>NC_071670.1:45348500-45961500 GCF_028554725.1 Zeugodacus cucurbitae
TGGAATTTGTGAGCTTGTTATAGAAGCTGGTTGCTACATAGTTGATGTGCCTTGATGAAAGGTTCAAAACAATCTGATGACTATCCAGGAATTTCTTGCTATTTATTAAGAATCAGACAGTATAAAATAAAATTTTCTCATGTGAAAAAAATTATTATTTTATTTATTTTATAACATATTGGCTAATTTTTGCAAAAACTCAATAAATCAATTGCCATTTCATAAGTTACAACATACTTTTAGGGTTGTTTTGGTAACATACCTTTAGGCTTGTTTGCTAATATTAATCAAACTGACTTTATTATGTTTTATCGCATTTACAACAAAAATTTCCGAGTTTAGAGCATTTTATTAAAATAATTGTAATATTAAAACAAGTAAGGAAGGGCTAAGTTCGAGTGTAACCGAACATTTTATACTCTCGCAATTTATTTAACTTTATTTATATTATATAATATACAATTTGACCCACATATTCGTCATATATATTGTATAAAGTCCATTGAAAGTTGGAAACCATAATATTAGGTTAGAAGCACCGAGGCCCTTGTGTTCAATATATGGGGCCTTAAAAACCTATGGTCCGATTTCGGCGATTTTTAGAATGGGGCTGCCACACTATTAACATAGTATTTGTGCAAAGTTCTGCACCGATATCTTCACTAGTACTTACTTTATATATTGTATAGCAAACGATTCAGATCGTTTTCAAAGTTCTGGTATATAGGAAGTAGGCGTGGTTGTGAAACGATTTGGCCTATTTTCACAACATATCATTGGGATGTAAGGAAACTATTACATACCAAGTTTCATTGAAATCGGTCGAGTAGTTTCTGAGATATGGTTTTTGACCCATAAGTGGGCGACGCCACGCCCATTTTCCATTTTGTAAAAAAATCTGAGTGCAGCTTTCATCTGCCATTTCTTATGTGAAATTTATTGTTTCTGACGTTTTTCGTTAATGAGTTAACCCACTTTTAGTAATTTTCAACCTAATTTTTGTATGGGAGGTGGGCGTGGTTATGATCCGATTTTTCTCATTTTCGAAAGCAACCTTCCTACAGTGCCAAGAAATAAGTGTGCCAAGTTTCATCAAGATATCTTAATTTTTACTCAAGTTACAGCACACACAGACGGACGGACGGCCGGACGGACAGACAGACATTCGGATTTGAACTCCACTTTTCACCCTGATCACATTGGTAATATAACCCTATATCTAACTCGTTTAGTTTTGGGTGTTACAAACAACCGTTATGTGAACAAAACTATAATACTCTCTTTAGCAACATTTGTTGCGAGAGTATAATGAATGTATTTTAATGATTTTAGTATTGGTTTATTATTTCAATGCTGTTGGAATAAGAGGCGTACATTGGGTTTCAAATCAGGGACGCTTTGAATGAATATCTTCGGAAATCTGCATTGGCATTTCTAAATACCGATCAAGGCGTTGACAGCATTTTATGTTTAGTAGGGGGGATTCTTATGATAGTTTCAATGCTTCCCATCGATCTAAATATGTTATTTATTATCTATAAAAATTTAATCATGAAATATAATTCTAATCATAATTTGTGGACTAACAGAGTTATATATTTTAATAAATATGAAATTATTTCTCTCTAAATTTTATATATATAATTGGGCCTTACGTTAGAAGATTTAAATTAAAGGATATGATAGATAAGGCGGCACCGGTACAAGCGGTAATATGAGCAACAAAACATAAAAGAGATTAAACAAAATTTCAGCCAAATCACTTCAAAATATTAGAAGAGCAATTTCAGGAACCAGCAAGAAGAGCTGAAATGGCGAAGGTCCTTAATATGAAGGAATCAAAAATCAAATGGTGGTTACTGAACAGGCGCCAAAAAGAAAAACGAAATGAACAAAATAATTAATAGCTAATAGCCAATTGAATTAATAGCTTTGTAAACAGTTCTATGTTTTATCAGGTATTTTCTCTCATTGCATACTTTGGATCTTCACAGTTTTTTCTTTACACAGTTCTACTCTTTCTTCTTTGATTTTTAATAGTTCAAAATTTCAAATTTCACACAAATATCACATTACATTTTTTTACCATCTCATTTGACTCCGTCTAATAGCCCTTTCACACAGCCAAATTAATTGCTTAATTAAAATTTTGATTGAGAAATTAATTTTTGCTCGATAATCGATCAGCTGTTATACATTTTTGTGTTTGCTTTTCATAAGGCGTTGCTAAGTTTCATCAGCTGAGTACTATTTTTTTATTTATTTGCAGCACAAAAAAGCACAGAAAGATTAGATTTTTATTTTGTATGGTAAATCGATCGAAATCACCGTTTCAATCGAGCAGAGGCCGGTTAATTGATCAATTAGCTCATGTGTGACAAGGCTATAACACAGAATCTGGATCTCCACAGTTTTCACCTTAGTAATCTAAGGTCCGCTCCGGATCCACACACCGACTCTTCTCATTATATTTTTCCTAGGACTTAGAATATTGCGTAACTTGGTTCCACGCAATCAACGTTTGGTAATCCTTTATTTCCGCACTTGAATCAGTTGAAGTACAAGATACAAATTTGTTTCATCCTGATGATAGCGATAAGGGGTGTTCTTTTCGTTTGACTTATTAAGTTGTATATATTAAGACTAATATAAGATATATAATTATGTTTTAAGCTTTTATATAAGCTTCTACATTTTCACAAGTCTCTTTTGAGTTCAACTTTACACCACCAAGGGCGTTCGCCATGGACAGGAACAGGTGGTAATCACTTATGTTCGGGCTATATGGTGGATGCGATAAAATCTTTCATCCGAGGTCTAGCTTCTGACAAGTCATCAACGAAGTGTGTGGTCTGGCGTTATCCCTGTGGAACACTACCCCTCCTGTTTACCAATTCTGGACGCTGCTGGTCGATTCCCTTTCAATTTCACCAAACACACAGCAAAATCTTCCTCGCCGTCAATCCCGGCTTGTCCACTGTTTGGGACGATTCACCGGCCTTCGACCATGATCGTTTTCCCTTGATATTGTCGTATGTGATCAATTTTTCGTCGCCCGTTACCATCCGCTTCAAAAATGAGTCGCAGGCGTTGATTCGGTCCAGAAGGTTTCTTTCGTCAAATCATGCGGCACCCAAACATTTTTTGTGTATCCAGCCTTCTGAAGATGGTTTAAAATGGTTTGGTGACTAACTCCCATCTCCTGGGAGATGTCACGAGATGCCACATGTCGGTCTAGCTCGATGTTTTCTATGATTATACATATATGCTTGTGAGAATATTGACCGATTTCACTAATGCTTGGAAGAGAGCTACCGCGGATCGGAAAATTAATTTTTCGTGATTCAATTCTACAGCATAAATATATCAAGCAACAACAATATGTTAGCTAATTACAAATGAAAATGAAATGAATGAAAAAATCCACGCAATGTGAGGTGAGTTAAAACTCACCACACTCATAAATAATCAGCAACACGACAGCGCGCAGACATGGTGAATTTGGGGCACACACACACAGCATGCTGGCGCCTAAAAGTAGACTACAATAAAAGAAGGGAAGTGCTATTTTTGTAAATTTCTGAACTCGTGCACAACAAAACTAATAACAGGGTAAAGCAGCTCAACGAATGGGTGATGTGGCTGCATACGGTGTTGTTGTTTTTACCACTTCTGCATATATGTATGCTTGTATTTGTGTTACGGTAGTTGAGTTGCTAAACTTGAGTGAGTCTGCTACTTACTGTCTAACACAACTTCTGAGCACAGTAACACTACAGCGTAGAGACCCACTCAAACGGTCTCCTGCGCCTGTGAACTGTTGTTCGTTGCTGCTGCTGCTGTTATGTGTATTGGTGTATGCGTGCGAGCCTTTGCTCACTTGCAGAGCTTTTCATTCGCATTTGCCTATGCGTCTTTCAGTCGTATTTTCAAACGCCAAACATACGCAACGTAGCGCGCTTGATACGGTGCCGTCGAAACAGTTTACAGTCATACCTTTTTGCAGCGAGCAAGCAAAGGACATAAGGACAGTTAGACTGTGGCAGTTAGTGCGTTTTGTTGGTGTAAAAAAAACAACAACATAATTTTAAAAAGTGAGATAACAGTATGTGTGTGTCTGAGTGTATGCTGAGGCAAATAATGGCAGAGTAACCAAAAGTGAAAAATGAATAATTTCTGTTAAAAAATACTAAAAATTTTAATTTTTTGATAAAATTAAATTGTATCTGTGCAGCAAGCGTGACATGTAAAAAAAATATTTGAATATATTATAAATGTGTTTGCGTGCATGAAACGCCAGCTGCAGACAAAAATAAATTTAAGTGATTTCCAGCAAAGCTAGAAACTTGAAATTTGTGCTATCATGAATTTCTAAATTCAAAATTTAATAACAGTTAAAGCGTCTATGCCACATGCATATGCCTGCCATACAAACAACCACTAATTTTTTTTTGTGTATTTTATTTATTATTTATTTCGATTTCTGTTACCGCATTGCTACCCGCTGGTCATAAATGTTAATAGTGACTGTGATAGCCTGTCTAAAATATATTTATATTTACACACATTTATGCGCGCCATGTGATTTTAAGGACATGCTACGCACGCTATCACACTGCCTAACGGACGCTTCCGATTGCCTTTGTAGGCTAGTGTCTGTATGTGTGTTAGCGTGCGTGGCATTCGCAAGCCATAAAATACGCCACCCTCCCTCTTGGCTTTAACAGTAAGCGTGTGAAAGTGTGCACTTAAATAGGCTTTTCGTCCTTTTCGGTTTGTTTTATTTATTTGTTTTCTTCCCCTCAGCTATTTTTTTTTTTTCATTTTCGCTTTTCCACTTGAACTGTAAGCGCCGTTACTTTTACCGACCGAATTTATGAAATTTGACCCAAATTTTGTTTGCTATTTGGCATTTGCCATCTGTCCTTTTTATGTTAGCGAGCGCTATTTTTTGACAGAATGCACTGAGGCGCCTCCTAGTCAGTGGTTGTTGAGTTATTTAAAATAATAAAAATAAATGAAGGTGAAAAGGAAATTTGGGGTGAAAATGCCCCAAAACTTGTATAAATATTAATTAATAATCGAAAAAGATGAACAAAGAAGAGGAAATTTGTTGAAGAAATGTTTGAAAAGCGCATTTAAATTAAAAGAAAGTATATAAAAATAATCTCTTATCAAAAAAAAAAAAAAACATACAAAAACCGTAGCGAAAAAAGTGCAAAAATAATCCGCTTATAAAAATGCAGGTTAACATGCAGTGACAAAAAACAAAAAGCGAAATAATAAACGCAAAGGCTTTGCCAAAAAAATAACAAAGCGCGCAAAGAATAACAAACCTTAAAACAACAAGAACTTTGCCGCAAAAGCGCACGATAACAGCGACAGAGGTCCTTTGTGGCCACACAGCCTGCATAGCGTATATGTCGCAGATACAATAAAAAAAAGATAAAACAACAACAACAACAACAACAAAAACAGCTATAGAGATTATGTAAACAAAGCGTAAATTTGTTTTTGTCAGCCTCGGCATATTTACACTAGTCAAGCGGCTCCTCAGCATACTTTGCCCCTGCGCACGGTGCATACCAATAAAGGTGCGCAGTGTTACATAAAACTACTAGCGTGCCAACTGATATCAAGTTTAAAAAAAAAATAAAAAAATTACAACAACAAAAATATAAAATATTAAAATTAAACCATTCAAAATATTTAATTCTACATTCTATATTTATTTATTTTTTCCATATACAGCCCGCAGCTGTGTCTGATTTCTACTGGCAGCACAAAACTTTGTAAAATATAAAAAAAATTAAAATAAATAATAAACAAAACAAACAAAAAAGTTTAATCCTCTTTCATGCAAATCGTATACAAGTTACAAGCTTAAAGGCTTATGAGCCGCCTATGACAGTATAAGTGAAATACAAAATTGTTGTCGTTATTGTTAATACAATTTTTGTAGATTTTGGTGTTAAAAAAAAAACACACAAAACGCTCGAATAACGTCGTAAATTGTATGTGGATTTAAATTGAACAACATGTCGACATGGTGAGTATTTTAAATTCATTTGATGTTTTGTGAAATTTTATTTAAAAATCTGGTACAAATTAAAAAAAAATTATACCGATATAATATGCTTAAGAATTCTTTATATTGAATTGTATTTACAAAAGAACTCTTTCTTGGAAATTTATTTGCACTGAAATGAATATATGTAGGCATATACATGATAATCTATACTACTACAGTATACTCTCGAAAAGTAAATCGATTGGTATTTTGGGTAATTTACTTTTTCGAATAATTTACTTTTCCAAACATATACATAAATTATCTGTTTTTATAATATTAAATGCATTTTTAAACTTAAAAAATTCATTCATTTATTTGCTTCAATAAAACATATGGATTTACATGAAAAACATATTTACATTTACATACATACATATGTATTTACTATGAAGAGAAAAAATCTTGAATATTCTTTTGTTTTTTTTTTCTTTTGCAATATATTTTCTGGCCATTTTTGTACGACAATTTAAAAAGTCTGACACCTGATTTGCATCGTTTTCATTTTTAAACCAGTGGATCAAGTAGGAGAGTTTATTTACTAAAAAGACGCGACAAACAAGAGAGTGTTTTTGCAACATCGTAAAAAACGCTGCTAGCTTCGTTTCGAATTTTTTATCACACTCTCTGAAAAGTAAATTAAAAAATTAAAAAATTTACTTTTTCGAGGTGTATGTGTAATCTTAAAGGTGATTAACTTTTCCGCGAATATTTACTTTCTGAGAATTTACTTTTCGAGAATATACTGTATTATAAAGAGGAAAGATTTGTATGTATGTTTGTAATGAATAAACTCAAAAACTACAGTGCCGATTTCAAAAATTCTTTCACCATTGGAAAGCTACATACATTCACCCTGAGTAACATAGGCTATATTTATTGCTAGGATCTCAACTTTCTGGAAATAGTTCCCAGATGAGGGTATCAAAACCACTCCGTGATGGAGCACCTTAATCTGAAACTGAAAATCGTCTTGCAAGTCATTATCTACGCATCGCAATCGCGTGCCAGAGAGTCGAGTAATGAGTCCTCGCAGCTGCTTGATGAACAAAATTTCAAAACATGCCAAGTACGCTCTTGAGTCGAGTACGGAGCGTGTGCAGCGGCTTGAAGAACAAAATATTAGAAATATACAAGTACGCACTAGGGCGACGAACTCTGAGCGTTTCCAACACCTTCATAATTAGAGAGAAAGACAACGGACACATAAGATTAGAGGTCATAGTCAAGTTTTAGCTCATTGCAAATAAAATGTAATTACATGTTCAAATTTTCTTCATTTTACTTTTTTAAAATGAACCCACGCAAGAAACGGGAAAGTATATACATACATATGTATGGGAGAGTGTGCATAAGTATGTAAAAACTTATGACTTTTGAAATGTTTGTTAAAACCGGTGCGAAGCCGGAGCGATCTGCTAGTATGTTATATCATCAGAAATCAGAGTTATTGAGGAATATTTCCTTAGGGCGGTTCAAAACTAAGGGTATTTGTAGATTTTTATGAGAATTAATAACTCCCAAAACGCTCATTCATTTTTATTTGACCTCAATGCATGCGGCTGAAATAGGTTTATTTAGAAAGGGGGACAAAATTCGATCGCCTAAGTGTCCACTCCATTTCATATGAATGGAAAACTCAGCAGTTATTTTGATATGGTGTATAGAAATATATAAGAATATACCAGAGTTGCAAACGCATGTATCAATTTCGCATAAATATTAATTTTAAATTACTCCTTACTAGTGTACAGAGGTATATCTCAGAAGCATGGACTAACTCCACCCGAGATGTAAGGAGATTAGACGATAATTATACAGTAACCTCTTCACAACATCTGAACGAATCGAGATATTGAACTTATAAACAACCGATATATTGGATTTTGAAGGTTTCTTTAACCACATATTGTACTATATAATACAATAATAAAAATAAAATGTAATGACTGAAAGCAATTAGCCGCACTTAAGAGTTTAGGTGGGTTTCAAATTTTCAAAATTTGAAAAAAAAAAAATTATTGTCTAATTAAATAGTGCAATATGTTTAAAATATTATCCAAAAGTATCAAAGCAATCCGAGAAATATTCTAAGAGATATACCCTTTAGAAGTTCCCTCCATCAGACCACGCCAGTACGAATGTAAAACTTAAAACGCATTTATCTCAAAACTCAAATTTTCAATTCGGCGGAGACGATAACTCAAAAAGTTATGAAGCGATTTTGTGCAAATTTAGCACTTATTTTTTAAATAACATTATCTAGTTAATTAACTGAGGATTTTTTATATTTTTATTATAACTACTTATATTTTCGAGTCAATTTATGGAGAAAATTTGACAAAAAAAAAAATAAGTTTTTTGGTTAAAATTCTGTCAAAAATTTAAATTTCTATATTTTCATTTTTCCTTCGTTCATTAACTAGATTAATCCATTTACTATAAAATATTTTTGATTTATTGATTTTAAATGAACCAAAAATTAGTTATGATGTCCACCGCAAGACCTTTTTTTTGAACATGTCATGGGAGATGACGTGCCATCGGCTGAGTTCACGGAATTTTTGCATAAAAATTTCACAAAATACTGCTAAAAATGGATCTTTGATACGCTGAATTGTTTAAATGAAATATATATTAAAAAAATGTAAAAATACCCTTTTTTAGCCACTGAAACCCACCTAACTCATTAACTCTCTTAGTCTATATACAATAATTTAAAATATAAGAAATCCTACCGCTTAGTTAATGTCATTACTCTTTTGTTTTCTTCAAGCCTACCCCAAGACATAATCCCATAGCCTTGTACTCTTTGTTTGAAATCAAGCTCTTCGAGGCATTAATATAGTACAAGTACAATAGTAAAGAGCAGGTAGGTAGGTAGGTAGGTAGGTAAAGAACTGCACTCTCTACTTTTTATTTCTACAGAAAATGAAGACCGCAAGGAACAATCGAGAAAAATTTGCGAAAATTTAAAATTGGTTGTGGGGTGCAACATAAACTTTATAAGTTGGAGAAAAAAATAAATAAATTATTTACTAGGTGAGCCACATAAGGGTATAGTGAAGAAGGAATTTCACCAAAAAAAATTATTGAAGTAAAAATATGTTTAAACTAATATTTTTTGGAAGATTGATGTGGTCGTATTAGTGATTATGTAATCAACATGTTGGGTTTATAATAAAGGCCAAATTGAGTATTATAATGATTCTACACAGATTAGCAGAAGTAACCGGTTCGGTTAAATTATACTATCGAGCGAAGACAACTGACCTTTAAAATCGCAGGACATTGAGAATGAGAAGCAGGACCTGGTATGAGAGATTGGGCGACGGTTTCTGAGAAGATAGTTTCTTAGTGACCTTCAAGTGCACGATGCGGTCGTTGGGCTTTATGCACTGTTTTTCAACTTCCCTAAGTTTTTGACCTGCTGGGTTTTGTCATGGTTTAGCGACCTTTACTAAGTACCCTATTCGAAAATGGGCCAAGAGGACATTTATTTTTGAAGGAAATTGAAGATAGGAAGCTATAAATCGTAGACATTGAAAACGATTAAAATTTGGTTGAGTCTTTAGGAACACAAAATATTAATTCCTATGAAAAATTAATAAAAAAATAAATAAAATAATTTTGAAATTAAAAATCAATCTCAGAAAAATCACAAAAATTCCAATAATGCTGGCAAGTACATTTTATTAAAATAAAGCTTTTCAATTATATCGATCGGGTTCCCGTCTACCATATATTAATTTTGAGTATAATAATTGCATACTGATTTAATGCATTCTCCAGGCGATACGCAAAAACTGTCATAAATATATACACACAAAAATCTAGTAGTTTAATGAGTGCAATGAATGGACAGCGCATTAACTTTTATATTTTACAAATTTACTATCACACAATTTTAGCACAATTTCGCTGCTTTTATGACCCAACACAACGGCTGCTAGAATACTTTGTTTTGCTGACTATACACCAAAAAAAAAAAAAAAGAAAAACTTTGAACTGACAAAGTTTACGCCATTCAACCTGTTGTTGGCCACATTGGCCATACTTCAAATTTTATTTCGCAATTTTCCACCAAACTGACCACTTAAACGTTATAGTGGCATTTAATGCAAGTTCGTGCTTTCGCTAGCTTGCAGATATCGAATGATCTCAACTATTTCGTTTGATTTTATGCGCTTCTCCACCATCGCTTCAGCCAACGCCAGCAATGCACTTCAACTATAGCGAAAGTTTCTTACTAGTAGTCATAGCAGAGCTATTGAACTCGAGTAGCACTGCAGCTGCAGGCTGTTTGCGTGTCTTGAGAAAGATTGATTTTTATTTGCAAAGCAATTGAAAGTGTATTGAATGCGTGGTAGTTGTTGAGCGAAAAAATTATTTGAATCACAGCAAAAAGTTCTTTGCAATCGGGGACTCTTGTATATACGTATATACTACATTTCAATGGATCGCCATCAATAACCTTTATTAATCATGAACTAATGCTGCAAGAACATTTTTCAATTACAATTCACTCGCTCTTTGCTTATTAGCGCATAAATACATACATACATATTAATTTGAATTCTATGCTCAAACATTGGGTATGCAGAGCTAGCCTGTGGCGCCCAGCAGGGCGTATATGTAATGCTTGGTAATGAGTGCTTGTTTTGTTTCTCTGTGTGTGTGTGTGTGGTGTGTATGAATAAGCGATTTGTTTGATAAAGCACTATTGCTGTTCAACTTTAATGGAATTTTATTTGCTTTTTAATGAGTTAATAATTATTTTCTGTAGTTTCATGTAAATTTTTTTAAAAGACAGCAAAAGTGGGAAATAATAATTTTTATGCGAATTTAGAAATTGTTGTAAAAAATAATTGGGAATGTTCAGCGAAACAAACACTTGGTAATAAATAACTGTGTAAAATAAGTCTTTAAAACTTTTCGCATTTTTATGTGTTCAACTGAGAAAATTTTTATATTCATTTTAATAATTTAGAACAAGCGATAAAAAATTTCGTTTTTATTAAAGAAAAAATAATAAATAAAATACCATAGAACTGATTCTTGCTAATAACGCAAATTTATAAAGTGTGAATATTTAATTCAATTTTCATTGCAATTGCGGAGAATTTTTATTTTACCAACTATGCCGACAGCCCGTTAACACCTCTGGACATATTGATTGAGTGTTTATGCATATTTAAACTTGTATCTATCTGCATAATCTAAAAAATGCGATTTATTTTGGTGATTCGAAGAAGATCATAAAAATTTCTAATTCTTTGATAAATTTAGAAAAGCTTGTTTGTTGAAATTTTGTTTATTTTTTTTTAACACATTATTAATTAGTGTGATGGCATGCCGAGCACTATTGTTGCAATAAAAATATAAATAATTTCGGTATGTGCGTCATTGTTTGAACCACAAATAGAAATTATTCACCTTTTATTAACCCTTTCATTCCCAATGTTGCCTATAGGCGGCAACATTTTGTAACTAATGAACCAGAATTCATAGGACTTTGAAATTTTTATCACTTCATATTTGAGTTAAGACTATTATATAGCTGAACTAAAAAAATGTTAGCTCCGCCCATTTTAATTCGGGCATGAGAGGGTTAATAAAATATAAAATAAATAAAGAAATGGAAATGATAAAAAGCTAACTCGAGGAAGGAGTACATTTTTATAATCTTTTAATATTATATGAGAAATGTATGAAGACTCTTGGACGAATCATAGAACTGTTTCACTCAACTGGTTGAAGCATTCAAAACGTATGGACATGTACAGCTGCGCTCATATCAATACATATTATATTAATAGCAGTGCCATTTGTCAAATGCATGACCCTGATCTATATGTAATAGCAATTTCATAGAATTTAGTTATAGTATATTTATGGTAAATGAGTATTTATATTAGATTTCTTAAGCTAATCCCTTGGGTTTCAAAGGCTAAAAAAAATTATATTTTTAAATTTTTTTTAATATATAGAATAAGAATTTGAGCGTATCAAAGAAATATATTTAAACAGTATTTTGTGAAATTTTTATTTAAAAATTCCGAAAACTCAGCCGTTGGCATCTCATCTCTCATGACGTGTCATAAAAATGGTCTTGCGGTGGACATCATAAGTTATGATTGATACATCTCAAATCAATAAACCAAAAATATTACGATAGCATATGGATAAATATAGTTAATGAATGAAGGAAAAAATAAAATATTGAAATTTGAGTTTTTGACAGATTTTTAACCAAAAAAATCACTGTTTTGGACACATTTTCGCCATACATATATTGGCTTGAAAAAAATGGTTATAATAAAAATATAAAAAAAAAAATCCTTCGTTCATTAACTATTATTAATATTCCAACTATTTGTGAAAAATTTAAACAAAATCGCTTCATAACTTTTCGAGTTATCGTATCCACCGACTTGAAAAATTGAGTTTTGAGATAAATGCGTTTAAAATTTTACATTCGTACTGACGTGGCCTGGTGAGCGGAACTTCCAAATGTTATTTCCCTTAAATTTTTTTTATTTTTGAAACCCACATAACCTCTTTGAGTTGTTCAAAAAAAATATCAGTATTTTTTTACTTTTTCTAACTAACAAAATGAACTAAAAATTTAATAAAAAATTTAGAAACATATGTACAAAGATCGATAAAAACTGTTTGGTGTTCCACGAGTGATGTAAAACTGAGAAATATACTAAAATATATGGCTTAAAACGCCGGAGAGACGAAAAACTCTTCGAAAAGTCATTGAAATTGTTAGAAGGCATCCGAATACGAGTACAAGTTAGTAGCGAGTTTAATTATAATATCATTAATTTATCAAATTTAAAATTATATCACCGCAAAAGATGCAGAATCTTATTGCAGGATACAGGTTTGGCGTTGCTTCTCATACAAAAGAGGTTTCGTTCAATATATTTTTTCAAGGCCACCTCAAAGATATCAGAATAATATAAGAGATTATGCTGCATTATACAGAACAACAATTCTTCCAAAAATGGACCTCTCAAGAAGGCGAAAATCACAAATCATACAAAGAGGTGTGCACAAAATTACTTTAGAGACAACAATATTGACGAAGTCGACCGGCCAGCTTATTCCATTCACTTGAAACTCATCGAAAATGTGGGAGAAATATCACGTGATTTGTTTTCTGAAGAATATGGACTAATAAAAACGATTTAAAATCTTTGGAGTAACATTTTTGGAATTCTTGTTGTATGAAATATAAAATAAAAAGTGTCACCTCTATTGCGAGTGTCCTCCGGTTGATTGAGGCATTTATATTTTATTTGGCTATTGTGTAATTTAATCGAAAATTTAAAAAATTTCTAACGATGGAAACAATTTTGTCGACAAATTAACGATTGTAAAGCATTCACAGTCGATGGTTGAGCGACTGATCGACACATGCAATAGCACTTGCAGTCGACAATCCTTCAGTAGTAGTAGTAGTCGATAATCTACCACCGATCGACACTCGCAATAGGGGTGTGTGACTTTAAACTACATAAGATTTGCTAGTAAGTAGTAAAGCGCTCTTTGTTTGAGTAACCTTTTTGATACAGAAATATAATATTTTCAAGTTCTTTGGGGATAGTTTATTGAAATGGAATGTTTTTAAAGTGTAAAGGGAGCAAATGAAATTCGAGGTGCTATATGATGTGCGATTCTGACATTCTTAAATTGAAGATTTGGAAAAAAAGATTTTTTCTTTTTTTTTGGTGTTTTCCGAGATTTTTTCCATGTTTTAAGCCATCTCGTAATGTTTAAAATATGCTCTGAAATTTAAATTTGTGCATTAGTAAATACGCATCGAGTTTGCAATAAAATTTTGAAAACAAAATGCTACCAGGAAATTATTAATCTTGAAATTTGGAATTAACTGAATATTGATATTTTCTTTGTATGGTGAGACTTGTTAGTTGTTCATATGTATCTTATACCTGGAAATAAGAACAAAAGGTATACCTAACCTAAAAGGGATTAATGAATCAATTAGAGAACAAAAGTCAATTTACCTGGAAATTGCTCAAACCCTAATCTTGGTAGTTTATAAACAGGTACAAATCGCGGGGTGTTCCCAAAGTTATGGGCAGGTAAGAATATCGTTAATTACCTGAAGGTCAAATAATCAGTATAAAACGGCTGTTGCAACACTGAAATTTATATTACAGTTTCAGCAGTCGTTGTGTACTCATCACGCCCAAGCACTTCCTCTTCAGAACATTCACAAACTATATAATTAATATATTATATTTCTATTATGGACAAAACACAAACTACTGGTGCGCTATCATTCCTCGCCAAATGGGCGATGAAAGTAATCGTTTGTAATGCACATGCATCTCCCGAGTGCTGCTCAACGCCCCGAAAGAAAATTCGTGGCGTTTATATGCAAGATGAGTACATGTCGACACCAACCACAGCCTTCAAATGCACCAAAGGCAGACGTTTGAATTTCTGCGATCCCAAACTACTGGATGATTTCTCCGATGCATCTGATGATGAGAGTGACTTTGACGAGCAAAGCACACCAAAACGTGGTGGCATCAGTTTCCAAAGTATAGGACACATGCTTTTGGAGTGGTCCAGATTTGGTATGGAGAAACCGAAGGATGGCAAGAAAACTGCGCGAAAACATGAGAAGCATCAGACCGATGAATCGAGTGATTATATTAAGTTTTGAACGCGATTGACGTTTAGAAGCTGTGTAAATTAGTTAGTAGATTATATAAGAAATTTTAACTTTGTGATCAATTTAATATTTGTTAAGAGTTTGTAAATTGTTTGATATTTTGTTTGTAAAGTAAATTAAATTTTGTTAATATTTTCTATAATTGTCATTAAAGTAAATAAATAGTAATTAATGGAAAACAGAAAGTTTTGAATATTGTTAATATCGTATATTTTTACGATAAAAAATTATTATAGATTTTTTAGATTTTTATTGAAATGTATGTGATTTGAGTTGAGGAAATAAAAAGTATGTAAATTAAATATGTAAATTAAATGTATATAAAATTAAATAGATAATACAAAAATAAAGGTTTCAATATTGTATTCATAAATAATGTTTTTTAAGTAATCTTCTAATGTCATTGTTGAGACAGCAAGCTCTGTAGTCAGGATTTTATTTTCAAATAATACCCCAAAAAGTGTGGGAAAGCTGAATATTTGAATCTCCTTATGGCAATCATCGAATTGTAGTGTTAGGAAAATATATATGACTCAATGATGGTTTTGGCGCAAACGTCTGTCTCAAGAATCCCCTCCATGCAATTCATGTGCTTTGAATCTGTTCCGCAAATATGGACTTCTATATGCTACCAAGCGGAGTGAAATGCGTTTAAAGTTGAGTTGATACTTAGAACGATCAATACTTAACTCATGGGACAACATATTGTTAGAACTTGAGAGGAGGGAATTGTATGTTGTGGCTTACGCTGATGATGTGGCTGTTTCGGTGTGAAGTAAATTCATTTACACACCCTTGATAGAAAACAGTAAAACGAGCTACCTCACACCTCCAAGTATAAATGGTACAACATTATCAATAAGAGAGAAAGCAAGCTACCTGCGACTAATTTTAGACAGGAGGCTTACATGAAAATCAAACCACCAGAATAAAGAAAGCAAAGATAGCACTTTATACATGTGAAGGATGGTTGGACCTAAATTGGGATTGACTTCACATGTAACCCACTGGCTCTATACGTCAGTGGTAAGGCCGATTATGAGTTACGGTATATTAGTCTGGTAGCCAATAATCGAAAACAAATACGCGGTAAAACGTATGGAAAATTTCTAAATTTTATTTAAAATAATGCTATTAATGGAACTATCTGACTATTTCACGATAAACCTGCAATGGGTTCCAGGACACAGTGACATTCCTGGAAACTGTGAAGTGGATGAACTAGCCAGACTAGGTACCAACTTACAAATAAATTCCGATACATGCCTCATGTATATATTTAATTGATAAATATATCATAGACATTGCCGAGCCTCGGTGCAAACAATCTCTGACTTGATCAACGAGCAGATAAACGTTTCCTCTATGGAATAAGGACTGCACATACCGTTTATTGATATTTAAAGACACAACTAAAGAACTCTAGTAGGAATGTTAACAGGTCATTGTCTGATTGGTAGATATGCTAGTAGATTGACTATTGCAGAAGCTGCCAAAAAAAGTAGAAGTAGAAGAGGAGGAGACAGTAGAACATATTCTATGTGGATGCAAAGCCTAGCACAGAAAAAGAAATACAACGATCGGCCATGATTTTGTTGACGATATCCGCGAGGTTGCATTCATAAAACTTGTTGAATTGAACAGCTAGAATAATATTGGATGTGAACCAGTCCAGGGTTAGAATTATGTATAATAGAAATGATTTTGGCTTCAATAGAGTTGTTTCAAATTTAAAGTCAGGTAAAACAGGTGTTCCAGAAATTGCTAAAAATTAATCAAAAAGTCAATACATTGGGTATTATATGGGCTTTCATATAATATACATAGCTAATTTCGCAAAGCAAACGTGAACATTTGGTGAACTTCACAAAAGACGTTTCAAGACAGGAAGAAATAGAGAGGAGAAAATAAGAAAAAACTTGCAAGTAATGCAGCGAAAATTGCATGGATTTAGTGAGAGCTCGTTGAAGATGATTTTTTAGGTGAAGTGAAAGAAATATATTGCGAATAAAAAATGGCTAAAAGTTAAGAAAGAGTTGCAGTCAAAAAGTTTCAGAACAAAGGTGAGCTGAAAGGGGCAGTAAAAGCGAGCGATTCAATGAAACTAAGCTAGGAAAGTAGCTTTGCTAGAAAGAGCTGATTGAAGAAAGTAAGAAATAGAGTGCACAAAGGTAGTAGTTAGAGGAAGCATAGAGAATTAATAGCTATGTATATTGAGGAAAAAGTGAAGCTAAAATAAGAAGAAACGCGACTAAAGCCGAAATGCTTGCTGAAATATATTGCAAGTTTTGCCCATGCGATGAGGGCAGACAAAAAAATGCACGACGATCTGACTATTAAGGCAGCTGCAGCAGCCAGCTGTGACTCTTAGTCAGCGTATGCAAAGCGAGTTAAGCGGCCAAAGGAAGCTGAATGCATTTACATATATGTATATCTGCAATAGCTGACTGTATTTATATGCAAATATGCATGTGTGGGTCGTGGGCTCCCGCTCGTTTGAGGCAAGTTGCAAGCGCATGAGAATGTAAACATGCTTGCGAAAGGATTACGCTTAAATACGCGCCACTGGAGCTATATGCGCGTACAGTTAACATAATACCATATATATATATATATATATATATATGTGTGAAGCGCTATACAAATGCAGCTGCAATGTGTAGTTGAAAAAACATAAATACAGACTAAATATATATGTACACGCAGCCTGCAACATTTTGCTGTAAATTTAATGCAGGCTTTTGAGTGTTGGCTCACATACTTAAACACACATATGCAGTTGCTTTCCACTTTGTAACCTGTGATAATGAGCGGCTTTGTTTATTTACTCCAATTTCCAAGCGTTCACACATTTACACTGCCGCACATACAATTTCATGTAGACGCACTTGCAATGCCAGCATTTAGTAGGTCAGTATTTGTGCCGCATTCAAGCGGCATTTAATGCTGTAGGCGTTGCTTCAAAATTTGTTTAACACATCAGCGTGTTGGAGAGAGATGTAAAATGCAAATGCAACGAAAAAAAGTGAGGCTTGAACATTGAAAAGCGAAAAAGTGTTGCAATGAATTTTAAATCAAAGCTAAACAACAGCTAGCAGTGCAGAGCAGGCGTCGTGTTTAATAAACGCTAGCAAATATTGCGCTATATATAGCGCCGACCAGCCTCAGGCTTGACTCAGCTTTTGATTTTTACGCATTTCACAGAAAAAAAGAAATGAAATGAGCTAGTCTCAATAATTACTGTGCTCTAACGGCCGCTGCTGGTGGCAATAATGCGGGCTGCGTATACGCCATGTGCCGCTGTCAACTTTCACATAGCAATAGATGAAATGCAGTGAAAAATTGCTTGTATTCGCAAATGCCTGGTGCATTATGTCTACATTGTATGTAGTTGTGTGTAACGTTTCACACTCACAAGTGTAAACATTTACACTGTCAGCGATAGTTTTAATGTGTGTATGTGAACGCCAGTGGGTCAGTGCCATGGGCAAGTGATTTGAGATTGAACGATTTTTTAGAAATGTTCGCAGTATTTGATACCAAATCACAATTTTGGGCGTTACTATATATATTAGTGGATCAAGAACTGGACATAACTAGAAGTATCTTAAAAATTATTTTTCTCAAATTGATCAGTATGTTGAAATGAAGTTTCTGGTCTTCGAAATGGATGTGTGGATCTAGTATTTTCGAAAGCTCTTCTGACAATATAGAACACTGTCATAAAAAGGGGAAGTTTGTTATGACCTGGGAATCTTACTATGTGGACCATATGTATTTGAGGTCGCTGAATCCGAATCCAAGTCCTTTTAACCCCATCAGATCAGGGTTTTTATGTAATTCCAAAAAACCGATATGGCGGACAGCGTTTTTGAAAATACATCTGATTTACTCGGGAGTTTTCGGGGTCGCTGTTTACAAATCCGGTGTCGGTTTTTTCAATATGACGAATTTTTAAAATGTGTCTTAAAGGGAATCAGGTGCTCTTAGTCCTCTTTCTCTTAAAATTTCTTTAAATTAATATCTATCTCATTTTGAAGTTCGTCATATTAATCTACAAATTATTTAATCAAACTTAATATTTTTTTTATATACCAACACCATGTTTTTTGTTGAAGAAACAGTTAAAATTTGGCACTAATTACGAAAACGAAAGAATTAAATTGGTTTTTAGCGTCGGATAAAGGATACAATTAACTCTAGAATGAATATGTGGACTTATGAATGAAATATATGGATCCGCAAAGTAGTATAAATATTTAACTTATACCAGATATTTCTCTACAGCTACTTAGAGTAGGAAGGATAATCTGCTTCAGTATTAGAAAGTATATTAACAAAATGCTAATGAAATTGAACTCTTTCAAAGTGAACTTAATACTTTTGGTACCTAGTCACCGAACTATATTCAAGAATCGGTCGAATCAAGGTTGTAAAGTGAATAATTTATGATTTCAACGGCAACGAATCAGACGAGCCATTTTCACATTGTATGTGAAAGCGAAGAAATAATTTGCTTAATTACATATTTAGCTAGCTACTTATATTTTGAACAAAATGTTTCCACATTCAAAAATCTAATGAAGAGAATTGCTTATTCAGGCTTAATTAGTATTATAATTCAAATATTGATATTATTTTTTTTTAGTTTTTTTAATTAAAAAAATATACCTTCTTTCGCGTATGAATTTATATTATCTACTACAGAAGTTTGTTCAACAAAAACTAAAATTTAAAATTACAATGGCTATATGAAGGAAATATTCATTTTAAGGGATTAGGGGTAGTTAGGATTTTCAAAAAATAAATTTTTTTGGTTTTTGCTTTTTCGTTAAGTGTAATATCTTTAAAATATTCTCTGAAAATTTGAAGTTGATGCGATAATTAATTTTCGAGTTATTCGACAAATAGCAAGGAGTGCTCTGGCACTCCAAAATGCTAGTGTGAGACTTTAAATGCGTTTTTATCAAAACTATGTTTTTTGAATTGGAAACCAAATCGAAAACCGCTCAGTAGATTTCAATGAAATTCATACAGCTTTTAGATCGAATCACTCGCAACCATATCGATCATGTTGTGATAGATGGACGACATGTCTCCAGTGTTTTTGATGTGCGTACGCTCCGTGGTCCCAACATCGACTCGGACCACTATCTTGTAGCAGCTAAGATACGCACCCGCCTCTGTGTAGAAAAGCGTACACGTCAACAAACACATGGAAGGTTCGACATCGAGAAGCTGCAATCACAACCGACAGCCGAACGATTTTCTACTCGACTTGCACTCCTGCTCTCTGAGAGCACTCATCGGCATCTCGGTATAAGGGAGCTGGGGGACGGCATATCAAACTCCTTACGTACAGCTGCATCCAAACCATTGGTTTTCGGAAAAGTTAAAAAAACAGCTGGTATAATGAGGATTGTCGTCTCGCAGTGGAGAGAAAACAGACTGCCTACCTCGCAATGTTGCGATCGACCGCAACACGAGCGGGATGGGAAAGATACCAAAAGCTGAAGAGGGAAGCGAGACGCATTTGCAGACAAAAAAAGAAAGAGGCCGAAATGCGTGAGTATGAAGAGCTTGACAAGCTGGCCGACAGGGGTAATGCTCGAAAATTTTACGAAAAGATCCGGCGACTAACTGAATGTTTCAAGACCGGAGCGCACTCCTGAAGGACCCCCAGAGGTGATCTAGTTATTGATGACCAGAGTATACTTGAGTTTGTGGAGGGAACACTTCTCCAGCCTACTGAATGGCAGTGAAAGTACAACACCAGGAGATGGCGAACCCGATTCCCCAATCGACGACGATGGAGCAGATGTTCCATTGCCCGACCGTGAAGAAATTCGAATAGCAATTACCCGCTTGAAGAACAATAAGGCGGCGGGTGCCGATGGATTACCGGCCGAGCTATTCAAATACGGCGGCGAAGAGCTGATAAGGTGCTTGCATCAGCTTCTTTGCAGAATATGGTCGGAAGAAAGCATGCCTGACGATTGGAATCTCAGTGTACTCTGCCCAATACACAAAAAGGGAGACCCCACAATTTGCGCCAATTACCGTGGGATAAGCCTCCTCAACATCGCGTATAAGGTTCTGTCGAGCGTATTGTATGAAAGACTAAAGACCACCGTCAACAAACTGATTGGACCTTATCAGTGTGGCTTTAGACCTGGAAAATCAACAACGGACCAGATATTCACCATGCGCCAAATTTTGGAGAAGACCCGTGAAAATAGGATCGACACACATCATCTCTTTGTCGACTTTAAAACTGCTTTCGACAGCACGAAACGGAGCTGCCTTTATGCCGCGATGTCTGAATTTGGTATCCCCGCAAAACTAATACGGCTGTGTAAGCTGACGTTGAGCAACACCAAAAGCTCCGTCAGGATCGGGAAGGACCTCTCCGAGCCGTTCGATACCAGACGAGGTTTCAGACAAGGTGACTCACTCTCGTGTGATTTCTTTAACCTGATGCTGGAGAAAATAATACGAGCTGCAGAGCTAAACAAAGAAGGTACAATATTCTATAAGAGTGTACAGCTACTGGCGTACGCCGATGATATCGATATCATTGGAAACAACACCCGCGCCGTTAGTTCTGCTTTTTCCAGACTGGATAAGGAAGCGAAACGTATGGGTCTGGTGGTGAACGAGGACAAGACGAAATATCTCTTGTCGTCAAACAAACAGTCAGCGCATTCGCGTCTTGGCTCCCACGTGACTGTTGACAGTCATAACTTTGAAGTTGTAGATAATTTCGTCTACCTGGGAACCAGCATTAACAGCAATAACAATGTCAGCCTGAAAATCCAACGCAGAATCACTCTTGCCAACAGGTGCTACTTTGGACTGAGTAGGCAATTGAAAAGTAAAGTCCTCTCTCGACGAACAAAGAACCAAACTCTACAAGTCCCTCAGCATTTTCAATCCTACTTTATGATGCAGAAGCGTGGACGATGTCAGCATCCGATGAGACGGCACAAGGAGTTTTCGAGAGAAAGGTTTTGCGGAAGATTTATGGTCCCTTAAGAATTGGCAACGGCGAATACCGCAGACGATGGAACGATGAGCTGTATGTGTTATTCGACGACATAGACATAGTCCAGCGAATAAAAAAACAGCGGCTACGCTGGCTAGGACATGTTGTTCGAATGGATGAAGGTGCTCCAGCTCTGAAAGTATTCGATGCAGTACCCGCTGGTGGAAGCAGAGGAAGAGGGAGACCTCCACTCCGATGGAAGGACCAGGTGGAGAAAGACCTATCTTCACTTGGTATTACCAATTGGCGCCAAACTGCCAAAAGAAGAGATGCGTGGCGCGCTGTTTTGGACTCGGCTATAACCGCGTAAGCGGTGTCTACGCCAGTCAAGAAGAAGAAGAAGTATAACATTGATTTTTTCGCAAAAATCTAGAAAAAATTTTCCTGAGGCCGCCATTTTGTTAATTTTTGAAAAAAGATTCGATCAGGCCTAGGATTATCTATTTATAAAACTAATTTTAATGAATTTTGTACAAATTTTTAAAATACATAATAACCTCAGGATTAGCTCGAAGGATTTTTTTTCAAAATCTGTTGATTTTTTCCCCAAAAGTCTAGAAAAAAATTTCCTGAGGCCGCCATTTTGTTAATTTTGAAAAAAAAAATCCGGCCCAGGATTATCTATTTAAAAAACAAATTTTTCTTATCCGATTGATTTTAGATGAATCTCCAAGGACTTATGGACATGGTTTTATAGCATAAAAATTACTGAAAATTGTCATTTTTTCGTGTCTCTGACTACCGCTAACCCCTTTATAGGGACAAATATTCATTGTTAATCAAATTTTTTATCAATTTCGAGTAGAAATATTATTTAAATGGCTTTATGTTAGTCTAAACTTGCTTATTTTGTAATAAATTGTAATATTTCAGAAGATATCTCATATACATATATTTATAATAATTCAAATAAAAATTCTTATTTTTTTTAATAAAATGTATGGCTTCTTATAAAATCACCGTTTTATGAACCTATGTGTAATCCTCCCTCACAAGGTTTTAATACACCACTGTCTATATAAGTACATATTTCACTCGTATTTTCGCTCACCAATTCGTAAGCCGCTTGCGAATTTTTCCACCGTTTCTGTGTAAATGCGTTGCACATTGACGCTGTAATTCGGCAGCGCTTCGCAGTCAGTTTATTTACATGCAAATACATTTCTGGGTCAAATATACAAACACATACGAATATATACACACATACATTTGTTATTTAAAAATTTATGCCGAGCATATACTAGAGTACATAGAACGGCATGTGTGTGCTGCAAGCGCATATTCAACAATTTGTAATTGCATGTCACAGCATCTTTGGCACATATAAATCGTAGTGCCAGTACAGTGGCAGCACTAAAATAAACAATACACACACATTTGCAATTGTTAGTATATGTGTGCTGGTATGTGAGTAGCCACGGGTGTAAATACATTTCATGCGCATATGCACTTTGTATATCTACCATACATACATCTACACATCGCGCCTGCAGTCGCGTGTCATTAAATCATGTTGACTCTGTTGCACGTGTGCTGCTCACGGACGAACTGTGTCTTAAGTTGTTTTTGTAGTACTATCGTTATGCAGCGACTACTACTTACTAGTCTACTTAAGCCTAGCACAATTGTAATGATGTTGAGTGCATGTATATATACAGAGAAATTTATGAGTTTGTACTTACCGATTTTACACGAAGAGAATTGTCGTAGGATGTTGAGTTGTTCTCTGAAAAATAAAATTAAGAGAAATATTTTTATCAATAACTAAACCAAAATCATATCTCAAAAACTACTTAAATAATTTGAACCAAGTTTTGTATATAATATATTCTTGATATCCTAATGTTACATTTTGAAACTGGGACAAATCGGTTCACAACCACGCTTACTACCAATATTACATAATTTTATAATTCAGCTGATTCGGTTCCTTTACAATATATAAATCAAGAACAAAGATATCGAAAAATATGTTTCAAAATGTTTGAATAGGACTCTCAAGGCCCCAGATACCGAACATGAAAACCTGGCAATGAATAATTTTTTACCGTTAACATCGGTAAATCACTGATATTTTAAAGGAAGGAAAGGAAATTTCTTCTAATAATGTGCCTCTGTACCAAAACTGAGTAAAATCGGATAATGATTTCCCCAGCTTCTATAGATTTAATATAATGATTTTAAAAATTTCCAGGGGCTTTATATCAAATATGTACATATCTGTAAAAATAGAAGATATCGTAGCAAAATTAAGTGAGAGTATAATCTTGGACATAGTTTTATTTAGTTTATTTAGTGAGGTGGTGATAATGAGTGAAATCGGTCAAGAATTACTGCAGCCCCCATATATGTATGAAGAGTTTTTAAATAAGAGCCCTGCAAAAAATTTTTAAATAAAAAAAAACGGTTTGGGATATCAATGAAATTCATTATTCCTGTGAAAGTACATTCGATGCCATTATCCAGACGATCCAGACGTTGAACCCAATTTTCGACGGTTTTCAAGCATAAATCGGCCGATAATGCTGCAATTTCACGTTCGATATTCGTACGAAGTTCATCAATCGTCGCTGGCTTGTTGGCATAGACCATAGACTTGACGTAGCCCCACAGGAAATAGTCTAACGGCGTCAAATCGCACGAACGAAGCGGCCAATAGACTGGGTCATTTCATGAGATAACACGTTCACCAAACTTGGCTTTCAATAAATCGATTGTTACATTCCTTGTGTGGCTTGTGGCGTCGTTCTATTGGAACCACATATTGTACAAGTACATATCATCCATTTCGGGACAAAAATATTCGGTTATCATTGAGCGGTAGCAATTGTCATTCACAGTAACGTGCCGGTCTTGCTCATCACGGAAGAAGTATGGCTCAATGACGCCGCTGACCCATAAATCGCACCAAACTGTAATTTTTCGGGATGCAATGGTGACTCAGGGAGTACATGTGGGTTGCTGCCTGACCAATAACGCATATTTTGCTTATTCACGAAGTCATTCAGCCAGAAATGAGACTCATCGCTGAAAATAATTTTTCGATGAAAATCCGGATCATTTTCAAGTTGTTGCTCAGCTCAATTCACGAACATACCACGATTCTGTTGGTGAAGCGACTTAAGTTCTTGCATCAGTTTAATCTTTTAAAGACGTAAGCCGAGATATTTTTGAAAAAATTCGCCACAACGACGTCACTTGAGAATGACGTGTGAGAGACTGATTTGGGTCATCCTAAATTGATGCGCTAGCGGTAGCAATATTCTCGACACTATGGGCACATCTGTGTCTCACTGACACGCAAACATTTTGCACTGTGTCTTTGGATCCAAATTGTTCCACTAGACGCTCCCTCGTTGATATGACAGGACGATTATGACGACCATAAATTGGACGTAACGCTCTAAAGTTGACGCAACTGACTCCGAATTTTGGTAGTAAATCTTAATAATTTCGACTCGTTGTTGGATCATATGTCTTTCCATGATAGATGGTAAACCTTACTGAAGAGAATTATCCAAAGACCGAGAAAAATATGACATCGTTTGCTGTCCCTATCGGTCGGTCTACTTTTGTAGCATCCCTTTTGAAAACCCCTCTATTTAATTATTTAAATAACACATTTTTCTAATCAATGAAACATATCCAACCAACCACTCACCAACACAAATATCCCGCACACCACAAAAAAAAAATAAATTAAAAAAAAAAATATATCAATCGCACTCACCGAGAAAATACCACACTTAACCTTTTCCAGCTCGTAGGTGTCACCTTAGCCTCGACATTGACTATGCGCCTAAATGCGCGCTTTAAAAAATATTCCATTTGACATACCGCCCATTGTCGCTTTGTCTTTTATGCCGCCACTTGTGTCCGCCAGCAAGACAATGATAGACAGACCTTGCTCGCATATCTGCGCATCTAAGCGACGGTGAGGGCGTTCACAATGACACACAACGACACAACATGAACTGTCGAGCGTTTGGCCCCACTCTCCAGTGAGTGAGCGCTCGAAAGCATCTTAAATGCCGAGCACTTTGGCTGTTGCCATTGGCAACGGGGCAAAAACGTAAACAAGCAGACGATGAAAATAAAATGGTGAAATAAAATGTAGAATCATTGGCGACGACGAAAGGAAGTGCGAAGACAATGGAAAAGTATCTGAAGTGCAGCTGTTGGCGACACAAATGACAACACCCACACGCACTCATACACTTACGTTTCACACAATTTGGCTCGTGCATGTGAAAACAAACATATGTGAGTGCAACGGAGCAGCGCAACGGAGCAGTTAAACGTCTCTGAGCGTGTGTTGTGTGAATGATAATGCGTTTTTAAATATGTTTTTAGCTAACGGCTGCTGTATGTCTGTCTGTAGCTCTGTGTGTTTGGCAGTTGCATTAGCCAAATTAAAGTGCATCGAAAACTGTTTACAGTTAAAGCGTATGGAAACAAGTAGATGCTGAAGGACTAATAGCGAAATCAAGATAGAGAGTGTGAGTGAAATCAATTTAGTCGTGACAAAAATAACAATGAGAAGATGACGACGGCGACAACGATAATGGCTATGAATACACAATGCGACAATGATTAAAAAGAGATTTCGAAAATGTTTTTGTACAATTCGTGTGTGCAAGGTGTGGTGAGATTTCTTTACGCGTTTTTTCTTGAAACATATAATACTGAATGTGGCCCTGAAGGAAAAACTTTTGCTATGGAATTCGTTGGTTCAATGAAATCTCACCTTTGGAAACAAATATTTAACCTTAAAGCTTTTCAGTACTTTTTTAACTAATATTATGCAATGAAATATGAAATTGAATTAAAACAAGTAAGGAAGGCTTTTATACTGTCCTATATTATTTATTTAATTTTATTAAAACAAATACCATTTGACCCACATATTCGGCATACATATGGTAAAAAATCCAAGAAAAATATTACCTCAAAATATCTTCAAAATACCTGAGAGACTATACTTAAGTTTCGGTAAAAAAATTGTTAGAAGTACTGAGGTCCTCATATTCGATATATAGGGTCTTGAAAACTTATGGACCGATTTCGACGATTTTTAGAAGGACGATGCCACTCTTTAAATGCAGCATGTTTGCAAAGTTCTGTTCCGATATCTTCACTAGTGCTCACTTTATATATTGTAAAGTGAACGATTCAGATCGTCTTCAAAGTTCTAGTATTTGGAAAGTAGACGTGGTTGTGAACTGATTTGAACTATTTTCATAACATATCATTGGGATGCCAGGAAAATGTTATGAACGGAGTTTCATTGACATTGGTGGAACAGTTACGGAGATATGGTTTTTGATAAATGAGCAGAGCCACACCCATTTGCTAATTGTGAGTGCGGCCCTTCTGTACCATCTTTATAATGAAATTAACGGTTTTAGTAATTTTCAATATAACCTTTCTATGGGAGGTGGGCGTGTTTATATTTCCTCAATTTTTAGACTCTATAATGAAGTACTTGAAGGAAACGACTCTAGAGATTTTCGTTGATATATCTTTATTAGTTTACGAGATATGTATAAACACTTTGTAGGGGATGGGTCCACGACCACTTCCACAAAAAAATGCATCCAAAATGCTCCTACCTAGTGCTATCGTTTCTACCAATTTTTTTATTACTTTATTTATAGCTTAGTTAAGAGACTTTATATGTTGTACGAACAGACAGACATCCAGATTTCAACTCTACACGTCACCCTGATCCCTTTGTTATATATATATAACCCCATATCTGACTCTCTTAGTTTTAAGACTTACAAACAACCGTTAGGTGAACAAAACTTGTATACTCTCTTAGAATCTTGTTGCGAGAGTATATTAAAAAAATTTATTAATTTAAAAAAAAACATACATCAGTGGAGGCTCTGAATATACATACATCTATGCCGAAAACACTGCACCGGGTTTACTGGTATTTTCAATACAGATTTTTTGAAATCTGGAAATACGCATTTAATGTCTAACAGTTAGGAAATCCTCGTTCAATATTTTAATGAAAGGGATCGAAATCTCTCGTCCCAGAATAAATCGTTTAAGATCCATTCAACTACTTGGCCTCTTTATCAACTTTTAGAGACTCTAACCGATAATTTTTACACTCTCGCAATAAAGTTGCTAAGATAGTACAATAATTTTGTTAATGAAGATAGCGGACTAAAACTTCGCACAAATACTGTATTTGAGCTGTGGCATCACTTGTGGAAAAATTGTGGAAATCGGTCTATAACTTTTCAAGGCCCCTGATATTGAACATATATAACTTAGGGCCTAAGTGTAATTTTTCACCGAAAATATTGGTAAATCTGTCAGATATTTTAATATAATTCAAAGGGAATATTTTTCTTCTAATAGAGTGTCTCTGTACCAAAAATAATTAAAATCGGTTCATAACTTCCCCTATCGGTTAATATCAGAGATATCTTAGCAAAATTAAGTGAACGTATAGTCTTGGATATAGTGTACTATGGTGGTTAAAATGAGTGAAATATACGATGATTTTCGATATTCTAGTGGACTTTATGCCAAATTCTAGTGAACTTATGGTCAAATTGTGTGTTATCTTAATAAAACTATATCAATAATTTGCGAATGTTTATAATATTCGGTTGCCCCCTGAACTTAGCCCTTCCTTACTTGTTTAATATAAATCCATACACCGAGATTAAAAAATTACGGAAGACAATTGACGAATTCGTCTAAATGAAGTGATAGATGAAATGGCACTTTCTTCTAGACTCCAACTTTATCAAACTAAGGATGAAATATTTTATATAATATGTTTTCAGTTATCCTGGCGCATCGCAATTAGTACCCTCATAAAATTAAAAAAAAAAAATTTAAGGTGTCTCTGATTAATATTTTGGTATCCTTAAGCTTATTTTTTTGGTATTTGGTAATTTTATTACTTAACTCATTAATTCCTCTTTTATACCTAGTCTAATCTGTATGCAAATATCATAGTAATTATGCCGTGTATATACAACTTTTTCAGTTTATTAGTCAAAATATTGATGTATCTCGCGCATAGTAAGTGAAACTGTCGAAAAGCATAGAGATCGTCAAGACTTTTTAGTAATTTGATCAAAAGAGTTTGTCCACAGGAAAATATGGTGTTTGCTCTGTATATCTAACTTTCAAGTTCACAAATATATTTTTCTCTGTACTTCATTAATTGCCTATTTACAGACATATATTGATTAATTTAAAAAAATTATTCATAAATTATTTGACTAAATTATTCCTCCTAATTCATTCCATTAATTTTACACTTTCTTCCATATTTTTACTCGTTACAGATCTTCAGTCAAGGCAGCAGTTAAAATGTCCAAACAATTATGACAAACGCTACATAAAAACTATACAACCTACAACTTCCCCTAGTCTATATGTATATTCCCTAATTGAAGATTTCACAATAAAATACTCGATCCCAAGAAACATCGAAAATTTGTAGAAACAACAACACCAAATAATATATTACTAAAATATAAAATATTCAGATAAGAAAAATTATTAAAAATATTATTTGAAGAAAATAATAAATTTTTAAAACTAAAAAAAAAAATATATATATAAAAGGTTTTATCGAGTTTCCAAAAAAAAATCTAGTATAAGAGAAATCTACGTTCACATACTTCTAGAAAATCGAAAAATCAGTGTTGTGAGTTCAAAGCGTTAATTTGCAGCGCCGTCGCCATGGGTAAAAAGAGTTCCAAATTGAAGCAAGACACCATCGATCGTCTGACGACTGACACATATTGTAAGTATTAACGAAATTATTTAAAGTTTAAGCTTGTATTTTTAATATTAAACTCACTCAACTGCAATTGATATTTTTGATAAATAATATATAATATACGAATATAGTATTAATAACCCTTTTTCGCTTTAAATTTCAATAAAATGCGGTTAACCATGGTGACCCATTTGGCCTTCAATGCAAATAGCCTTAGCCACCACTTAATGCAAATGCCAAATGTCTGCGCTGTCAGTGTTAATTACAGCTTATTGAATTGTTATTTTCCAGCAGGTGGACATAACGGTTGTGTAATTAAATAAATGTGCAGCAGCAGCTGTACTTTTCATTGTTGCTGCAGCTTTGTGTGACTGGTTTTTTGTTTTGCACACACAAATGTTGCGAATTTTTGCCATTCCACGATAACATTTGGTTTATTTAAAGTGAAATCATGTGATCAAATTATGTAATTAATGCGCAATAAAAACCCGTTATCAAATTGTGTGAAAATAATAATTAAAGAAAATGAAAATAACATTCGGAAGCGTTTCGGTATTTATAAATAGTTCAGCGAATAATGCTTTTTCGTGTAATTTAATTGCTAGCAGCGTGATAAATATGTCAACGAAATTTGTGTTTAAAAATTCAAATAAAAATATGTGTGATAAAAATAAATAAAAAGTGAAAATAGATGTAAAAAGAACTTATTGTTTAGAATATGCACAGAAAATCTGGGAAAAGTAGGAAAACTGAACCATAGCACTGATTTAGATGTGAAAATATGTATGTTTCTGAATTCAACATTTTAGATCCCGAAAGCAATATTCTTCCACAATGATTTGCTGGTAAAAGTAAATCTCAAATAATTGTGGTATATAGAAAAATTGACGCATCAAAGCAAAATAGAAAATAGAATAGAATAGAATAATAGAATAAAATAATATAGAAAAAAATGTTTCTTTGAAACGCTGTCAGGAGCCCGCGTCTGGACATGATCTTTCAAGCACGCGCCAGTTTATAATATAGCAAGATGTCATCAATGAATATACAATTTCCGGTGTGAATATAACAGGTACCGTTATCCACTATTAGCTTATCTCACCGCGCACTTTTGTAAATTGTATTTTTTTCGTCGGTAGGTTAGCATTTAGCATTCGGTTGCCGTTTAAAGTTTCGGGGAAAGAAATGATGGTGGCCCTTTTTCACATCAAATTATCATACTAATGGGCACCAAAGAATAAATTAATTTTTTTTTATATAACTGTGAAGTTACATAGATATCCCTCACTATCCTAATGTACTTGCTTGGGTACGGGTCCAAAAGGACACTTCTTGAAAATTTTCAACTATTTTTTTTTAAATGGAGTTAACTATATCATTAAAAAAACGCCATATAAATGAATTTAAGAAAACATGGTTTTAAATATGGTTGGGATTTAATGTGTTAAGAAAATTAGTGTTTGTGAGTAAAACCGATAATCGGTAACAAAATTAATCAACACTACTATTAATCGATAATAAAATGTATCGATTGTACGACATCGATTGTGATTAATTTATTTACTACTGGTGCTGCCATAATTTATTTGTTGAATGATATAAATATTTATCGATAAAAGATTTTACTAAAGAAACTTGATATAGGCGAAATATAATAATATACCAAATTTATGACTGATTGTATATTATTTTCCATCTTTCGCATGATATATAACACTTTATGTTATATTGATACATGTACATATGTATATCGATAACAACGAATTTCTCGATTAATATTTTGGAATGTTGATTATGTCATTTGTTTTGTAGATCGCAGGATAGAATTACTCGTAAAATGAAAAAAAAAAGTATAAATCTGTCGGCTATAAAATTTCAAAATATTTGTATATCGATTTTTTAAAGTCGATAAATTATATATTTTGAATTATCGCCACCAAATAATTACAGTTTTTATGTCATAAATTATCTATAATTTCGGATGTTGTTTTTTTATTAATAATCGATTTCAAATCAACTCATATATCGATTAATTCTCTATAACATAAAGTTGTTTTTCTGATATACAGTGGAACTTCCATAACTCTCCACAACTCGAACTCTTGAATGGGCAGTTGAAGTCAAATTTCATACAAATTTCCTTCTATAAATCGAACTTTTCGAGCAGGGCATAATAAAAAATTTAAAATTTTACTATCGAGGCTGAATCTTAAAAGAGTCTCTCTATATCGTATAGGAGCGAACAAACAATATGATATTCCACTTATGGATTGCATAAATCATGTAACAAAGACATGGGATACAGACGTCAAGAGCCAAACAATAGAAAACTGCAGCAAACAAAATTACAGAATATATGTTTTAACGTATGATCATAAAACTTTATGCGAAGTAAATAAATAAAACTGTATATAAATCTATATTTTACAGTTTTTTGAGAAATTGTATGTTTCAATGAAAATTCTATAAATCGAAGTTTTTTTGTGGATTATGGTGATTCGAGTTAGAGAAGTTCCACTGTATTATATTTGTTTTCAATTTGATGTTTATATAGAATAAATAAAAAGTTTATCGATTAGTAAATCAAAAAAATCGATTTCTGTTACAAGAACTAAAATTTAAACCAATTTTTGGATAAACTAACATGCTTTGTTTACAAGTTTCGATACATTTAATTATGAGTTTAAATTAAAGAAAATTCTTATCGCTAGGGTCTCATCTTCAAATTATCGATATTTTGTATAGAACTTAGTTTTAAATTTTTCTCTAATAAAACATAAATGTAAACATATATACGCTCTTTAGAATTACCCTAAATTTTGTATTAGTATCACGAACAGTGTGAAAAATTTTGCTATCATTAAATCAAGTAAAATGCTTTTTAAAAAATTAAATTTTGCAAAATATTTCCCTGAAATACCGCATAAATATTTAAATTACTTGCACTCTACAACCAACCAAGCATACAAATGCAATAAATATCCCCGCGGCCATTTCATGTGCACCATTAGGCATTGCTGGCTGCATGCCGCACAATGCAAGCACATTTCCGCACTCAATGGTGTGTAAAAAAATTAGTGCAATATAATTTACGAAAGCGCGGCGAATCGATAAAATTCACTTGCGCCTGAATGTATGCCACAACTAAGCGAACTATGCCCAACACTATGACTGTATGCATTTGAATAAAAGTTCCCGAAATACACACAGCATAACGCCCCCTCCCCCCCCTTCACTTACAAGTGCCATGTTAGTTAGTTTGCAAATAATTTTCAATGCCTTGTCAAAATGTCCTTGAACGCGGCGGCGATGTTCAAAAATTGTTGATTTTCCTCTTTCAATGTCATGCAAAAATATGCATGTAAGTGCGCATTCTCATAAGTGCTTATGCAAATGCACAATGTCGGCGCAAGTGCACACATTGACACGTTGCAATGCGTCTGTGTATGTGTGTGTGTATGTCGGAGGGCACTCATAATCGGCAAGTTCACTGAGAGGGCACGTTTCTTTGTTAGTTAGTGAATTACTTGTATTCAAAAAATATGCTCGATATTATGTAAGTGTAAGGAGCTGCTTAAGGATGTGTTACAACTAACTAAATTTTATTTTATAAGTATGTGTGTGTGTGTATGTGCGTGAATTGAAGCAGTACTTGTGAACAATTAAAAGGGCACTACATGGCGTATACGTGACATTGACTCTAGCAAGTAGCGCAGGAAGTGAAACTTGTTGAAAATGAAGGCAAAACATAAAATATCATTTTGGGTTATAGAAAACCATTAGTAGTGCACTGAGTGCAGGAAATGTTGAATGAAATGTTAATGTGAACGCTTTTGACTTAAGATGTCCTGGTGAGAGTTTGATTTTTCATGTATTTCCATCTTCTAGCAAAAATATGGAGGTTTTAAAAAGCTCAATTTTTTTGGAAATTTTATTAACTTATTTAGATAATAAAGTACTACTTAAGCTACCAGCACGTATACATATTTAAATCCACTCAAGTACTCTCACTAGGAAGCTACTTAAGGTACACCATGTGGCATGCGTAACATTGCCACTCCTACCTAAGCTTAACCTTTATATAACCTCCGTAAAGTTTAAGTTTGTCAAAGTTTTTAATACAATTATTCAATTTTAAACACTTATGTAGCTCGCGTGTCTACGTAATTCAAATAATTTTAATAGCTCAGCGGCATAGAGGTGTGTTCAAACTAATTGCACAGTTTGTTAGTGCTTCGTGTTGCTCACATAAGGTATGCCTAAGTGTTTTAAATCGCTTGAGTGGCATTGCGTGAGTGTGTACATTAGTTTGGAATAAGTGTTATGACATGCAAGTGCTGGGAAGCATACAGACATGAGCATGTGCAGCGAGTGTCGTTTCAATATTCATGTAGTTTGTGATTATTCTAATGGAATGGAATATTTGCTGTGCTTTTGTTATTTCTGTAGATAACATTTGGTGCGTCTTAAATAATATATTATTAAAGTATGATTTTAGTTAGGAAATTGAGAATGAAAAAACAAATGTAGGAAATCAATATGTTTTAGAAAAAAATATTTTTTTTTTTTAAATTTCACTAAAAATTGCTAGTCTTACATGTGTGGCCTGATTTAAATAAACTATTTTAGAGTCTAAATAGCTATGACCTTGTAATACACATTAGCAAACAAAACTCCACTTGCTCTTGCTAAATTACCAATTAAGTTTAAAATTGAGTGAACAAATCTGAACACAGATTTAATAAATTATTGGAATTAATATATGACTTTTTAGAAAAAATACTTGTGTTACTAAACATTTTTGTTTAGCTTTTTGTAACATTTTATCAAGATTTTCTTAAAATTTTTTCTACGTTGACTTTCCTCTTTGAAGTAACTATTGAACCCTCAGTTGACGAGGGAAATTTTATTTTTATACTCTCGCAACAGGTTGTAAGAGAGTATAATAGTTTTATTCACCACATGGTTGTTTGTGTCACTAAAGAGTAAAACTACTAAAAATGCTTTCATTCAGTAAGGAAAATATTATAAATGAGCTTGGCTCTGCCCACTTATTGTTCAAAAACCACATCTCACAAGCTATTCCACCAATTTAAAATAAATTGGGTACGAATCATTTCCTTGGCTTCCCGATATCATAGTTTAAAAATGGGAGAAATCGGTTTACAACCACGCCTACTTTCCAAATACAAAAATTATGAAGTCCAATTGATTCGTACACTTTACATATATAAGTTTACCAGTGAAGATATTGGAACAAAACTTTGCAGAAATACATTGATTCTATAAGCCCGTATATATGTCATTTAAATCGGACCTTAGGACCTCAAAGTTATTGGCTAATTTTTTATTATTAAAAATATCGGTAAATGTCTCAGATATTCTTAAGAAAAACAAAGGAGATGTGCTCCTTCTATTAGCGTGTCTATGTGCCAAAATTGGAAAAAATCGGGTCAATACTTCCTGTATACTTCATACAGCCTTCTTTACTCCAAGAGATGTCGAAGGAAATGACTGCGCTATGGTATAAAATATCAAACATTTCAAATGGAAATAGTTGAATCAGATCCACTATGATGAACAGCCGGTTGAAACCAAGCCATCCCAAAATTTCAATAGGATATTATACTTTGATAAAACCGTGATCGCCTGCGTAGCAAGAAGGCTACTTTTTTATGTTCTCAAGTAGAATGTAAGATGTGATTTATGGCATTTTAATCTGATTATTCAATTACTTTATAAATGTTGCGGAGATAGATGAGAAAATTTGGTCAAAAGTGCTACTGAAACTCTAATCTATTCATTCAAAGAATCCCAACGCGAGCTTTTCATTCCCTTTGCAATTTTTATGAACAAGTTGAATGCAGATGGTATTTTTATTCATTATGTAAGCCAATTTTACTACGAGTACAAATAAGGTGGAAAATGCACGCCTAGAATTGTACGCTCAGGTCGAGAAAACTGTGGAGTTCTTCCTCCTGCTATTTTCTGGAGAGAAAGGGGCAAGGCAGCACATCGATGTTTGACTAAATAGAAATTGATAGGTCGTCCAGCAAAGACTACTTTTATTCTAACCTCCTTTCCAGTTCACTTTTCTGGTTCTTTTTTTCTGTTTTTCAAAAGTAATTTAATACGTGTAAGGGAACATATTAAATTACTTTTTATTAGGAAAATGGATGCTGTGCAAGGTGTAATAATCGCCATAGTCAGCTCTTTATATTATCTGTCAGCCATACAAGGTGTATTATTAGACTTCTGTATCATATGGTTGTCAGTTACAATCATAAAATCATAACTGATTGATATGATACATTGATGATTGTAGTTTTGCGCAGTTTTGAGCGGATTTTCAAAAGAAGCTTACATTAATGTGCATAAAAATAAACGTATCTATACACATATCCATACAGTATAACTTTAGCTGAGCAAAGCAGCAGCTCACATGAAGCGTTAACCAAAGCTAAGGTCTCCTACAGTGCATTTATCGAATATATTTTAACTGTGATTTTGGCAATCTAAAACCTTATGTTTCGCATTCTCAAAAAAATATGCAATTTTTAAGCGCATTCAGTGCGCTTACAAGTATATTGTACAGACATTGAGCATAAAAACGTAAATAATGCGACAAACTGCCAAACTGTTCCCAGCAATGCGCTGGGTCTCCACTTCTTTGTGAAGACACAAAATAAATTGGAAAATGTCTTAAAAGCGAGCAAGCAGACAAATCCTGTTATATGCTGCCAGGCGCGCTCATATGTACATACACAGACGACGAAATCACTGGGACTCTGGCTTTTTGCTCCGTTGAGTTTTTGTGTGTCTAAAGTGCTGACATGCACCATTACCATTACATGAAACTGCCGTAGTATGAGTATGAGTATTCTTTAATGTTTTTTTCCACAGACAAATATAATTGTGTGTCATTTAGAAGTGCGCCATTGCAGTCTACTTTATACATTTGAGTGTGTGTGCGCGCATATTTGGCATTTTGAATGACAGCAACTGCAGTTGGGAGGATAAAAATCTATTTTAAAATAGAAGCGGTCGAAATATTGGAAAAATCAGGATATTTTTGGCTTTTGCAGATGCCGAGATGATAAGACAATAGAAATTTTATTTATAAGATTAGCAAAATCAATAATTTTGGCATGAAATTCAATTTTATGAATTTTGATATTTTAATTAGAGTAGCAGATTTTAGTGGCAGTAATTAGTTACGAAATATTTTTTTTTGTATTTTATTTTTTCTTGTTTTGTCTTGTTCCGCCATATAAAAAAGTCACCAAAATTAATTTAATATTTTAATTAAAAAACAACTATTTTTGCCCGCTTTAAACTGCTTATCAACTATATTATGCTTTTCTGATCACTCCTTATTCAATTTCCTCACTTCATGCAACTACCACGGCGTATACGCAACATATTTGTTAACTTACGCTAACAACCACACCATTACTTAGCTGCATTTTTGCAAGCGCTTTAAATTATTATATTCTCAATTACTCTTCAACTACCATGAGATTTAACTGCTTTCTAACAGTATTTTGTGGTTTTGCTGCCACAATGCTGTAACACACTTATGCGGAAGCAGCTGCACGCGTAAATATCCATATGCATAAATCTCACGACCACACACAATGCATGCCAGCAGCTAATGCCTTGGGGTGTAATCGTAGTCTTGGGTTTTACAGATAATGCGAAATAAGGAAACATATGGAAATTTAAAAAATATACAACAACAAAAAAGAAAAAGTGCTTGTTGTTATGTTTTGTGTACTCCCTGGTCGAATATAATATTTTATTAGAGCATTTATTAAAGCGTTGCCTGCAGGTAGGATGAGTGAGCGTAAAAGCAAAGTGTTTGTAAACTTGGAATATTTGTTTTTATGTGTGAAATTGGTAAACTTGAATTTGTGTGAGTTCGAGGAAAGGTAGTTCTATAAATAAAGCATGGCTTTAAGTGCTGAAAGTGCAAAACTAATTTTGTTGCGTAGAATATGTGCATATTTAAAATGTGTTAAAGTTTAATACGCAGTATTGAGTATTAAAACAAAAAACTTGGCATTTCAAAATGAAATGTGCAAGGCGGACTAAATATTCTTTGAATAATATTGAGAAGCAGGAGGACCATTTGATCGTAAGAACATGATTTTTGATAGCGAAGGTTTTTTAGCTACGTGGAGACTGAACCCATTTGAATCATCATTTTTGCTCGTTCGTGGCAATACTCATATGGTATGAAAAAAAAAAAAAAGAAGAGTTGCCACATGTTAAGAAAATTAAATAAAAAAATAAATTTTTAGAAAAACAATTAATTAATTGTGGGTGTCATATAGACGAGATACAGAAAAACTTTTTTTTTTTTTAATATTATTGAAAAGGGTTGCCACAAAAAATTAAATAAAGAAACGAAATTGTAAGAAAAACTAATTTATAATTTGTGGTTGATTGTTGGTTGTTGTGAATAAAAGGTTAAAATATTTTTATCGGTTTGGCCGCGTCCATAAGCCATCGCCAGTCGCCTCTGCATTGCGCACGATTACGAATTCAAGCTTCGCCAGGTCCATATTCACTTGATCCTTCTTCCATACGTACAATATGGCCAAGCCAGCGCAAACGCTGTGCTTTTATGCGCCCCACTATGTCCATATCGCCGAAGACCTCATATAGCTCGATATTCCAAGGAATCCGGTACTCTCCTGCGCTCAAGTTTAGAGGCCATAATTCTTTCGGAGACCTTTTCTCTCGAACGCTCCCAAGGAGTGCTCATCTTTATTGGTCATCGTCCATGCCTTCGTGCCATATATCAGGCGGGTATGTTGAGTGACTTATAGAACTTCACTTTGGTTTTGCGAGAGAGGGCTGTGCTTTTCAATTGCCTACTGAGCACGAGATAGCACCTGTTGGCAAGAGTGATCCTCTTACTGATTCCGTGCCTGACGTCGTTGTTGGAGTTTATGCTGGAACCCAGATAAAGGAAGTTTTTAACTACCCCGAAGTTGTAATTATCAACAATGACGGAGACCACGTTGGGATTCTTTACATGATGACAGAGGGTACTTCGTTTTGCCCTCATTCACTACTAGACCCATTTGCTTCGTTTCACAGGTTGTTGTTGTAGCCGAAAATGTCGATAACGTCGGAATAGGCCATTAACTGGCAAATGAAAAAGGTTGTCCCGGTACGATTAAGATCTGTAGCGGGAATTATCTTCTCAAGCATTAGCTTAAAGAAATCGCTCGATAAGGGGTCACCTTTTCTGAAACCTCATATTGTATCATATTATGGTACCGAAGGGCTCGGAGAAGTCCTTCCCTATTCTGAGGGAGCTGGTGGTAGCGCTCAATGCTTAAAAAATATATATTAAAAATTATACCAGTGATAATACCTGCCATTAGTTCTTTTCTCGTACGAAACGAAAATTTTCTATAAACAGTATTTAAGTAGAGCTCGAAATTTACTATAAATATTTTTTTTATTTTCATGAGATCATAAATATCCTACTCCATACTCCATAACTTTTATTAAAATCTACTTTTGCCACTTCACTCAAATCTATCCTTCAAAAATGAAATGTCACAATCCTCCCACACATGCAATTAGCACAGCGCCAGTGCTAACAATGCGTTTATAAATTTAGTGTAAATTTAAATTGCATTTTTATCCATGAAAACAATCCAAAGTCACACAAGGCGGTAATTGAAACACAACACACCCCCTGTTCATGAGCTTACGTAATAAAATTAGAACGTGACCAAAGCGTTTTAAATCAACTCAACCGTACGGTAAATATGCACACAAACATAAATAAAATAAGTGTTAATAATGTATATGTGAGGAATTGTGTATATTTGCAATAGTTATAATACACAATGACTTGCATAAAGCAACTTGCATGTTGCACGTTAATTCAACACACTCACACAATATATACATTTGTATATATGGCACTCCTCCCACCTGCTTTCGTGCAAAACACTTTCATTTTACGACAGATTTATTTAATTAACTATTTTGAATGGTACCTAAGCACTAATTACTTGTGACATTTCAGTTTATTACTTTTGGACACGCACACGAATGCGAGCGAAGTTGGAATGTACGAAGTGAAATTGAAAATGTCTACTTAAAAGTAAAGAAATACAGACGATACAAAAGTTCAAGTGAATGTCAGCTACTGCATGTGACACTTCCAATGAAATGCTGTTACTTGAGGACTCTTGAGAGTTAGTTGTGGCTTGTTTTTAAAATGAAGTCACAAACACCTGTAATCTATTATTTAATTCCAAGAAGTAATAAAGTGAATGATAAATATTAAAATGCAGTCATAAGGGTGGCACAAAACTGAAATAAAGTATTTTTTCAGGTTAAAATATTATTAAAGCATTGACCTATAATTTTCATAGTTAAGATTTGTGGAGAAAAATTCTTAATAAGTTATGAAATAAAATCTCTATGAGTTCATTAATATTTATTTAATAGAAATGATATATTTAGTTTTCGAAACTAAAAAATATATGAAATTTTAACTTATTTTGATAAGCTCCTAAAGGTAGGCAACGATTTATGGAAGTAGCTAGGAAGTACTATTAAGGGGTTAGGTGGATAAAAAAATTAGAAAAATTTTTCGTATTAAATAGTGTATTATGTTTAAAATATGTGCTAAAAATATCAAATCAATTCGAGTAATAATCTATTTATGAGATATACCCTATGGAAGTTCCGCCCATCAGGCCACGTCAGTTGGAATGTAACACTTTAAACGCGTTTATTTCAAAAGTAAATTTCACAAGTCGGTGGACACGATATCTCGAAAAGTTATAAAGCGATTTTGTTTCCACACAATCAAATTTCCACACATCTTTGGAATAATATTAACTAGTTAATGAACGAAGGATTTTTTTTTATTTTAATAACAACTATTTTTTTGAGCCATTTATATGACGAAAAGTTTACCAAAAAATTTTATTTTTTGTTTTAAATACTGTCAAAAATTCAAATTTCAATATTTTCTTTTTTCCTTCGTTCATTAACTAGATTTATTCATTTACTAACAAAATATTTTTGGTTTATTGATTTTCGATGAACATAATGAGTTATGATGGCCACGGCAAGACTTTTTTTTTGGACACGTCATGGGAGATGAGGTGCCAACGGCTTAGTTTTCGGAATTTTTAAATAAAATTTTCGCAAAATATTGTAACAAGTATCTTCGACCCGCTGAATTGTTTAATTGAAATATATGATTGTATATATTTAGAAAACATTTAAAAAATACCCCTGTTTCAACCACTGAAACTCACCTAACCCCTTAAAGCAGTAGTCGGCTTTACAGGCTTCAAAAAATCGATTTTTTTGTTTTGTTTTAAATCTCTTTCAAAACTATCCAAGATAATGTCTTTAAAATTCCGGAGGCCAATTCGACATATTTTCGAAGCTAGAGCAGTTTTAGTGGCCAAGCGTCGAGCAGGTGCGAATGCTCAGGCAGACCTTTAAATCGCGTTTTCTCGAGTTTTCATTTTCACAAGTGTTAGAAAACGGTGCCGGCAATAGCAAAAAGAATATATGTCCGATCGAAAATGAGCTAAGTGAACTAGCTTCAGTATTAAATGTTCTTCTATTTGAACGAAAAAAGTTGGACAAAAGTATTATTTAAAGTACTTGTTTTGCAACTTAAAGTCAATTTTTTTTTTCTTAAAAAAGTGAATTTTTTTTCAAACTTCGAAAAAATTTGGAATTTTATAACTTCTTCGGTATTTTTTTAGTTCATAAAGAAAAGAAACTTATAAAAGTTAAAAAAAAAAATTTGGTTCGACTGTTTCAGATGCATCGCACGACCTACATCAGCGGCACCGATTTTCAAGTGCAGACTCTAGGCGCTCCATAAAAATTGTTACAACTTTGACAAAATTTCAATATTCTTTAAAAATAAATATTGTTTTTTAAGCCTTAAACATAGTACACTCGCCTTAAAATTCCGTTCACCGCAATCATTTTCTTCCCTTTCAAAAAAAAATTGCTAAAAAAATGTTTTTTTTTCGGCTTCTAAAGCAGACTACTGCTTCGTTAGCTAAGGTTAGGTTAATCAATAGACCAATGAGCCAGACATAGACCGATTTTGGTCCTTTGCGATAACTGATGGAGTGCTGTCACATAGTTTTCTTTATATTCCTTAAAAAATAATCCTGTCGATTCTATGAAAAATATAGTATAAGCTCCTATATATATTGATAGATTTTGTAGCCAAGACTCAATTTAAATATTAAAATTTTAGCAGAGACGCCTACCTTTTAATATTGGAGCAACTTGTAGTGAAAATCTAAGGATTTCCACACATTTCAATAAATCGTTACTAATAATAATGCTTAATAAATGCAATGACTTCTTCAGACTTTTACATGCTTGTTTAGCTAGCAGCTCTTATACATATACTAAGTATCTTTTGTGAAGGAATTTATAGGCAGCATAATACTATCTTCTTAGTGAAATAGTTCAGCAACATAACATTCGCGCACAATTTATTTAGACTGCTGCCTTATTAGTTATTTATAGTATACGAATACAAATAATCCCTGGCAATTCATTCAACTCTGCAGTGCAACCTTTTTCAAATATAAATTTGTCTTAATTTGTCAGTTTCGACTCCATTCATTTGCAAACAAAACATGTGCCAAGCTGCGAGCAAAGTAGCACCGCAATTAAAAATGAACCTTTCTTCATACTGAGGGCAGTATTTCTATAGAAAGTTCAGTCATTTGCGGTTGAGAGCTGCTTTATTTTGCACCACATAGACACTTGGTATATTGTTTATGTGCGTGAATATGTGGGACAGCATGTGTTTAGGATTTCAATTAGGCAATATTTTAGGCAACAAAGACGTTATATAGTATACTTTCAAATCCACATACATATAGTCATGGCTCATTTAATATAAATACCAGGTTTTTGCACGAGTTGTGTTTATAAATACATTGTTACGGAGACCCTAACCTCCACTAAACATTATTCAATACCGACATTGTTATTTATGTGCCCACAGTGAAACGTGCCGGCGAGCTCAAACCCTTTCATTTCAATCCATTTGCCGTCTACCGAATCAATTAGCCATGTCAATCTGGTTGCTGACTGCTAAGAAAACCAACAAACGGCAAATGCCGAATGCGTTGCCATACTCCCACAGTTGGGTGAAGTAACCTTCACGGTTTGTGCGGCACAAATTGGCTGTTTGAGTGGGTACGGACAGCAGACACACCTGCAACTGAAATTAATTACAGGGATCATTGTTTGTTAAACCTTTGAACCATTTTGTGCTAACAACTTAAGATTTATAATGTGGATTGATGGATATTCGTATTTGATTTGATGTTATGTGTCACATCTGCATACGAGGCTTGGCAACTTTTGAGAAGGGTGTTGGAGGTGGGGAGGTTTAATGGGTCGGAGCTATTTTTAATATGATAGCCAATAGGTTCGCTACACCACCTTAAACCTTGATGTCTGTGGACATTATTCGACCCGGCATGCCTATGCACTAAGATGGAATTTCTAGTTTAAAATGATGAAAGTGGATGCTAAGAAGAAGAAAAAGTGGAAGGATGGAAGGTAGAGATAAAGATTTAAACTATCGGTTAAGTTTTTTTATGACAGAACTTACTCCAAGGTATGACAATACCTGCCGAGGGAAGACAGCTGTTCGGAATTACTTTCTCGATATATGTATTTGGGATTAAGTTCTGGATCTATGCAGTGAACGTAGGCACCTCTCACCGCTGTAGCATGTAATTTTTGAAAGTTAATGGAGTGCGGGTTATAATAAATGAATATGAGAGGTTCAAAAGAGGGACAAAAAGGCAGGAAATTCAAAGAAATTGGTCATATGGGGAGGAAAGAACAAAAAGTGTGGTTGGAGTTTGACTTATCTTTGGAAATAATCTTGGAAACATTTGAAAACAAGTCATGGGATCTACTTTAAATATATATTTATATCGAAATCTCCAAATACGGAATTTGCTCAAATTAATGTAACAATTAGAGAAAAAATTCTGTCTTGTTCAAATTATCTGAAGGAGTTGCCACAAGTTTTGAGGGATACAATTTGTTGGTATGAAAATAAAGAAAAAATTCAAATGTTAGATTTAGTATTAAAAAATGTTAGATTAATATAATTTAAATAGAGTTGCCACCTTGTTGAAAAACAAAATCAAACCAAAAGGCTGGAAACTTCACATGAACTACATATTTTCAATACTTTTTTTTTAATTATTAGAAAAAGATTTTTGAAAAATTAAACTGTAAGAAATAGAGTTGCCAAGAGCTTATGTATTTTGAAATCCCCAAACACATAATTTGCTCAAAATGAATGTTTCAAGAGAATATTCCTGTCGAGTTCAGATTATCTAACAGAATTGCCACCTGTTCTGAGTAAGCATTTTCTTTAGTATGAAAATTAGAAAAATTCAAATCTAAAATATTTGGAATATACTATAATTCAACAAAAATTGTATAAAAAATATTGAAATAAATATTTTAATCAGAGTTGCCACGTTCTTCAAAAATAAAATGAAACCAAATTTTTTTTAATAGTTTTGACATAAACAACATATATCTTTTACAGCAAAAATGTTTTTAAAATAAATTTATAAAATAAAAGTTAAAAAAATAGGATTGCCAACTAGCTAAGTCGAGAATTAACCTTTCAGAAATCACTTTGAGTATTCATTTCATCATATGAAAAAGATTTTTTTTATTTTTCTCTCTTTAGACATCTTTCTCCACATTTCCATTAGCAATTTCAAAAATAGGCATTTTAAAAAAGTCATTTCTCTGCTTGTGAAGTTCAAATTATTGACCAGAATATGTAAAAATATGCAAAGCAGTAAATTTTCTAGTCCAAAGAGCTATGCGTCTGATTGCCTACAATTGAGTTTCATGTGTAATTAAACTCACCACTTGCAGGAAGTTTGCGAGTGATGAAAATTCTTGCAAGCAAGTTCACGAACACGAATTATTGCAACTGGACGCTGTAGAACTGTATGAAAACTTACATCTTTGCGAGAGTATATGTGTGCGTGTGAGTGCCGACAAATTGCAATTGTACGAGTATGCTAACCGCAATAAAGCAATGATATTAATTTCACTTTTTGATGCCCAAAAATTCAACTTAGCTCATTTGGATTTAAGCCAAAAATGAAATGCGTAAAGCCGCACAAATGCACAATAGACCAACGGAGCATAAAGCGTAGAGCAGAGAGAGAGAGTGTGTGAGTGAGTGTGAAGAATGAAAATTGAAAATGGAATTTCGTCATGTCAATTCTAAGGCAAAAAAAAAAATGCAAAGTACTAATGTAACTTGAAATACGATAGAAATGTATATTATGCGCAAGTAGAAAGGATATTAAATTTTACCAACACATAAATAATTTTACATATATACTATATATTATATGTGGTTGTACTTGGTGGAGCTTTGCATGCGAGTTAGGCAATCTTAGAAGTATTATATGTGAATGCTTTAGTATATGATTTCCAACTAAAAGAGTATGAGTGTGCGTGTGTGAGCCACGCGTGTGAAGCCATGACAGTGCCAAAAAGCAAGGCATAAAAAAAGCATATTGAAAAAATTTGCAAGTAAAAGTAGACAGCGATTTTCGGTTACTTCCATGTGGGTATGTGTGTTCTCCTTCTTGTTAGTATGAGTGTCTGCGTGTTCTCTGCTTTGCGTGTATGAGCGCGCATTTTCGAGTGAAAACCACTGCTTTGCCACAATTTCGTGGTTTTGGGCGCACACATTGGTAAGTAGCAACGGTAAACACACAAATATACAGATGTATTTCTGCTCACAAAGGCACGCAGGCTAATAAAAAAAAATATAAGAAATAAAAAAAAAATAAAACCAAGAATTTGAAAGCAAAAGGTTGCGAAAAATTGCCAAAAAAAGTTTGTGCTTGCAGTAGTGTCAGTACTTCCTTGAGTCTTTTCGAATGCCAAATGGATTTATTGATTTGACGCAAACACGCAGAAGTGCGTACCTATTCTTACACATATATCTTCATAAGAACATTTACAACAAAAATGTTTTGTGTTTTTGCAAACTAAATTTCAATGAGTCAGCACCTATCGAAAGAGGCGTTGTGAAGCCCTTATCTATACCAAATCTGGGCGGTTGCAATTTCGTCTTCACCTTCCGGTTGTCTATACGATATATGTAAGTAAAAATATATACATATGTATTCTTATTCATATAACTAAACGGCTTTTTCTTAAAAGGGTAGAGAGAGAGAGAGAGTGGATTTGATTTCTTTCGTCACCTGAAATAATTCATCTTGCATTTCCGAGTCATTGAAGCGATGAAAATCGCATGATTACAAGTGATTTCAAATTTCTTAGAAATTATTTTTCTTTTTTGGAATGAAAGCCGTAGGCATTTATGAATTATGCTTAAATACCTCAATGAATAGCTAATTCAAAGTGTATTTTTGAAAATTAAAATATTTTTATTCCCCTTTTTTGTTTTTGTGATTAGAACCTGAAGAGAAATATATTCATTAAAGCCGCTGTCTTTAAACGACAAATAAAAGTTATGGTCTCTGTAGAGAGTGAAACCACCGTTACAAATTAGACTTTAGCATCAGTCAGGTTCGGCAAACCCAGATAAGTGGTTGGAATCGATATTAGCCGAGATGAGTCTAAGCGCTTTGTCGAATATATAAGGGTCCGCCAGGAGTATTTGGGTGTCACAACCTAACATAACCTAACTTAACCTAACTTAACTTAACCTAACCTAACTTAACTAATCCTAACCAAACCTTACTTAACCTAACCTAATCTAACCTTACCTAACGTAACCTAACCTAATCTAACCAGTCAGGTTAATAACTTCGTAGCGATATTTTTTCAGATCACAACGATTTTATATAGCTCTCAGACCCCAACAGAATGCTCGTTGTAAAAGAACTAAGTGAAAAAACTGTAAAGAGCTAGTAATCGAGACTGAGGGTACCAAAAATGGTATAAAAATGTAGAAAGATCATCTTCGGAGGTAACTAAATGATAAAAATAATAATTACGACAAATAACCGGAATTATGCAGTGGTCTGGATATTATATGAAAGGGTTGAATAAAAACTCTCCCTGGTACCTACAGAGTAGATATGGCGAGTACACCATACACCTCAGGGATTTTTTAGAAATAAATAATAATAAAATCTGAAATATAAGGTTTTATAACAAATTAGCATATAAATGTTTGGAAAGTATAATAAAAAAGTAAAACAATTTATAAATTTTTTTTTTTAAACTAAAGACTAAAAAAATAAAATTTTTGAAACACTCATACTCATACTCACCCACAAACTTTTACCTCCAATTTTCTGCCTTTTCTGCTCTCTGCATTTGTTTATTCAAATTACATTTTCTTCTTCTCTTTGCTTTTGTCATTCTTATTGGTATCCTTCCTCTTGAACTTTCGGCGTATTTTTCGTTCCCCAACACACAACAACAAACATTACTGCATTACTTCCACAATACTGTCACAACATAAATTTCACGACGAAATTACATTCGCTGTTGTTCGCATTAATATTCACTTTTAATGTTTATTTCGTTTTTTGCTGCCGCCCAACTTCGTAGGTGTTCGTACCAGGATCAGTTTTTTTGGTTACATGCGCTTTTCTGACTTCTTTCTGTTTTCTACGGTTCTTGCTGTACTTTTGCCACTGCTGGATACCACCGTTTGTTTTTTGTGACAGCACTTTTTGTTGTTGACTGTATTGTCTTCCACTGTGCCCGCAAACATAAATTTGTCTACTTGTGTGGCTATGCGAGGTTGCAAAAAACGTGGAATTAAGAAAAAAGAGCATAATGTTTATCCATAAACAAAGTGGAAATTTCTATTCTTATGCGAGTTTATTTTGAGCTTATTTCTAGCTTTCCTTACACTTTGTACCCGCTACTTTGCTCTAGTGTAGATTAAGATTAAATTTGATTTACAAATTTGGGTCATTATAAGTTATTAGTAATTGTGGGTTCGTTTGTAGCGCGTTTGTGTTATCGGAGATCTACAGTGGTTCAAACATTTGGCTTATGTACCCAAGTTATGGTTTATAATAAATATACACAAGTGTATACAAATGTTGACTTCTTTAAATTCTCTTAAAACAGCAATGATTACATTTAATTCGATTTATTCTTATTCCAACAATATCTTTTATTCAAAAGAACATCATTGTTCTCAAATAATATATGTGTTCTAGTGTCTAGAGTGCGAGATGTACTTTTCATGCGAATTTTGGATTGAATCGGTAATGGTTCGAATATAATGGATCAGAGTTTTATCTAATAGCGGTCACCGTATGAGATAGAGAATAGAACAATAAACTGAAGTTAGCCCCTCAAGAAATAGGTTTCAAGCCATGCCACAGTTAACGACGTATATATACCAAGAATTCTACGAAAACGTTTAATGTTATAGCAGTTTATGTTGACGATTTTATCATCGCAAGTTTATGTAAGTCTGAACTGTGCCAGCTGATATTTCAATCAATTTTGATGTCATCGATAGTGGGCAGCTAACACACTTTTTGAGACAGAGCTAGGCAATATAAATCTATGCCAAAATCAGTACATTCTAAAGCTCCTTAAATACTATAAAACGCAAGATTCCAGAGGCGTCGCAACTCCGCTAGATGGAGGTTTCAGTGTAATATAAAAAGGTTGACAAGGTAGCGTTAATGTATGTACTTAACAATATCAATTAGCAATATCCTAACATTTTGGCTTTAAGCAAATTATTGCAATGAAATATTGATCCTCATTCAGAACACGTAGCGGGAAGGGAAATATGTGCTGCGCTATTTGCGAAAGCCCCTTTGAGGGCTATGCAGATGCCGACTGGGGTATTGATGCCAGTGATGGGAGGCGTATTTTCTTGAGAATCCAAGAAAAAAGTGTTATATCACTTAGTAGCAGTGAAGCTCAGTATATAGTATTGTCCCCAGCAGTGAGCAAGAGTCAGCATACATTAGCAAGTTTCTGCGAGAAATGGATTTTAAACAAGACTGTCCAATGGTTATAAATGGCGAAAACTTAAGTTCACAATATCTAGTGAAGAAACCAACTTTTCACGCTCGCAGCTAGCGTATTGACATTAAATATCATCAAATTCCTCAAATGGAATAATGAAAATATATTAAAATATGCAACAACACATAAAATGATTGTCAGAAATATATGAAAAGTGGCAATACTCTTCAACGATATTTTGCTCTTCCATCTCGTCCTTATTCTTTATTCACGTATATCCTCTTGCTCCAAGAATTTCATTTCTGTTGCAATAGTCTGACGTATTTAAAGGCTCTTTGTAGAGACTAATTATTAACTGGTACGATCAGTAATTAGTCTTGGTATCTATAGATATTATTTGGAAGCTATTATTTGTGGGTTCTGGACCTATCGTTGAGACGCACTCATTAAAACTAATATTCGGAAAATATATCTGAGCTGTTTGACTTTTTGTTTGACTGAGATCGAAGCCTTTTGTAGGATGTTGCGGAGTTTAGCCCATACTTTCGAGTTTTTGACAAAACAAATGTCTTTTCACCAAGATAAATGCTTGTAAATAACAATTTGTGGTTATGTTAGTTCCTATTTCCAGAATATCCTAAGTATATTTAGGGAGCGGTGCTATATAAGATCTTATATGATTGTATAACTAATTAATTCAATAAAGTAGATCTAAACTACTAAGCTAGTTGAAGCTCGAGATGTCGCATCAGTCTAAAATTTTTTTAATTGGATTCTCTAAATTTTATGGATTAATTAAGTGTTTCTTCTAAATTATTTTTCCTACATGTGTTAATACAATATACATAGAATAGAAAGGCCTCTTCTAACGAATATCTTTTAAAGAATTTTTTTTTCTCTTTCAAGGAAGCAATTTCATTTGGTAAATTTACGCAAAGGTCTGAAGGACTAAAAAATGTATATTTCCTAGTTTGAATTTGCTTTTTCTAACTGGATTAGAATCTACAATTAAACGAACTGTAATCTTCCATCTCTTTATTGGAATCCAATTACACGTTATGTAAATATTTTAATCAAAATGGAAAACGAAACCAATAGACAACCAACACATTAACAAGCACAAAGACCAACATGTGCCGAGTGCGAAGAAGCGCCGAGGAAAGCATTATAATCTCCGAAACAGACTGCGTAATATGACTATTTTGCCGTAATAATCATCATTAGCGCAAACAAACGGCAAGCAAACGATAAAGACGCGCTGTAACAGCGTGTAGGCGGCCAGGCTGCCGGTTGTGCGAGGCGTGGACGCAGACGCAGCGGCAAATGCTTTTGTGATGCCACACAATATACAGCGAATTAAGCTGTACGCACACCATTAGAGATACACATATACAGATATACAATCATATTGGAACACACACACGTGCATGCATGCGCATGTATAAGTAATTATTGAAGCAAATGCGATGATATTCAGTCGGTTTTCCGGCGTAATTGCAAGATTTCATTGTGGCGATTGTGATGCGAATGCGAATGCGAATAGAACAAATAAAGCAAACAAGCAGGCGAAGAAGAATAGAAGTGGAAATGCGATTGTGATTACGAATGCCACATGGCAAAGTAAATGAGTTGGAAAGATGAGACGGAGCTGAGCGACAAGCGGTTGTTGGCGGTTGTCATGCGTGGGCTGTGTTGCCAAAGTGAATGCAAGGATATGCAAGGATATACGAGCGTTAACAAAGCCCTGTAACGGCATCTTAATTGCACATTCTCGTCGTCGTCGTAACTGAATTGCAACGGAAACAATACTGAATACGCGCGTGTGTTGGTGTGCGCATTTATATGAAATTCTTGAAATTTCATTGTGGCAATTAAAGGCAAAACCGTGCCAACGACCAAGACGACAATCAGCAGCCTAGGCTCAACTGGGCGGCTTCGTTCGCTCACGAACTCACTCACGCGCTTGCTGGCTGGAAAATCACGTTTAAATGCACATTGCAGTAACAGTAATAGTAACAACAAAAACAACACTATAGTATTAACTGCAAGGACCAACAGCCCAGAGTGGACAGTTGAAAGCGTAGGATGTTGCCGCGTTGACAGCCAAAGTCGCACGTGCCACATGACCAATATTAAATATCTGCATACCTCAAGGCAGCTTCTGAGTTGAGGGAATGCAATTTCCGTGCTGGATAATTGCGCCAAAGGCAAAGGATAGGCGTGCACTTTGTATGGAGGCAGCGACGAACGTGAGGCTTGTGGGAAAGCAGAAAATCAGTAAAGTAAAGTAAGGCATGCCGGACGCAGTAAGCGTGTAGCGCAAAATGCACGAAGGAGGTATCGATTACGTGCAGGACGTGGCAGCGCCGTTTTGTGGGTCAACTGGAGAAATATGTATATACTATATATCTTTCCAAGTAAATACATTTTTATGCCGCACAGCTGCTTCTTGCAGCATTAAGCATGGCTCAAGCATTCTGTATGCTTCACAATTTACGCCGCCCACCACTTCACTTGCCCCAACCTCTTTCCATGCATTCCACTTTTTTGGCGCTCGAAAATGCACAGGACATTTAAGTGGCATTTGGGATAAAGCGCAGCAGCATGTCGCCTCTGCGTGCTGTAAGGCTTAAGCGTCAATACAGGTACGGCAGCAGCTGCCGCTTAAAATGGAAAATTAATATATAAATATTTCATTTTATTTCTAGCATTTTGTGCTACCGCAGTTATACCGCTTTTCACCTTTCATTGCATTCGCCATTTATTAAGACCTGCCATTTTGCGGGAACGTTGCATGGCAAATAATTTAAATCACATTAAAATTGCAAAATGTCTCAATGGAGCTTTAAATATGCACAGTAATGAGCCAATAGCGGCGTTAATGTGAAATTGCTTTAAACATAATTGCGGCAAGTAATTTTGTATGAATACTGACGCGGAGTAGGATATTAAATATTTTGAGTAATTAAGCGGAAATTGAATTCAAAAGAAGGTAATTAATAAATAAAATGACGAAATTCTATGGAGAATGCTTGAATATCTTAACTTGATCCAGTTCCAGATAATAGTGAGAGTGATATAGTAGTTAATGAATTCAACCGTTTTGACAAAATATCGTATTGTTAATGTACCTCGAAATCCTCAAGTAAAAGTGTGAATAAATAATGACAATTATTAAAACTTTTCTTGCGAAAACATGGATTCAAAGCTTGAGAACCTAAACACGATTAATTTTCAGCTGATGAACAATACGAAATATAGGACCGTTTATTTTAGAACCGGTAATTATAGGACAAGAGTATCGATGTTGCTGGAACTGATGTCAAGCGTTTTTCCCTAGGTCACTTTATCAACAGTTCAAATATTGAAGAGCAAGCGTATAATTCAAGACTTGAGGTCTTTTATTGATTCTGCAAATTGTGGGTTGACCAAAATGGAAAAACGTCCTGCAAAGATCGCTAAGAGACAATTTCCAATAAGGACTGTATCAAAAAGTTTATGAGAAGGAAATAATATAATGAATAAGATGTAGTCGGAAAATAGCGACAATGACATTCGACTACCTCATTCTAAAAACCAAATTACTCGATAGGAGAAATCTACTGAAAGCGTTCTAAGTGCATTAATTCTATATAAACAGTAGCCTGTTCAAGTTGAAGGCTTATAGTTTATGGATTTCCTCACTATACTGAACTTTCGCATTTCCATCCTGAACGTGATTGAATGTTTTAATCAAATATGAGTTCAAGATTTTCGCTCATCATCTTTTTGACATTTATTTATGTCTCCGAAACTCAAGTATCCACCTCACCCAGTATCGACCATAAACATAAAACAATTGATAAATCTAAAGTCCAAAGCATATATCAAGTTCGTCAATCGTCGCTGGATTGTTGGCATAGACCATATACTTGACGTAGCTCCACAGGAAATAATCTAACGGCGTCAAATCGCACGACCGAGGAGACCAATTGACTCAGCCATTTCGTGAGACACGTTCACCACACTTGATTTTCAATAAACCGATTGTGACTTTCGCTGTGAGGCTTGTGGCGCCGTCCTGTTAAAACCACATATTGTCCAAGTCCATATCATCCAATTCGGGCCAAAAATATTCGGTTGTCATTGAACAGACATATTTTGCTTACTGCCGAAACCATTCAGCCGGAAATGAGCCTCATCGCTGATGATGATTTTTCGATGAAAACTCGGATCATTTTAAATATTTGTTGCTTAGCCCACCTAATTCACGAACATATGGCGATTCTGGTGTTCAAGCGACTTCAGTTCTTGCGTTAATTTGCTCTTGTAAGAATGTAGGCCAAGATATTTTTGCAAAACGACGTCACAGAGATGCCCTACGCTTGAGGACTACTTCTGAGATACTGATTTGGGTCTTTCTCAATTGATGCGCTAGTGGCAGTAATATTCTCGACACGACGGCCACCTCTTTGTCTCACTGGCACGGGAACATTTTATACTGTGCCTGTGGATTCAAATGTTTCCACTAGACGCTCAATTGTTGATCTGACAGGACGAATATAACGACCATAAATTGGACGTGGAGCCCACTGACTACGAATTTCGGTAGTAAATCTTAATAATTTCGACTCGTTGTTTGATCGTATATCTGTCCATGATGAAATGGCAAACCTTACTGAAGAGGAATGTCGAAATGTGACCGTTTGCTGTCCCTATCGGTTTATTTTTTTATCGTCCTTATCGAAAGAGCCGTTAATGATAATCAAAGATTTGTTGAACCATATGTCATCATCATTTATCACATCCTTTAAATTATATTTGCTCAAGTATATTTTAAACAAATATCACTTGAATATAATATATACTTTTATAACTGTTTTAATGATATGCTATATTAAAAAGGATTTTGTACTAACTTTGTATGCCCATTACTAATTTCTGAACCTGCACGTGCCTACAAATATATGTGAACGCATTAGCATGTCAATTTAATATCCGTACAAAGCCATGTAGTTAACGATAGCGAACATGCAACATGTTCATGTTGTAGTGTAACGTTCAATGTTTGCTTATGCTTTTGACATGCTGTGTAATGATCTATGAATGATTGACATGCTTGCCTGCCGTGTCGGTGTGAGGTGGGTGGGTACGTATGAGCAACAATGAAAACTCAATTGAACAGTGACCATTGACTTAGTTAGTGTTGAAGTGAGTTTACATTAACTAACACAAGCAGTACTAGCTTCCGATGTGTTGGGCTCTAATCAAGTTGGACAGTTTGATTATATAGTGCGGTAGGTGCTTGTGTTGAAAATATGGAAGTAGTGTGATGTAGTGATATCAAATTGAATGAATTTGAAAAAATTTTATTATTATTTATTTTGAGGTAAGATATTTTTGTACGCTAGAACGCTATGATTTCAGTCGGTGAACCTCATGAGTACAAAATATGTAATTTTATTTGAAGAAGTCGTTGCGAATTTTATAAATTGATTTCATTAAGTAATATAAGAATTTCTCCACTTCGAAGCTCTTTAAAATTCAATAATTTATTTAATAATTACTTCAGCTTGCAGCAGAGCAGCAACACTACATTGCTTACATATTCACGCTTACGCCATGGCCAATGTGACACAACTTATTAGTGGCGCGAAAACATATGTAAATGGGCGTGTGACAACGCAGCTGCACTTAATTGGAAAGATAGATAGACTATATGAGAAAGTCATACATCACGCTATAGACACCGCCATAAACATAAGAGGGGTTTTTGATAAAACTATTAAGTTATTATAGTTTTTATACTCTCGCAACAAAAGTTGCTAAGAGAGTATTATAGTTTTGTTCACATAACGGTTGTTTGTAAGTCATAAAACTAAACGAGTTAGATATAAGGTTATATATACCAAAGTGATCACGATGACGAGACGAGTTGAAATCTGAATGTCTGTCTTTCCGTTCGTCCGTCCGAGCAAGAAGTAACTTGAATAAAAATAAGAAGGTTAACAGATAGGAATATGGGTCATAAATTAAGCTAAGAAATAAATGAAATTTGGTACAAAGGATCGTTCTAGGAAGGGGCATTTTTGGAAGTAATTTTCTGCACTCAAATTGGTATACAAAATTTTAAATGGGCGTGTTTCCGCCCACATATGGGTCAAAAACCATACCTCCGAAACTACTCGACCAATTTCAATGATGTTCGGTTCATAATATTTTCCTGGCATCCCTAGGCAAAATCGGTTACAACCACGCCTACCTCCTATATACTAGAACTGCGAAGTCAGTCTGAATCGTTTACTTTACAATATATTAGTTAAGCGCTAGTGAAGATATCGGTACAGAACTTTGCACAAATACTACATTGGAAGAGTGGCATCGTCCTTCTATCAGTGCTTCTAATTTTTTTTACCGAAAATGTAGGTAAATCCCTCAGATATTTTGAAGAAATTCAGAGGGAATATTTCTCTTCTAATAATGTGTCTCCGTGCCAAAAATGAGTGAAACTGGGTCATAAATTCACATGACTCCCATATATGTACCTAATATTAGGGTTTCCAACTTTCAATGGACTTTATACCATATACATATATGGCGAATAAGTGGGCTAAATTGTGTGTTGTCTTAATAAAATTAAATAAATAAATTGCGAGAGTATAAAATGTTCGGTTACACCCGAACTTAGGCCTTCCTTACTTGTTTATGGACACTTTTATAAAATTAAAAAGCTTGCTAAGGTAGTCACTTAACAGAAAACCCACCAATTGTTAGTCACTAAGTGAAAAGTGTTCGAAATTAAAAAAAAATGGCGTAAAATAACCTCTGGTTCCCCCTCCAACAATTAATAGCTAACAACGGCTGTTTATTTGCATACACTCATGTATGTATAGTTACACTTCTATATTTATGTAATTGTACGCAGCAATAAGCACACACGCATGCCAGACATACATACTTCTCCGCTGTAGTGTTGTAATTGCACACCACAAAGTCATCAATCGCTATCAGTTCCACCAACCGCTGTGGCTTTGAGCGATGTAGCACATCAAGCACACATACACGCGTGCACAAATATGGCGTGCACACGACCACTACAGCGTGTAATTAATGAAATCAATTATGAAGCAACACACTGAATATACATATCTATATGTATATATATGTAGATATATGTGTGAACGTATGTCTGTGTAAGAAAAATATTTACTGTCATGTCAGCGCTTGTTAGCTTGTCTGTACACAGTGGCATGCCTACACAAAAGTGTGTGTAAGTGTTGTTTGTATGTTTGCAGCTCATTGATTACGCTGTGGGAACTGCCAGTGCGTATACGTAACATTTGAACTGAATGAGGTGTGCTGCTAACTACTTTATAAAAGAGACCTTTGCTCAGCACATATTGCCGGTTGTATAATGTATAATTAATTACGGCGGTATATAAAATGTAAATAATAAATTGCTTATACGTACTTTTTGCGAGCTTTAAGGCAACAGAATTCAAGTGTTTGATTATAAAGGATATGAAAACTTTTGGAGAGGTTGGAGATTATGGTTCTAAAAATATGCTGGTCTAAATAAAGAACAAATAATTTATTAATTTTTATCTCATTCTACGTAATGTGAATTTAAAATTTTGTTTAATTTCACGATTTTGATTAAAATAAGAGTCAACACGTCCTCATTTTGAAGGCATTTGTTTGAAAAATTCATAAAATTTTTAAAATTTTATGTATACAAAAAGAAAACTGAGTAATAAGTTAGAAATAATTATGTTCGGACGTTGCTAGTTATACAATACGGCTGTAAGTTAGAAAATAATCAAATGCCAAATGTGTGAAAAAAATTTGTTCGGTGCAAATGGACTTCAAAAGCAACAGTTTGGGGTAAGAAGACCAATTCATAATATCCTGGAAATATAATTATAATTGTTTAACTTTCTTAATGTTTTATTTCTTGAATCACACTCGATGAAGCCATTCAGAATTCAATAGATTTGTTAATATAGTTAGGATAAATCCATTGGTTTGTGATATAAGAAATTACATAGAAAAATCGTGAACGCTAAGAACATATTTTTGAAAGGTTAGAGGTAGTCAGGATTTTAAAAAATCATTTTTTTTTTATTTTTTGCATTTTCCTTAAGGGGGGTTAAGGTTTGTTTCGTCGAAAAAAGAACTTTTTTCATGAATTTTTTTTTTTTTAATTATTGCTGTAGGTTTATTTTACTTATTACTATATGAAAGTGCAACATTTGAAGGATACTTTAAAAAAGTTTTATCGAAAAATAGCGAGGAATAACGGATTTATAGTCGATCTCTGCAAGCACCTCGAAAGGAATTTTTTGTGCGGTGACCAGCCTACAGCATCACTGGATCTTCCAAAACCAAAAAATCAAACTGTTTTCTTCAGTTTATTAGTTTATCTTTCAATTGACGTCGAGTTTTTTTTTTAATTTTTCAATTTTTCAATTTTTGGTACCATTTTCAAGCCAAAATGACGATTTTAGACGAAAAAATCGACCTATTTGTTATTGTAAAATTTTTAGTAATTAAAATTTTTGGAAAAACTCGACGCCATGCGAGAGCTATATATATGTAGATTTTAGACGAAAAAATCGACCTATTTGTTATTGTAAAATTTTTAGTAATTAAAATTTTTGGAAAAACTCGACGCCATGCGAGAGCTATATATATGTAGAATATGTGTTCAAAATTTCAAAACGATCGATGCAGTAGTTTTTCTGTAGGCTGGTCACCGACTTTAAAAATGACATATTTGGGAAAATCGATTTAAAGTTTTGTACACTCAGCGCAGATAGCTGGAGGTACCGTTATTCAACCTGCTGTAACTTCGTTAGTTTTTCTCCCAATGACCTAAAACTTTAACACAATATTCTTGAGATGTTGATGGTTCAGAAAAAAATTTAAAAAAAATATGAAAAACAAAATTTGTCAACTTATAATTGTCACCGCAAGGACCTTTTTTTGGAACTGGGTCAACACAAACAGCTATAACTTGGGGAATTAAATTTTTTTTATTTTCATGACTTTAAGTCAAAACATTGTGTAAAATTGCCATATTATTAAATTTTTATATAATATGATTAAATATTTTCAAAATATACTACTGAAAATTCTAATTTTTTCGTGTCTCTGACTACCTCTAACCCCTTAAGTAAAAATGAAGGATAAATAAGTTTTTTTTTCGTCCTTATTCATAAAACAGTTTGCCTCAAAGTAACTTCTTAGAATATTTAATAATTTTTTGTCTCTTCCTTCGTTAAGCCTTCAAAGAATATGAAACGTGACATTTCCCTTTAAATTTATATTTTTTACTTTTCACATCATCAAGCAAACGAAACTATTTTTACATCAAGCTTGCGAATACACAAAAATTTCTTTGATAATTTATGCAAAAGTGTAGGAAAATGAAAAATGTGTGTCATAAAAACAATTGACTTTATTTATTTAGATAAAAACCTCATACAAATTACATATATTTTAAGGAGCGCCACTGCGTATGAGCAACCGCACAGCTCAGCACTAACATAAATATGGAAAGCTGCTAAAAGCGCCTGTGTGCAACAAGTTTTTCATACAATTTATTTGCATTCAAATTGTAATCACATGCAACAAACATTTTTCGGGGGTAGTAATGAAAAACAATGCCCACGTTGACAAGCTAAAACAACATAAACAACAACAGCAACAACAATAGCAGCAGCATGCAAATGCTATTACTTGTGAATATGAGCAAGCAGAATCTAAATTCACTTATTTTCAACAAATTTTTATCTTTAATAGATGCCACGCATATTTCATGATGAAAGCAACAAGCTGAGTGTGTAGATGCTTGTATGCTGCATTGTTATTGTTGTTGTTATTGCTATTGTGTGGCAGCAAGCAAATAAGTACACTTGCATACAAATTTAATATGCATTGAGGGTAGTTGTTGTTGTTGTTTTTCTAGTCATTGTTTTTCATATTTCCCATTCATGTGATATTGACTAAAAATCAAATCATCATGCGCAGCAGCAGCAACAACAATGACAACAACAGCACTTGCAACAACATCAACAGCAGCAATGTGGCAAATGCAGGAGCTGTGGCATGCCAGTTGCAGTTGGCTTGCTGGTGTGGTTGGGCCTGCTGCCATGCATGTTTCAACTGCAGCATGCATGCGGCGCCAGAATGCAAGTGCCACAAATGTATGCATATGCATGCTGCAGGCAGTAAGGAAAACTATGAGGACACACACAAACACACGCACACTTGTGTATGCGCTCAAGTATGAATGTAAACAAATTCTATTTATACACACATAACAACAACAACAACAACAAATACATATGTGCACCTACCTTGACGTTTTGAATGCTTAGCTGCGCCTGCCTGGCATTTCACTCTTATTTATTTTGTTTTCTTTACTTTTTTTTCTCATTTGCCGCCACCACACACAAGCACAGTTTAACTGTGGTTTGTATCGGTATTCTGTATGCATGCGGCGCATGTGGTAAATTCGAAATTCTTTTGTTAGCCCGGCGAGTCAACAGCATGCTCGTGACGTTGTCTTCTGCATACACAACAAACATTGACTTGACTATGTTGCATTTTTAATACACAGCGGACGGCATTAGTGGCAGCAGCAATGGCGTTGTTTATGGCACTGCAAGACAGCTGCTTGTTCTTATGCTACGGACAATTGTTAGAATGTTTACACAGGAAAATAAGAGACTCAAGCGAAATATATAAGATTTATCTAAATATAGTTCTTGTTAAATCGTTGTGTGAGACTATAAAGGTGGGATTTAAATTTAGCAAGGTAAAGGGTTATGAAAGCTGAAATTTAATTTCTAAGACAAAATATAATTTAATAAAACAATATTTATAGTACAGGGTGGGTCATCCTTAATCGGTAGATGAACTGCTATTAAATTAAAAAAAAAACAACAGGATTTTATATTTCAGAAACCTTCATTTAAGCGTTATTATATTATGTTATTTTACAAAAGTAATAACAATAGTAAGTATTACACAATGTTTTGACTTGAAGTCACGAAAATTTGTAAAAAAAAAATTTGTAATTTCCAAAGTTGACCCAGTTCTAAAAAAAGGACCTTGCAGTGACTATCATAAGTCCTTGGAGATTCATATAAAATCAATCGGATAAGAAAAAATAGTTCTATAAATAGATATTGCTGGGCCGGATCGAAGCTTTTTCCTTTTTTTTAAATTAACAAAATGGCGGCCTAAAGAAATTTTTTCTAGATTTTCGAGAAAAATCAACAGTTAATTGGTCTTTAAAAGTCGCAATTTTTGAAGAAAAAAAAATACTTCGATCAGGCACAGGATTATTATGTATTCTAAAAGCTGTATAAATTTCAATAAAATCTACTGAGTGGTTTTCGAGTTACAGTTGACGCCAGTTCAAAAAACATATTGTTGCGAAAACGCATTTGAAGTGGCTTGCAGCTGCCGCCCGTGCCCAAGCGCTCTTTATTATTTGTCGAATAAGTCGAAAAGTAATTATCGGATTAATTTCAAGGATATTTTTCAGAGAATATTTTTAAGATATTACACTTAACGAAAATGCAAAAAATAAAAAAAAATATTTTTTGAAAATCCCTTAACTCCTTAAGATGAACTACTTCACTTTTAGGCGTTTTTTTTTAATACAACCTTAGGCAAGTCTAGCTCTTTTTTCAAATTTTCAGTAAGAATGTTTCTCTTAAGCTCGTTAGTGGTCCGAGGATTGCTCGCGCACGCTTTGCATATAAATATAAATAATAACACAGCTTTAACTACTTCACCTAGTTTATAAAGGAGGAAAGTCTTTGTGTTTTATTTTATGATGTGCTAACTTGGCATGAGACCGTCCTATCATTCCCTATTATATACGGCGCAGAAACATGGGCGATGACGAACAGATATGTGAAAGCACTTGGAGCATTCGAGAGAACAGTTCTCCGCAATGTCTTTGGAATCATCCGTATAAGCGATGGGTATCGAAGAAGATGGAACAATGAACTGCAGGAGCTCAACGATGGCACACATGGCAGACGATATTTCAGCAAAAAGCGGCTTCGATTCGAGACCCATGGGTGGCCATAGAAAGCAACGGTGCCCACGCATCCACTGCAAAGACCAAATGTATAGGAACCTGTTTCCACTTGAGATGTAAGGATGTACTACTGGTATGACGACGCACAGGATAGAAGCAACTGATAAAGTTCTGTGTTCTCGGTCCAGACTGACTGACGGTTGCAGTGACAAATAAGAAGAAGAACTCAAAGCAACTCTCTAAATTGTTTATTTCTACTGCATAAATTATTTTTATTTCAAAAAATTTAAAGGTTCATGACAATAGCAATTAAGTGAGGGAGTGAGGGAAAAATTATTAAACAGCGTGATTCTATATCTTTTTTTGAAATCATATAATAATAAGATATGTACACAATAGCAATTGTGCCCGTTTACCCCTACTATTTTAGAATCTTTGAAAGTTTTTTGTTCTGCGCCAAAAAAAACGGAAATTTTTCTAAGAAAGCATTAAACTGATTTGCGAAAACTTGAGTCAAAAATTCTAAGTTCAAAGAAGACCATAATTATTTGGAAAATATATTCGACAAATAATTTTATGAGTTTATGAATATATAATATATATATTTATATATATTATCGTTTTTTTTAACTTCTAAACATAAATAATTCTAATGTTTTGAAAAGTTTTAATTTGGTCTCAAAGTACAGAGTCTTCGTCTTTGCTTCACTAAAATTTAGTACTTACTGGATTATTTCAGATTAATATTATATGTTAATTGAATGACTTTACAACTAAAAAAAAATATTGTAAAAGCCTAGTTATTATTCCTTCACTAGTTGCTCCCAACCATAATTTTCTAGAAAAAATATGGCCTGAACTACAAATAAACCAATATTTATTTAAATGTCTGTGTGCACAGACTTCCAAGTCGCCTTGTACTAATATTTTCTCGCACTGCAAGGCCAGAGAATAAATAACAGATTGCCAGTCATAGCTCTTTAAGATGTTGATGGCGTCGCCGCTGATTGTTATGTACTCTCGCTTCAATGATTTCCGTACAACTGCTCAGCTGGTTGCTTGCTCATTTTGCCGTACCAATTGTCGCATTTGCGCGACGACCCACACAAACAAACAAACAAACACCACTGGCGAGACGAGACGGACGAACGGACGCGCTGACGAATTGGTTATTTAGTTGATTGGTTGGTTGGCTGACTGGCTGACTGGCTGGTGAAACGCGCGGTTGGTTCCGTCGCTCGTTGATTGCGTGTCCTGCATACTCACTCCTTTCACTGTCACTGAGCTGCTGAGCTGCCAATGTCACAGCAGCTTGTAGACGCATTGTTGCAATAATATTTGTCGTTGACTAATGGTATGACCCATTGTTGATTGTGTTGGCTGCTGTTGGCATTAGTCGCTTAGTGAATTGGTTTGACCATTTCTGTGCGCCATCGTTACCCACACTTGGTTGTTACTTTAAAGCGATTGTTGTTGTTGTGTGTTTCAGCATCTTAGTTGCAATTTGTTCAATACGAACATATTTTATTCAACTCTCGCTGACATCGTTCAGACATGTGCACACGCCCACATCTACACTTGTCCACGCACACACACATATGCGTCGCACTTCGTGTCGTCCTTATCAATGTTAATGGAGTGCAATCAGTGCAAAGTCAATATTTCTACACAGTCCATAATAAATAACTGTACGAGTATATTTGCACAGTATAATCGTAAATTGTGTTTGTTATTGTTATTGTTATTATTACAAATGTTCAATGAGCAGTGACTAGTCAAATGGACAAATGAACTGTGAACATTGGTGTGGAAATAATTTCGATTAACTTGACAATTCGTTTAGATATGCCAGCAAAAGCATAAGAAGAAGGGAGAAGTTCTGATAGAAACGAATGTTACATACTACTGCTTAATCTCAAAGAATTGAAAATAGCAGTAATGTTTCGAGGTGTCAAAAAGTTTTATTTTGAACAAGTTATTATAGAAATTATTGCTCTTAACAGAAGAATAAGATATTGTAATGATACCAATTTGCATTCCAACTTATTCTATATTTGCTACTACTTATAAGGAGATTACTACTTATTTTCTGTATAACAGATGATATACGACAGATAAGAGATGATCCCAACAAAACTTTGTTCAGCAATCTCACATATTGTCTGACTTAGAGTTGAAAGAATGTAAAAGAGTAGAAATAGGATGTGGTTTTATTAGCGGTTTTATAAATATGCTGCAGAATTTTCAAAACAAAATTGACTGGATAGAATTCCTGGGTCCTCCCTATTACATAAAATATAATCCGATTTCGTTCTACTTTAGAAGAGAGTTGTCACAGACAAACAACCTTCTGATATTTTAAGGCAGTAGTCTGCTTTAGAAGCCGAAAAAAAGCGTTTTTTTAGCAATTTCGCTATATATATTTTTTTCGATCGGACATATATGCTTTAAAGGTCTGCCTGAGCATTCGCACCTGCTCGGCCACTAAAACTGCTCTAGCTTCGAAAATATGTCGAATTGGCCTCTGGAATTTTAAAGACATATTCTTGGATAGTTTTGGAAGAGATTTAAAACAAAACAAAAAAATCGATTTTTTGAAGCCTGTAAAGCAGACCATACATTACTTGTGCAGAAGATGTCGCAATTGGGTCCTATTATCACATCGACTTATTGTTAAATCGACCGAGATTTGTTACGAACGCTTAACTACTTTATGACATTTGTTCATGAAATCTATTAAACTGTTTTAATGGTAAAATCGCTTATAGAAATCTCATAAAATCTTTTATATTCTACACTCAATCAGAGTTTAATTGGCTAATTGGCTATTTCGTTTTATACTCACGCAACAAAGTTGTTAAAGAGAGTATTCTAGTTTTGTTCACCTAACGGATGTTTGTGTCACCCTGAACTAAAAGAGTTAGATATAGGGTTATATAATATATACCAAAGTGATCAGGGTGACGAGTAGATTTAAAATTCGGATGTCTGTCCGTCTCTCTGTTTGTGCAAGCGATAACTTGAAAAAAAGGAAATATCTTAATGAAACTTGGTACACATATTCCCTAGACCACTGCCACGCCCACGAACTGGCGAAAACCGAAAACATAGTGCCATAACTAAGTCGTAAAAAAGTTTTGAAAATATAATTAGGTATAAGAGAACTCACTATGAAGGGGCATAGTTGTTGAGAAAGTAGGTGTATTTTTTTTTTGAGAAAGTAGGCGTCATAACTTATCCTAACTCCCATATACCTATTATAGGTTTTTTTTAATACGGTGGGCTTTATTCCCCAAATATCGGTTAATATATCAGATATATATTAGCAAATTTAAGTGAGCGTATAGTCTTGGATATAGTGTACTTTTTGGGTGAAAATTAGTGAAATCAGTTCAGGAATTTCCTCAGCCCTCATATACTATATATGATGATCTTCGTTATTCTCTTGGACCATATGTCAAACTGTGTGTTATCTTAATAAAACTAATTAAAATGAAAGACGAACTCGTCAATATGATAATTTGTATATTCAACTATCTCGATTATTTTTTAAGTCTACGAGCTACCCTATTGATTATTAGCTTATACGAAATGTTATGAGGCTGCAAATGTATTTTGGGATAAAAAAATTCGAATGTCTTTCAGTTCTTATTCCATAGTACATACATGTATTTATCTGTAAGCCTTTATAACGAAATTTACAATAATAATTTTCCTTTTTTCTTTTCAGTTACAGAAAAAGAAATTCGACAATGGTAAGTCTTGAAAACGTCAATGCTTTGCATTGACATATATATATATAATACTATATAATAATATTTATATACACAATAGGCACAAAGGATTCCTGAAAGACTGCCCAAATGGTTTACTCACAGAGCAAGTAAGTCATGTGTGATAAAAACAATATTTTGAAGAAAATTACCGCTTTTCTGAGCAACTATGTACATTCAAATATTATAAGAGAACTAGAAATTCAAAAACAGAACACTTTTCACTGGTGAAACTTAGCAAACCTGGTATAATAGCATTTTCATTTGAAGTGATTTACTTAATTTAAACCAACTGCGGAAGCGGGCTCTACTTTATGTTAAAAACCATTTACCATGTCTGGACGCTATTTTGAATTATTTTTGAAGTATCCTCGAACAGATGAATTAAATTTATACGAAAGCTTCTTGAGTTACCCGAATAGGTTATGACCTTTTCGCACATGAGATAATTGGTCAATTAACCGGTCTTTGCATGATTAAAGCGTTGATTTAGATCACAATAAAATAAAAATTACATCTTTCTACATTCTAGAGATGAGCGATATTGCCATTTTTAAATCACTGTGATTTTATATTTACATTTTTTTTTTTAATTTTAACAATATCCAAAATATACCTGCTTTTGTAATCACAATTAACTAATTAATAAATTTTGGGTGCATTTAACTGCTTTTCTATCACCGTCCCCAAAATTACTGAAATCGCAACTAAATTTGATACTGTGATCACTGAAGAAGAAATAGAAGAAATAGCAAATTTAAATATCAACTAAATTACTTAAATATGATTGCTACTTTCGAACTGATATTGGTACTGATCAGTGATTGTTACATTTCGAACTGCTATTGCTACAGTGATCGAATTAGAATCACTGAACTTCTCTATAGCTGTGTGATCGAACTCAAATTACTGAACTGCAATTGTGATTGTAAATCACTGATATTTACAACAATTGATCATAGTTGCTAGAAAAAAATCACCGGTTTATTGATAAAATGGTAATCAGCTGATATAACTAACCAAAACTTCTTATGAACAGCGAAAAATCTGTGAACAGCAAAAATGTTTAACAGCTGATCGTGAATCGAGTAGTCGGCAGTGTGAAGATCAAAAAGTGGTTTCATAATCTTAACATGAATGTATTAAATTACCTTGGGTATGCGAAAAGGCTATTAGGAAGGTAGTTGTTTAAAAAGAAGGTTACCGTAGTAACTGCATATATTAATTTTATCACTTTCTTTGACCTTCATCTCATTATAAAAAGACTACAATACAGCTATCAAAGCCTATTTAGTTATTAAAGATATTTTTGACCGAAAATTTTACAGTAAACTGCAGCGCCAAAATTCTGTTCTCATTTTTTTCCTGCTTTGGATTAAGGTAGATTCATAATCGAAAGTCAACATATACAACCTTGAGTAGCTCTTACGTTTGTAGCAAGCAACATATACAACCTTGAGTAGCTCTTACGTTTGTAGCAAGAATAGTTAAAAGTAAATTGGAGATTGTGTTCTCTGATTCAATTTTATCATACTATGTGCTGTTATTCAAAGTTTTTAAAGATTATTGTATAAAACTAGAATTTCTTACAGATGTAAGTGTAATTATCAGTTCGAAACTATCCAATTTGGATAGTAAACTTTAAAATTTCTATAGGGTGATGTATTTTCTAACCACATTTTTGAATTAAATATTTTTGAAATATTAATTTTCTATATTTTATCATCAACAGTTGCTCAGAAAAGTCTGCATAATTTTCGAAAATCTTTTATTAAACATATTACAGAATTAAATAATTTATACCATAAATTTTTAGCAATTTACTAATTTCCAAATATTTTCAATTTTCTTCCTTTTTCACTTCAACGATTTAAAATTCATTAAAACCGAAAAAAAAATCAAAAACAATTAAAAAACAAAATTACAAACAAATAACTTAATTGCAACCATAAAACGTGCTAATTGTCGACGCACAACGCGCTCCTCACGCACTCGCTTGTTAACTCGTAACCATAAAAAAATAAAAAAAAAAACTGGCAACTTGACACTCGTCGGCAACTTGGCGGCAATAAACAAACTGTAATAAATGGGAAATGCAAATGAATGACGAACTAATGTCGCTGATTGACACTTAAATATGCGAATACACGAAAATGTGTGCGTGTGAAAAATATACAACAACACTGATAAAATAAATACCATTAAAATTGTACAACATTAATTGTCTTTCGACGGCGTGAATCGATGGCTCAATCGGTTGATGGCGCAACGACAACAACTAAAATATACACGCTTGTCTCCTCGTAATTTGAATGGTTGACTGACTGCTGTGGGTTTTCATTCACACGCTGTTGTTGTTGCTTGATTGTTACTCTGGTTGTTACTGTCGCTATTTGTTTTGTGCTTCTGTTACTCACGCATGTACGCACACAAACGAAACAACAAAACCGAAACTGTTTTCAATTATGCCATCTACTTCCATGCTAACGCGTACATCCAATTCAATTCAACAAACAACTCTAAAACAAAAACAACTACTGCAAAATAACGCTACACCAAAAACAACAACAATCTTTGTTGCTGGCTTAAAAATTAAACATATGACATTCGCTCTCAAATGGATTGCTGGCATTGCTCTCCTAACCACTCTTCGCTGCGCAATCTGACACCCTTTACTATCGCCATCACTGTCATGGGCAACGTTGTCATTCAATTCGGTGTCATATGTCACTGTGCTGGCATGCATTTACGCGCGCGCTCCTTCATCTACAAAACACTTTTCTTAACTCGCACACACACACACACAAACACTGACATCCGTGAAATCAAAACAAAAACACAATCGCGCGCTTGCATGTGTGTCATATCGCGTTTGGTTGCGGCTTTGTGAAATATCTACTCATGTCACATGCGTCGTACACACACTCGCCCTCTACTTGCTGGTTTGGTTGGCGACCATGGCGTATACGCAACATTTAATATTTGCGCTACAAAACTGTGACATTTACAAATGCGTGTGTATAATGACTACAAAAACAACAAAAATAAAAAATAAAATAAAATCCAACAACAACAACAAAAAATCACCAACACTTGTAACCCACATATGTACAATGCTGCAGGGTTTTATTAAAATCTACAAACAATTCTTTCCGCAAGGCGATCCGAGTAAATTTGCTTCGCTGGTGTTTCGAGTGTTTGACGAGAATAATGTAAGTATATAAATAAATAAATAAATGAAAAATTGTATAAAAAAGCATTGCAGATTTCTCAACAAGTGCTAAACTAAAATTATATGCATATAAGTATGTATGTATGTATGAGCTATGAACGTATATGTGCTTGCAAAGTAGCTCCACAAGACTAAGTGAGTGCGTGCGCGTTTGAATGATGTTGATAAATGAATAAAGTTGCTGCAATGAAATTTTGCTTAGTCGCATAGCATATGCTCTGTTGCCACACAGCATGCACTTGGCGGTGTCAAACTTGCCTGCAATCACAAGGCGACAAGAAACAAGCTGAAATAAATGTTTCGCAACAAAATAAACGCCGAAAAGTTTGACTTCGCGCGTCCCGCACATTATTTGAGTGGATTTGTGCCACTCACGATGCAGATGCTGTTGCTTGTGCGCGGGACTTACGATACTCAAGTATAAAACTACAACAAAAACTTTAGCTTATTTTGCTGTGAGTTGTTGTAGCTGACTTAACGCTAATGCCTTTTTACTGCGGGATTTTAACGACTGCGCAAAGAATTTGTATTTCCTTGTAGCTTTAAGACTCTTCTTTTTTTTGTGCAATTTAACTGAATGGAGTAAGGAGTTTCCCAAATTTTTCTTAACTCTGGGTTCAAAAAACAAATCTTTAAAGTTATGAAGCAACTGAATCTTATTTTCCTGATCTTATTGCCATTTACTACTCGAGAAATTCATTGCCAAATTGTTATGCTCTTCTTGTCGCTTCAGGTACCCACTTAAAATACCTAAAAATCTGCACAGTCGAGTCTTGGTAACCGGAACAAATTTGATTTATATTCAAGAACTATTAACTGCGCAGTTTCTTGAAAATTTTTCCAATATTTTCTACAGCTACAACAACAATAACCAATATTTATACTTTCACAACAAAGTTGCTAAGATAGTATAATATTCTAAGAGAGTCAGATATGGGGTTATATATATCAAAGTGTCTGTCTGTCCATCCGTCCGGGCAAGCTGTAACTGGAGAAAAATTGAGATATCTTGATGAAACTGAGTACACGCGTTTCTTGGCACCATAGGAAGGTTGCTTTTGAAGATGACCGAAATCGGTCTACTGCCACGCCCACAAAATGGCGATAAATGAAAACCTATTAAGAACTATAACTAAGCCAGAAAGTACACTATGAAAGTGAAATTTGAAATTGAATTGTTCGAGGAAGGGGCATATTTGGATGTAGTTTTTTTGGGAAAGTGGTCGTGAACCCGCCCCTTCTAAGTTTTATCGTAAATTACTAGAGCTATCTCATCGAAACTCTCCTTATACAGTTTAAAAATGAAGAAAATAGGATTATAACCACGCCCACCACCCATATAAAATTAAGTTGAAAAGTTCTAAAAAATGCTTTAATTCAGTAAGGAAAAACACCAGAAACCTTAAATTTCATACAAAAGGTACAAAAGGTCTGTCCCTAAATTGGTATACAATGCAGGCGCCACCCAATTATGGGTCATACCATATCTCCGAAATCTCCGACCAATTTCAATGAAATTAGGTTCATAATATCTTCGTGGCTTCCCAATGATATGTTATGAAAATAGTCCAAATCGGTTCACAACCACGCCTACTTCCCATAGACCATAACTTTGAAATCTATCTGAATCGTTTACTTTACAATATATAAAGTAAGCACTAGTGAATATATCGGAACAGAACTTTGCAAAAATACTGCAATTATAGTGTGGCATCGCCCTTCTAAAAATCGAAATCGGACCTTAAGTATTCAAGTCCCCATATATCGAACATGTGGACCTCAGAGCTTCGAATAATTTGTTTTTACCGAAAATATAGGTAAGTCTCTCAGATATTTTGCAGAAATTCAGAGGGAATATTTTTCTTCTAATAATATGTCTCCGTGCCAAAAATGCGTGAAATCGGGTCATAACTTCCGAAAGCTTCCATATACCTATTATTAGGGTTTTCAAACTTTCAAAGGACTCTATACCATATATATGACGAATATTTGGGTCAAATTGTGTGTTATATTAATAAAATTAAATTAATTAATTGCGAGAGTATAAAATATTCGGTTACACCCGAACTTAGCAATTAGCACTTCCTTACTTGTTTCTTCATACATATGTATATAGGAAAAACATTTTTTTGTAATTTTTTAATCTTTAGTATGACCTTTACATTACTTGGAAGCTATTTATGTAAATACTTCTTACTTAGCAACTGGTAATTGAAAATTAACAAAAACACTCAACAAGTTTTCTAAGCTACTTATACATGAACTCAATCCCTCCTACACAATTACATTTGACTAAGAACCAAAACGTACCTTTCTTTACTCACTCATCCCTCATATCAACCAAATCGATAATGTCATTAATTAATTTCCAACTAAATATGTAGATATCGATGTGTCGATGTGTATCATTCGTTTTGGCATTTTGCCTTTGCAATTCAATTTCGCCCATCTTTCATTTTTATCGTGCTCGTACGATGTCTTTCGCTACGTTGCTACAATTATTTAATTAACTAATTTCATAGTAATTGAGGGATTATCGCCACAAACCACAAAGGCACACAAATACTGGCTCAATTGGCAATGACATATCGACGGAATTGATGAATGGCTGGCGAAAGCCCCAAGGCAGATAATTGAGAAGCAACAGCAGCAAAAGCGTCGACCGCATTTGGGGGCGGAAATAATTAGAGCATAAACAAAATGAATGTGAACGATATACGAGACAACGGTAAATTCGTTGATAATGCGAGGAATCGTTAAAATTTATTTATGTTTGTGTGGGTTGGACAAGTGAGGGGAAGGGATGGAAATGATTTTATGAGTGAAGCTTAATGTATTATTCAAAATTATAATATCGGAGTCTATATATCTTTCAGAAAATATAAGTTCAAACTTTTTTGGGATCTTTGAAAAAGTGGTGTTACAAATATCCCATATCTATCCTGTTTTAATGAAAAAAAAGTACATTAGGTGCAAGCGTCTAATTGATTCACAAATTCACAAGTGGCTCCAAGCAAATCGAGAAATCCGTGGGTATGCCTCTACTGGCTTCAGAGTCATATATTTCCTACCCTAGTACGCCTCTGAAGAGCTAATATATGCTATCGTAAGGGTTAAATATTTATCATACAAACAAGGGTAGTTGAAGAGGTGCTTATAACATATTGGTGAGTAATCCTTGACCTAAAAATTTAAACATTTCCAAATTTCTTTATTTTTCTTTACATACCCCATCGCACATCATTGAAATAGTTGAAATGGGATAATGACCACGCCCACCTCTCATACATAGATTATGTTGAAAATTACTAAATGTGCGTTAACTCACTAACAGAAAACGGCAGAAACACAGAAGAAATGGCAGAGGAGAGCAGCACCCAGATTTTTTTTTTAATGGGAAAAGGGCGTGGCGTCGCCCACTTATGGGTAAAAAACCATATCACAAAAACTACTCGACCGATGTCAATGAAATTGAAAGGTACATAATACTTTCTTAACACCATGATAACACGGATGAAAAATGGTCGATATCGGTTCACAACTACGACTACTTTCCATATAACTCAATTTTGAATTCCATCTGATTCCTAAACTTTATAATGTATACATAAGGAACCGATGAAAATAGCGGAATAAAACTTCACAAAAATTTTGTAGATCATCTGTGGCTTCACTTGTGAAAAAATTGTCGAAATCGGTCTATAACTTTTCAAGACCCCGGATATCGAACACGAAGAACTCAGTGCCTAAGGGGATTTTTTCAACTAAAATATCGGTAAATCTCTCTGATATTTTAATCTAATTCAGAGGAAATTTTTTCTTCTAATAATGTTTCTTTGTTCCAAAAATTTAAAAAATCGGGTCCTAACTTCCCCTAGCGCCCATATACTTAATTATAAGTTTTTCAATAATACTGTAGGTTTTATTCCTCATATATCGGTTAATATGTGAGATATCTTAGACAAGTTAAGTGAGCGTGTAGTCTTGGATGGTGAAAATGAGTGAAATTGATTTAGGAATTACCTCAGCCCTCATATACCGTATATGCTATCAAGTTAAGAACAGATGAGATTATAAATGCCTCTTAGATAAACCAATAATTTAATATTTTTAAAACAATTTCTGAGAGGTTTCTGTACGAATAGCAGCGGAAAGATGATTTATGGTTTGCATGACGGATTAGTAGCTTGGCTGCCTTCTTCTGACCAACTATAATATATGTACTATATACAGGATTTTCTGTATGTGTAGATCTAATATATATACCAGTCATCGCCCATAACCGCATTTTTTGTAAAAAGGCATCGTGTTACGCTCTATAATCCCGATTTGTACAACGACTACAATAAAAAGACAAAAAATTTGTAACCCACATCATATTTAATCCCAAAAAACACCTTTAAACTCAAGTGCACGGTACTAGTTATCTAAAGCACCAGCGCCACATCAGGATTAATATAATATATCCATATTATTTTGGCACTGATACACAGTATGCAACCCTTACTCACTCTCTCAGCAACATACTTGAAGCGTACGGTCACCTGGGTTAAGCGCACTCGAGCTTGACTGCTGCTGACTTGAGCGTTTTTTCATTCATTTCATTCGAATATTCGCTCTTGCTGTTGCCACAGTGTCTAGGGACATTCTGTTGATTTATGGATTAATTTCGGTCAACAGAGCTAATTATATAACACTGTGTGTGCGCGTGTATTTGTGTGGCTTTCACAGTTTCGGTTACGGCTAACTGACGGGTATTTGCACACTTAACATATAAAGGGTGTTACGATGGGTTTTTTTATTTTTAGGTAATATTTTTTCGGAACTTTTAGAAAAAGATGGTAAAGGTATTTTTCTGTTGGCTACTAATCTACTATGTCTGTCTTTTAAGTTTTTTCTTCGTGCTCCTAAATGTATTCAACAATTTTGTAAATATATGAAAATGCTGCCTACAATTAGGCGTTTATTTTTAAAAACTATTAGTAGAAGCTGTCTCCATAGAAGAAACTGTTGTAACAACAATGTATAAGTGAAAAACTGAACTTTTTTTTTACTTAATTTAATTCAACGTATATTCTACTCTTTCATAATACCCTATATACAATATTTTATGTAAGTAGTGAGGGACGAACTTACATATATATTATGAATTATCGTTACAATGAATTACTGCTGAATGTTGTGTGTTGAAAGTGAGTTATGTTGCATTTGCTGTTGTTTTAATAATGACCAGTATATTGTCTATACCCAGACCATTTCATACTCATTATGCCACACGCTGGCATTTCATAAAATATGATACATAATGTTTTACTTTTTTTTCTATTCTATTCTCTTTTCCTCTTCTCCATATTTTGCTACACATTTGTTTACGTCTGCAAACGCTGCCTTTGGACTGCCTGAAATCTCCGTAAATTGCTGTTATTTGGACACCACAACACACAAACGCAAACGCAACCGAACACTCACATCCGCAGGATGGCTCAATAGAATTTGAGGAATTCATACGCGCCCTCTCCGTGACATCGAAGGGAAACTTGGATGAAAAATTACAATGTAAGTTTATTGCTATGATTGTATTATGCTTTTTCGTGTTTCTCCCTTTATCGCCAGCTTTAAGTAGCGCTATCGATTGCACATAAATATTATTGAAAGCTTTGACAGTGAGTAATGTCCAAATTGGTAGGTGGAGAATTTATTTACTTGTTTATGTCGCGGCCAAGCCAGTTTGTATATATAGAAAGAATATTTCGAGTAAAGTAATCACACCAATTTCCGCTTATTTTTTTTATATCTGCCTTGCTACGCTTTTAGTGAATTTCTTCGTTGCCTGGCTCACTTCAATTCTCATAAAATTGCCATGTTCTATGGGTTATTTTTATTTTTTCTTTATTCAGTTTTCCCTGAATTTCGCTTGCCACCGTAGCAATCGCATAAAATATTTGTTTTTTTTTTTTTGTTGATTTATCGCTCACGAATTTTTGCATAATTTTTGACTGTTCGCGCAATTTCACAATTGGCATTTTATTGCTGCCATATTATTGACTGTTTTTTATGAAATATGGCAAGGTGTTTTGGCGCATAAACATTTTATTTTATGTGGGCGTAAAAGCATTTTAGTGTAACAGATTTATTTATTTGGCTTCATGGTCTTTATTAACCAATGAAATTAGCGCAATGCATTTACGAGCCATACTCGTAAGCAATAAAAATTTGACGAAGCATAAAAATATTACAGTGAGTTCAACAGTGATTTTAAAAGTATAAAATTTGTTTATTATAGTTTATGATAGAAGTTAAATAAATACTCGAAATCAAAATGTATTTATTTATAAAAATTTTAAATATATTTCTACTCTAGCAACAAAGTTGCTAAGGAAGTATTATAGTCGTTTGTAAGTCATAAAACTAAACGAGTTAGATATAGGGTAATATATATCAAAAAAATCCAGATGACGAGTTGAAATCCGGATGTCTGTCAGTCCGTCCGTCCATCGGTCCGTGCAACAGATAACACTTGAGTAAACCTTAAGATATCTTGCAGGATTGAACAAAATCGGACCACTCTTACAAAATGGCGAAAACCGAAAATCTGTAAAGTGTCATAACTAAGCCATAAATAAAGTTATACAAGTAAAATTTGGTACAAAGGATTACACTAGGAAGGGGCTCCTAAATAAGTTTTATTGTAATATCTCGCAAACTGATAAAGCTATATAACTTTCTACAGTCGTTTCCCATACATACCCAGTTACACACCATAAAAATTAATATAATCAGATAATAACCACGCCCACCTCTCATACAAAATACAAATACAATTGAAAATTACTAAAAGTGAGTTGGCTACACTCTATAATGTGTACATTAAGCACCGATGAAGATGGCGGAATAAAACTTTACACAAATACTGTATATCATCAGAGGAACAATGTACATTGTGATATTCTAAACCAACTCAGAGCACAAGTCAATAAATCAGACTATATTCTCCCAAAGCGGGATTTCAATAGTAACTTCCAGGTGAGGATACCCTCCAGACGAGAATGGAGAAGGGGAAAAATAGGGGAGGAAGATACCATCTCAGTATATACCGACAGGTCCAAAATGGACTGCGGAATAGGCACGGGAGTATTAGTAAGTATTAGGCATAGAAAAGGCCTGCGAAGCTCTATTTAAAAACTATGAGAGGATACATAAAGCAACAATATACACGGAAAGCCAAGAGGCTGGCATTGTCGTCACCCATGACTAATTCAAGCATTGCCCTAAATTGCAAGAAGGCACTGAAGTCGCTAGAAGACAAGCTCATCCTAGACTTGATCTGGGTTCCCGGCCAAAGGAACATTTTCGGCAACGAAGAAGCAGACGTGCTGGCAAAGACAGGAGCTTGTCTAAACGAATCGGAGGCAGAATTAATACCAAGCCCGTTAGGATCGATCAGGAGAGAGCTCTATATACAATTTCAACAATTAGCAAATAACAGATGGAAAAATACAACTAAATGCAAAATAACCAAACAGATATGGCCAAAATACGACATGAAGCGAACTAACGACTTATTAAATAAGTCAAGGAACAGTATCTTCAGACTAACTGCTACCATAACAGGGCATTGGCTATTTGGAGAACATGCGTCGAAAATGGATGGGGGATAACATATATCGAAGCTGCGAACTAACAGGGAATAAGGAAACAATTTTCCACTTTCTCTGTGAATGCCCAGCCCTATCGCAGATCCGACACAGAAAACTGGGAATCCATCAAGTATCAAACCTTGAATGGATGTCTACAAAAAGCATAACGGATATTAGTAGCTTCATCGAAACCACAAAATGGTTTGAACGAGAAGCTTAAACTTGATAGCAAATAAAAAGGTCAACGACTAGTGCATCAAAAAGGCACAGATTGATTGGGCTCGAACTATAACAGGGCAGCACTCCTACCTACCTACCTATATCATCTGTGGCTTCACTTGTGAAAAAATTGTCGAAATTGGACTATAACTTTTCAAGGCCCCAGATATAGAACATGAAGAACTCAGCGCCTTAGGGTACTTCTTCACCGAAAATATCGGTAAATCTCTCAGATATTTTAATCTAATTCAGAGGGAATCTTTTTCTTATAATAGTTTGTCGCTGTACCAAAAATTATTAAAATCGGGTCATAACTTCTCCCAGCTCCCATATACCTAATTATAGGTTTTTTCAAAAATAAAATAAAGTTTATGCCGCATATATCGGTTAGTATGTGAGATATCTTAGCAAAATTAAGGATATAGTTCACCTTGGTGGTGAAAATCAGTGAAATCGGTTTAGTAATTACCTCAGCCCTCATACACTATATATGCTGATTTTAGTTATTCTAGTGGACATTATGCCGAATATATGGATCAAATTGTGTGTTATCTTTATAAAATTACATTAATAAACTGCGAGAGTACAAAATGTTTGGTTCCACTTGAACTTAGCATTTTCTTCCTATTTTTTTAAATATTAAATTAATGAAATTGATACCAGCACACCAAAATCTTTAACTCAGTCAGTGCCAAAACAATAAAATCATATGGCCGTATATATATACATATATAAAAAACGCTTCGTGTAAATCAGACAATCGGTGTTCAGTTCATGATCGTAAAAAGTTATACATATATAAACGAATTTTAATATTTTTTCCATTGTTAAATAAAATATGCGCCACAAGGCCGTAAAAAATCTGCGCTGCACAAAATATCTCTCGCCAATAATTGTCTTTCGCGGCATTACAATTACATTTTGCGCCAACAATTAAACACCGCAGACCCTTTTTTCATCAGCTATAACGGCGAATATGCGGTGCCGCCACACTGTTTTTCCATATACGTCGCGTAGATATGTATATCACATATGATTGCGCTCACTTAATCCGCTTAATGACAGTTGACAATTTCGCAAATACGCCGCGTGTGTGTGTATTTATTTATTTATGCCAATATTTGGGTTGTGGGGAAAAACTTCAACTCATTTACATGTCAGTTGTATACATATTGTAGTAATATTGAAATAAATATGAAATTACAACATTTTCATACAGAAATATTTATGGAAACATGTACGTATGTATGTGTTCACGCTCATAAAATATTTAGACTGCTTGATATTTAAAATTTCCATATGTGGCATATCAATATTTTGCTCTCTGTACCCCTCATTTCATATTTATTTATTGCATTCTTTTCGCTACTTTTCAGGGGCTTTCCGGTTATATGATGTTGACAATGACGGTTACATAACACGCGAGGAAATGTACAATATTGTGGATGCCATATATCAGATGGTGGTAAGTTGGGTGCAAACCCGTTATAAAAAAATTTTCAATAAATAAGCTTATTACAATTTTAAGTATGTATGTTTGTATGCCAATAAATTTACGAGTGATTAAATTGTAAATTATGATAAACGGTACCTTTAGTATAACAGGCAAGAACCTGTAGTTACCTGATGGACTCTTGTAATATTAAAAAATTATTTAATGACATAATCTCTCACAAATAGGCTGATAACGAAAATTCTAATTTAATGGGGAATGTTTATTATCATTCGAAAGAACATTATTTCTTTTTTACATTGGCCGTGGCTATGTCTCAGATGGTCTATCTGTTGACTCCAATTTTCGACGACTCGTTCGAGCATTTCGACTGGCAACTGGCGAATAACATGCGTGGTTTTTTGCTCCAAGGTATGAATTGAAGCGGGATTGCCTCCATAGACTTTAGACTTTACAGGTCTAAAGGTGTGATATCACACGATCTTGATGGCCAATCGCCGGCTCAAAACGAGGAATTATCTTCTCACTGAAGTGTTCTCTCAATAAAACCATTGTTTGATTCGATGTGTGGGAAGTGGGGCCGTCTTGTTGAAACCAAGACCGGTTACGTTCTCACCGGAATCACTTTTGAAGAAATATAAACCGATGATTCCACCGGCCCACAAACCACAACAAACCGTTTTTTTTTTATGGATGAAATGTCAGCTCTTGTATCTCTTCAGATAGCTCCTCGCCCCAAATGAGGCAATTTGGATTGTTACATTGGCATTGAGCCAGAAATGTGCTTCATCGCTGAACAGAATTTGGCTCAAAAACGTCGGATCTTCTTGGAACATTTCAAGAGCTCATAGAGCGAAGCGATGTCTCTTGGTAAGGTCGAGCGGCTTCAGTTCTTGCGCCAAGTCGTTCCGTAACTCAGTCCGAGTTGCTGCGGACGGCGCCAAAAGGGCTCTCCACGATCTTCGTGTACGCTCAGTAGACCGATTATTTAAACATAGCAAAGCAAAGGTTGAGCAAAGCGCGAAATACATTTATGAAGCTGAACAATTTATAAATGTAGTTCAAGTCTTTCCATGATGAAATACCAAACAATACTGAACAAAACTAACATGAAACTGTCAAAAAAATTCTACTGAAAAAGTACCTCACTTGAATCACTCCTTAGTATGTGAAATTAGCAGGTGGAAGTCGACTTCTTTCATAAATTAGTTATCAAAAATAGAACTTTATCAATAATTATAACTTAATTAATATATATATTTCTGAGGAACTATATGACCAACCCTGCCTGAAATCGGGTGATTAGTCAAGTGACAGGTCTATAGTAATTTCATACAGCATCTGTAGCCAGGTTGAATCTTTACAATTGCAGAAAACTGACTCCAAAGTGGTTTTTGAATTCTACTCATCAGCCCAGTGTTTTGAAGCGGAATGTATAATATTAATCAAGAATATATAAATGAAGTAATTATTCTAAAGCTTCTAATTACATATAAACTGACTGTGGGTTTAGATAATTAAATTCACTACCAGTGAGAGGAATTTCCTCGAAAAAACCATAGATTACTCAACATCTTAATCAGATTTTTTTAAGCTATCGCATATAGCACGACAAATGATGTTTTAAAGTTCACCCATCTAGACCCGCAAAAAACATTTCGTTTCAAAACCAATCGACGATTGAATTGTGTTACTAAGAGCTCGATATAACATTATTTTTATCCTTATTTAAAGGTAATATGTAGATATGTGATAGCTCTTGGTTAGTGTTACTGAAAGCTTCAGGTATTTCTTTAAAACCCATATATTGTTCAGGCATCTAATTAAATCGAGATCTTTCGACAAACAGTTTTTGTGTGTTCTGCTAAGACTATAAAACAAGTCATATTTTTTTCTTAACTTTATCAAAAAGTCATTCAAGGTATAATGATATAATTACATATAACTTCTAATCATAATATATTTTCTTAACTGATATATACTAATTTAAATTTATATCAAAAAAAATCTTAAATTCACTGAAATACAATATTTTATTCTCTTCTATTTTTCCTACAAACAAACAGGGTCAACAGCCGCAATCGGAGGATGAGAATACGCCGCAGAAGCGTGTCGATAAAATATTCGATCAAATGGATAAAAATCATGATGGTAAATTAACATTAGAAGAATTTCGTGAGGGTAGTAAAGCTGATCCACGTATAGTTCAGGCGTTAAGTTTAGGTGGTGGTTAAGACACTTAAGCCAAACGAACGACTACATACTACGTTAAAAACAAAACGAACAGTAAATTTAACAAATAATATTTATGAGAAAGGATAAAGGGGAGTAAGGGTTAGCGTTAAGCGCTAAAGGAAATTTGTATAACTAATGACAGAAAATTAAACAAAAATAATAATAATTTCTTAAATGTCTTGCTGCAATAGTTTGCGCTAAAATCTAAGCAATCAGTTTTTTTACATGAAGCTAGTAAACAAACGAAGAGAAATGGTTTAAGCGTACGTGTGTTAGGAAACCACGATAGCCGTAATTGCAGTGTTAGAATTCTTACTTTTTTCGTCGAACAAAAAAGCATTTTTTCAATAAATATTTTTTAACGTATTTAAAGCAATTCTTTTCACACAACTTTTGCTATAAAAAATACTTGCAAATCTAAAAAAAAAAATAATAATGAAAAAACTTTCACTAAAAAATTTCAAAATAATTAATTAAAGTAATACTATAATGTACTTGTATAATGAGCAATTTAGTAATTTTATTGACAACATATATGAGATAATAATTTTTTGCAAACAATTTTAATACTAGCATTAAGTGAAAAAAAGCAAATAATATATAAACACATTGTGAAATAAATGCGTTCATTAGTATGTATAACTTATACACAACAATTGGGCAGCGAATAAAAATTAAAATCAATTAGCAATACAAAGCGAATACACCAATTAATAAGTAATTAGCAAAACAACAAAAAAAAATTAAATAATTAAACTAACAAAAAAAAACATTGTTTTCATGCAACAAACGAAAGTGTCTAGTGAGAGTGTCATAAAACAAGCCTTCATTATATACATATATAAATTAAATAAATATATATATATAAATAAAAAATTAAATTGAATAATTATTAACCAATCATAAAATTGATAAAAAGTTTTAAAATGTTAGCAATTAGCCTTATTGCATATTAGCATAGCCTTATGGCTTTGGCGCTGGTGGTGAAGATGTTGATAACGAAAACATTAGCATACATATAGGCATTAGGACAATTAGTAGCAAAAAAATATATAAGTAATTAATAAATAGTTAAGCAGGCTGATTGGGAGAAGTTGTTTAAAGAAAATTTCAAAATAAAGTGCGACATTTTATGATTTAGCGCAGTGTCTAAAATGATTAAACACAAAATGTAGCATACATTTTAGAGCCGAAACATCTTTTGTGAAATTTGATGCATACATTTAGGAGAATTGAGTTAAAGTGACAGTGAAGTGAAGACTCGAGAAAACAAGACGACAGACGCGCTTTACATCAATTGTATTAACTCTTGCATCTATGAAACACATTTGTGGACTCATACGGACTTAAACAACGACAACACTGTGTCGAATTCCATCATACTAAGATAATTTCTATTCTATGTGCGGTTCAGCTTTATTATTTTTTAAAATGAATTATAGTGCGAAAAATGTATAGCAAACCAAACTACAAAAATTTGAAATATTTATTACAAACGAGAAATATCCATGTATATGAAAACAAATATGAAATTATGCTCTTCAATAACCAACTATTCCATATGCTTAAAAGAAAATATTACATACAATGAAAAAATAAATTTATAACTAACCAAAAACCTCACCGAATTTCTTCAGTCTACAGTTTGTAAAAAAATATGTTTAACCAGTACAACAAAAAAAATACATAAGTATATAGTGTTTTAGTAAATTTATAAACGTACAATTAGTGCTGTTGGTAACAATACAGTGAAATATACGCAATTGTATATTGGAGTACGAAAAATCTCAATTAAAGCAACACAAAGTCAATGCGCAAAGAACTAATGAAAATCTATTAAAAATTCTTCATAAATATGCACAAAAAATATTTAGTTTTTATTTAACTGCTGTAAATACTATACACAATTTAAATAATATAAAAATACCACCATTGTGCTTCAGGCACATGAAAAATAGTAAAAATTCTCAAAAATCGCTTCGAAAAGAATAAATAATCTCTTCTGAAAACAAATAAATAATTCAGGATCGCTTAAATGAAAAATTTTGAAGTCAGAAATTATTTTTCTTATTTTTGGGCCAAGTAAGATCTTTTAAAACAATTAAGAAGTGCAATATATTCAGTATTTTGAAAGTTCAAAAATGGCTTTTACTTTTCAAAAATAAGAACATAAAATTAAAACTAAATTTCAATAATTCATTGACTTCATTTTTCTAAATGGAACTCTCCTAAAGCAGAAGAACACTCAACAACATTTCAAAGTTTGTTAAACTCGATGCTCTCAAGCAAAAGCTTAAAGAGTAGTGTGAGTGGCGTTCAAAAATCGATCATACTATGAGAGAGTAAAGCAAAAAAAATTAAATTTCATCCATTCAAAGTAATCGATTATCGAGTAGACGGCAATGTGAAAGGCAAAAACTGGTTTCTCAATCAAAATTTTGATTGATCAATTAATTTGTATGTGTGAAAAGACTATAGGCTTTTTCTTGATGCACTTATGTTAAAGTATGTAAAAGCAAATTAGTTATGGTAGCCTTGCTTCAGTGAAAGGAAACTACTTTCGAAAATACCCGATAATTAAATGTATTACTCCGATGTAATACTTTTAAACTTCTTAAAACGATTATGGAAGTTTGCTTCTGTTCCCCTGACATTTTTCAACCCATACATAAAATTCGGTTTACTCAGATTATGAACGAGTAGGTGTTATGAGATCGGTTTTGTTCCATGGAGTACACTGGACTACCAATTGTAATAGTGGTTGGGTTGCAAAAATATCGTCCATCGTACATGAGGATTGGTCAACAATATACTTTAAATTCATTCAAAAATCAGTTGTTGATTTGAATTTGCAGTAATTTTAATGATGAAGAAGTTGTTTTGCTCAGTAATGGTTCATGAAGCTGGAATCTATACAAATCACTCGACTTAATAATTTTACTTGATTTGAATTCATCCCAAATTCAATTAGTAAGAAACCGTTTTCGATTTCTAATATGATGACGGATTTTTCTATTTAATAATATTGCGTAGTAGATATTTAAACAGTATGGAAGTATTCAAACCAGTGCGCTTCAAAGCATGTCATGAAAATGCCCGAAAGCTCGTATATGATTTCATCCACTCGTTGCATGGTGAGATATGTATATAATTGTCAGACATAGTTTGACATAGACAAGCAATTATTTAACTCATAAAAATCGAGTCATTACAAAGGTAAATATTGCTGATTCTCTGGTTCTGAATTCAGGATCATTTTTACTTGAAATTTTATTAAGTATGCATACATAAAAATAAAATAAAAATACAAAATTTTAAAATTTTTCGTCATTTACGGAACTGTAGAAGCACCTTTCAGGGGACCTTAAATTATATGTATAATTAAAAGGCACAGTATGGGTAAAGGCACATAATGTTCAAATAAAAAAATTTGATAATTTAAAATTTCTATAGAAATTTCTTCATAATAAATATTGGTATTCTCTAAAATTTAATATTCACTTTACTAAAATATTCAACAAATATTCTACGCACAACAGAAATAAAAAACTATTAAAATTATTTTTTTTTCATAATTTGGAACTAAAAAGCAAATCATTTTGAAGTACTTGAAAATATTTTAAAATAAAATAATTAAAAATAAAATAATTAAAATAAAGTAATTAAAATTGAGATATTTTTTATGCAAAGGCTAAAGTCAATTCTCATATTTATTACTATACTATATAAAACTATAAAACACTACAAGAAAACTAAAACTACTTAGATACACAGATAAATAAAAACACAAAGCACTACTGTACTCTACATACATACTATAACGATACTCATTATTAGAAAACCATATTATGTAAATTACACTAAAAATAAAGTTAATTAAATTTAGTGATGAACTAAATTAAAAAAATTAAGATATCTTTAAAAGCAATATTTTAAATTTGAGTAATGTATACAGTGAAGCGAAAAACATAAAAAATATGTATATAAAAGATTTAGAAAAAAGATAAATAAAAATTATAAAAATGCAAATAATTAAGTTCAATTAATAAGAAAAAAATTTAAATAATATAAAAACAAAAATACCATTTCGCAGGCACACTGTGTGCGACGGGCAATGCAATTAAAGCAACTATAGCAATTTTCTTTCAATTATGTATAAATAGAAGGCGGTGATTATGGTGTCAATAATATGCACAAATTGCAAATTTATGCAAATTTACAAAAATTACAACAAAAATAAAAATAATAAAAATCACACTTCATAACCATAAAAAATACAAAATTATATGGCAACTAAAGTGTAGGCATATTTATATGGCGTGTGCTGTAGAAAAAAAACAACAACAGCAACAAAAAAACAGACGCAAAATGACGTCACTGATTACCGTAATTATTTACCATATAACACTTAAAATGTAATATAAACAACATACAATATTTGAAAGCGCAACAGTTTAATAGGAAAAGAAAAACAAATAACAGTAAAATTTACTATATTAAAACTTATATACATACAATTTTAAGATAATGTAAAGGTGACAAAAAAAAACAACAACAACACATATACTTATATATAATGCATAAAAAAAGTATTTTTTCTTATTTTTATTCATTTATTTATTAACTAATTTATTTTTTTGACAAATATATTTTGTTGTTAATATTTACTATACAAATTACAGTAAAATACCAAAGAAACAGTGTGGTGTGAAATTATTCCGAAATAAAATTTTCTGCAAAAATTTAAAATTGTTGCACTTTTATTTAAATGTAAGATGTTTGGTTTGGTAATGGTAAGTGATTTGTTCGGTTGAATGGACTCCCTACTTCTTCTTTATTGGCATAGACACAGCTTGGATGTATTCTTCTTCTTCGGCTTCCATCAGCGGCACTTTTAAAGCTGGACTGTTTTCGTCCATTCGAACAATATTACCTATTCAGCGTAGCCGCTTTCTCGCTGAACTTTGTCAGTGTCGTCGAATAACACGTACAGCTCATCGTTCCATCGTCTGTGGTATTCGCCGTTGACAATGTTTAAGGGACATCAATCATCCCTAAAACCTTTCTCAAGAAAACTCCTAGTGCCGTCTCATCGGATGTTGAGATCGTCCATGTTTCTGTACCATATAGCACGACTAGGATGATAAGGTGACTAACTATAGACAATCACTGAACGCCATTCACAGAGGAGCTATTGACAAACAAACAAATTAACTTCATTGACTCCCTCCCCGTGCTTGGCGTACTTGGAGAAACAGCACCCTCGCTTGCAGACACAGAGCTCGAGTTGCCTCGCGAAACTAGAGTGACCCTTGCGCAACTTCGTTCTGGATACTGTAGCAGACTCAACTCCTACCTATCCAGACTAGACCCTGGCGTACTCAACATATGTTCTGCATGCATGCCTCTTAACCCTACTCATCTACCACGCCCTTCCCTTTGGTCCGACCCCATCGAAACAGCTCCTGTGCCTCCCGTTAGATGACTTCGATGACAATTAGAATAGATTAGGCAGGCCTGGGTAACCGCTACAACAACAACAACAACGGGACGATAAGAAACTTGTTCGTCGAGAGATGACTTTACTTTTCAATTGCCTACTCAGTCCAAAGTAGCACCTGTTGGAAAGAGTGACTCTGAAGGGTAGCTTCTTTGAAAAAAATCCTTCCTAAAAAGAATTTCTAACAACTCTCGAGCATAAACAAAAAGGTTCTTTGATCGATTCGTCTATAGTTTTGGACGACTTCCGTTGACCTCTTGATTCTGAGATTGACAAAATCTCCATAGATAGCTTGTGCTGAATCTGTTGAACTTTGTAAGTGAACGACACAAAGCCACTGCTTGCTAGATATATTTCTACCAGAGAAGCACTAAAACCTCTTATAATAATAAGGGTTTAGAAAACTGAGCAACAATGTTTACCCGTTATGTAACTGTATTTTTTATAACCTATAACTTTTTATATTGTCAACTGAACTGCTGTACTTTAAAGTAACAGCCAACGTAAAAGCATAGAAAGTAATGAAAGTGTGGAGGAAAACATTTGAGTTAGATGATAAATGCACAAAAAGTGTGAATGCTCGTAAGCAGAGCTGAAACGAACATACGAGTACATGATAGTAATAGAAGATCTAATAGCTATAACCATTCGACTTCGAAGCTTCAGCGTGTGACGAACAAAAAATGGTCACAGAATCCTTTACATATTCATGAAACCCATTTCCGTTGACACATAACAGGTAAATATGGATGAAAAAATTCCTATATACAAACAACAAAACATACACTTTTCCATACACTTCAATTCACGCGTTGTTACTTTTTCAATTTTACCTGCGGAATGTTTTTTAGCAACCACACATGTGGGCGAACCTACACTTCCTGCCTTGCAAATGAAAGTTACACTGGCAGTACAATGGTAGTATATATACATATATTGTGGTGTTAGGTAGCGGTAAACTTATGCCCAAAGCGCAGCTCGGCCAGCCAACTGACCAACACTACTACATACTATACTATGTTTGTTTAGTCAATAGCAATGTTGGTATCCCACTTCCAGCCAACACTATTAAATTTATTATGGCTGCTACTATTGTTTAGCATGCTTACACACATACAAAGCTCTAGTACACCTGGTAACAATTGGTTTTCATGCTCCGCATTTGTAACATACAGTCGCGTACTAGGGTGGATCTATTATTTTCTGTGTTACTGATATGTAAATGGATAATTCTACAGTAAAACTAAAGACACAGATAACAAGAGTTACTGAAAGTGAGTAAGATAGAGGTTCAATCCATAATCTCATTGTAGTGGACCTGTAGTAATGAATTGACCGGTTTCCCTTAACCAATAATATCGTCTACCCTGATCCATAACACAACCTTCCTAGACTCTTGTCTTGAACTACCTTGACCACGTTAGAACTATAGCTCGACCACGAGTGATCTGCAGCTTGACTTCACTTAATTCCAGAAAACATAAATAAACTTGACCTTCCCTGACCACTAACTTTGGCCCCTCAAAACGAAAACCTCAAATGACCTTCACAATAAATTAGAACTTGACTCCACGTAGCCTTTAACAATATACTCAAACTTAACCTCAGAAACCCCTTAAAACTGTAGCGGCTGTAGTCACCGGTCCTTCATTTATTTAATTATATTATATATGAATCCGCTCGTGAAAAACTGTAACATTCTTAACATGGAATTTCCATGAATGTCGATGTGAATAAAAGGGATCAATGCCGTATGTGTTCAGTGTGCTATGCCCCACAAATTTCAAATCACGTGACTCCTCGAAGTATCTGTCTGGAGACAATGACCTTTGACGCAAAATGTAAACAAACCTTTGGCTGGGACTGACCCTTGGCTGGGTTGGCTTTCTAGCGAAAATTCGGTATTGTCACTTCGGGATTCCGAAATAGGATACGTTTTCTTTTCCGGTGATTCATACAATTTTTACCGCTCTGGTGATATTGTATTAATCTAATCGATAGAATTATTTTGAAATTACTATTGCAACTATCAAATTAAGGAAAGTTTTAGTCCCGAAATTTCAGGATCCCGAAATTTAGATTTCTATTAATATTGAGTTTATTGACTTTATTCATATATACGGCAACTTCATAATACCCCCTCGAGGAAGCCCCCCCTCTTTATTTGCGGATAGCCACTTTTCACAAGTTTCTTTTGAGTTCAACCTTACACCACCAAGGGCGTTCGCCATGGACAGGATTATTTCTTAACACTGTTTCTAAAGCGATTTAAACCCAAGAACAATACTTTGCCAAATTTCATTTGAAGATGATAAATTCTTTTTATGCTTAAAGCCTTCCGTTTCCTCCACATCAATGAAAACCCAACTTCATATCACCTTCAAACGAGGTGTTGAATCTGATCAACTACACTGTCAGTATATACTTCTTCAGAGTTCCAATCAACAGCTTCAGAAAAGTATACAAATTTCAGATCGTCCTCTTCAGGTCCTTTCCAGGCATAAGAAGTGAAAATATTTAAACCGTAATCAAATTGCTTTATTTCACTTTAAGCCAACATCTGTTGGCTTTTTTTTTGTTGTTACTGCCAACTCCAAGGATGCATATTACATTTGCGAAAAACTTTTGTATTCTCCCTTCCCCTTCCGTTGGCGCATCCCGTTAAACAGTAACTTATTTGTTTGTCTTTTCATTACACTTTCATTGAGAAGTTGAGAAGTTTTTTCACCACAGATTTTAAAGCACACTCATCCAGTTCGAGTTGAGTCAACTGCGGAGGGGCTACACATTGATGGACGGGTAATTAATTGCGCTCGTATATAATGCGAGTCAACTTGCTGACAGTTTATGTTTGGGAGCGGGCGTGGCATGGAAGTGCAGCCATTTGCCCAGGGGAATGCCACTGTTGCTTGGAGTACAAAGTTTACTGAACACTTTTTTATGGGTATGTTGGTGCTCTTTGTTTCTTTATTGGGCTTCCTCCTTTGTAATTAATAAAATGTAAGACCACAACAACAAACACAACAAATAAACGTTAGTGGTGAAAGTAAAAATGGATGAATGTGTATGGTGACTTTGTGGGGCGGAAGTCATTACTCAACATTTTCCCACATGCAGCTTGGGATCTTCTTGCAACCGTAAAGCTGTTGCATGCAACAATGTGCGGAGAGTAAGGAGTAAGCTGTGAGACTTTAATGCACACTATGTTGTTATATCAATGTGCGAATTGCGTTCGTTGTTTTAATCTGTTGTTGGATTAAGTTGTTTTAAATTTTAGTTTCAATTTCATGTGTGAATGAAACGAATGTGGATTTTAGGTATTCAATAATAAAAACAACATATTTTATGGAATGTCCTGAGAAAGTCTTAGATGTTTACATTAAGAATCGAAAGATAAAGCCTAATGAGATCAAATCGCACTAATCTAGATGTTAGATAACATAGGATAGAACTTACTGGGCAAATTATAAAATCTGACATAGACCATGTTGTGGATGTACACTGCAGTAATCAGACCAATCCTCACATAGGGATTACTAGTGGGGTGGCCAGCGTTAAGTAAATAGTACAACGTAAAAAAGTTGAACGGAATACAGAGAGCAGCCTGTGCGGGGGTTGTCGGAGCCTTAAAGTCGTGCCCTACGCATGCGCTCAACGTACCCCTGAATCACCTGCCTATAGACGTTTATATTATATAAGAATAAACGGGCAAGGAGGATGGAATCGCAAAAGTTATGGACACAGCAAAATCTTGAACCAGCTTACTTCAATATCTAATAGCACAAGTTATATTATCCCAAAGTTGGATTCAATAGCCAGTTTCAGGAGATAATACCCTCTAGACGGGAATGGAGCAGAGGAGCAGTTGAAGAGGAGAATTGGAACGGAGGTATACTCTAATGATCTTGACTACTCTCTCTCTCTCTTACCGTCTACTGAACTCATGCAGCATCGGAAGTACTAGGTATAGAGAAGACCTGTGGTGCCATATTGAACCACTACGAAAGAATAGAGAAAGTGAACATTTACATAGACAGTCAGGCGAGATTGTTAGCATTGACGTCGCCAAAGATTAATTCAAGCGTAGTCAGCAACTGCAAGAAGGCTATGAGCTCTCTGGCAAAACTTCAACTGTCCATAATATGATTTTCGGAAATGAAAAGGCAGACGAGTTGGCAAAGATTGGAGCTTCTCAGGAAGAATCCGAAGCGATTCATCAAGCATCAAATCTCGAATGGATGAGATAGCAATTTATAAAGGTCTAACAATAGTGCATCTCGCATCTAGCCTTAATTGAGCCATTTTGGCCTGACTCCTACCTACCTATACCATGCGGCCAGAGGTATCATCCTAGTTACAACGAAAAATTAGAGTTCCGAAATATCGGGATGCCGAAAAAATCATTTTGGTGTCTATAAGATTTCGGTTTTAATTAATTCATTCGTGATATTTGCCGTCAATCATTATTGGAAATTTAATCGAATAGTTCTAAGTATTTTTATAAGATTTTAGTATGTATTTTAAAACTGGGTTGTATAAATAATGTTTCCTCCCGAAATTTCGGGATCCCGTTTTTTCTTTACATTTACCTTAAGCGAGGTCAATGATTTCTAGTGAGGTGTTACCTGTTTGAATCAAAAATTTATCCGTCAGAATGGATGGGTTCTGCTCTTGTGAACTTAGTTATATTACGTTACCGATATTTTGCTAAAACTTTAAACAAATTAAAAATTGTCAACAAATATATTGAAGAATATAAAAAAGAAAAAAAATATTAAAAAGATATGTCCATCTCTGATGAATTAAGGAAAGATTGAACGTTTTAGGTCTACATCTCGCTTTTCTCGAATACGTTATAATTCTTCCTTTTTTTTCTAAAACATACTCTACTCAATAAGGCGATATTAATGCAAAATTATTTATTCCTGTTTTCATTCAAACAAATTCTTTTCACATTGCCTCAGATTACAATTAAGACTACTAAATATATTCATACAAACAGTCATACCTCCGAAGGAATAGCCCTTTACCAAAGCACCTGCATATCACCACATACAAAGCTACAAGTATAAATTAGAAAGCGGCGCATTCATATAAATTAGAAAGTTGGCATGACTGTTTTTGTCACCACCTCCGAACAATGTCTTAACTGTCGACCGTTATTTGCGATAAGTTTTTCTGAAACTTTTCCTACATGAAAAGATTAAAAGCCACAAACAACAAGCCAAACTAACAAACAAGGACAAACAAAAAACAACAGAAACAATAACAAACAAAAGAAACAAGTTTGTGGCCAAACAATGGCTACGGTCAGTTGGATAAGCGAGCAGTGAATACATATATAATATATAGATATGTATACGCATATACGAGAACGTAATAGACATTCATGTACACGGTAAATGTATGTTTGAATCAGTCTTCTTTACTTAGGAAATTACTTTTGAGCAGCAGACACTTTTATATGTAATTTCACATAGCACATCAGTATGTTTTAACATATCTTCCGATCTGACTTCCGTATTTATTTTAATTTGAATGCTTGGTTAGCTACCAAAGATTTATGTATTGCAAATTCACAACAACAAAAATAAAATCAAAACTGAAATAAAATAATTATTCCTTAAAGAAAGTGAAACAAATTTAGGCTTTCACATTCATACACATGTGCTAATGGAAGCTCTTCACGCATTGTGAGCAATTACTTGTGTAAATTGTCTCTGACAGCAAAAAGCTATTTGCAACTGTCACAACATGAATAATTTGTCTTTTATGGAAAAGGATTTAATAAAATGAAAAATAACAAAATGAATATATATATATATATAAGAATTATTTTAGAATATTGGTGGTAAGTATATGTATATGTAAATATGTTCCTGTAAAAACTAAGATACGCAAGTATAAAGTATATTAAAATTGAGTAGATCATCAAAAACTATTTGAAGTCATAAATCTTAATTTTCGCCCTTCATGCAATTCAATTTTAATTTCATAGTTCTACGGTTGACTCTAAAAATTTGAAAATATTAGAAACACGAGGGTGGTGGGTAAGTACTTAGCCTCACAACAACTATCGCAAGAAATGGTTAATATCGTATGGTACATTCTCGTAAACTTCTACTGTCTAAATACCATTCGAAAGATTGTTTTCTTGCATGCAGCAGCAGGCATATCCTCTAGTTTTAGACCAATAAAAGGTCTGGAACATTGGTCGGTGACTCCAAAATCGTTAAAAACCAGCTATTCGATATTCGTCGTTGCATATTTAGCTCCAAAACGGGTACAGCGGAATATAACATGGCAAAAATCAACGATTTTTTTGTGTATATGATCTCAAGAGTTTACGATTTTCAAAATACCAAGTTTATTATATCCACCATGAATACATTACTCATATATGAGAACTATATACGCGATACGTCTGGTTTTTGTCTACTCCATACAACTAGTGTACCCATGCGATCAGAACAATATTTGCCAATATCTGAGCTCAATTACAATGCCGTTATGTGACCGGTTCAAATTTCCGACGACTTATAACTCTTTTGGTCGAAAATTGTGCCCAAAATTTATTTTTCTTTTCAAAGCAAAAATTTGTGGACTCTTCTCTTCGTCTTATTATCACAGAAGCCTACTTTGGAGAATGTATTTTTCAGACAAGTGTAGGACAAGTACTTAGCGAACTATTCTCGTAGAAATGCCGTGTGAATTGGCTTTTATTTCTTGTCGTCCTTTATAGAAGAAAATTGCATAATTTACACAGAAATATTTAAACTACTTTAAGAATTTTAAATTTCAAATTTAACTTTATTCTCTTTTTACCTGGCGATACTGAGGAGTTTGAAATAAATATTTTTAATACGAAAAAATGTTATTCAAATCTTACCTGAAAATAACAGAAAGAAAATATATTAGTCATATAATCAAATTTATTATTTTGTTATATAGTTATAATTATATAAAGTTATAAGTAGTTTTCGTTTATGGATTATATATTATTTTTTTAAAGGGGTTATCATTTTTTTTTTTGCGTTAAGTGTAATATCTTAAAAATATTGTCTGAAAATTTGAAGTTGATCCAATAATTACTTTCGAGTTATTCGACAAATAACAAAGAGCGCTCGGGCACTGCAACACGCTCGGATGAAACTGTAAATGCGTTTTTCTCAAAACTATGTTTTTTGAATTGGTGACAACTGTAACTCGAAAATCGCTCAGTAGATTTTAATGAAATTTATACAGCTTTTAGAATATATAATATTCCTGGGACTGAGCGAAGCTTTTTTTGTATTTCAAAAATTTTGATTTTTTAAGACCAAATAACTGTTGATTTTTTTTCCAAAAATCCAGAAAAAAATTTCCTGAGGCCACCAAAACAATAAGCTTCGACCAGGATTATCTATTTCTGAAAGTCATTTTTCTTATCCGATTGATTTTAGATGAATCTCCAAGGTCATATGATTGTCACCGCAAGGACCTTTTTTGGAACTGAGCCAACACAAACAGCTATAACTTGGGGAATTAATTTTTTTTTGTCAACATTGTGCAATAAAGCCATATTATTACTTTTGTAAAATAACATGATTTAATAGCAAAAAAATTACCGAAAATTCTAATTTTTTCGTGTCTCTATCTAACCCTAACCCCTTAAGAATTATAAATATCATGAGATGATTTACTTTCTATATCAACAATGAGACAATAAAACTTGAATCTAATCAACGTAATAATTTTAAATAAAAAACCAAATAAATAAAAAAAACTTAAAAATTTGAAAAATTCAAAAAAATTAAAAATAAAATATTAAAAAATAAAAAAACAATAAGGGATTAAATGTCTGCTACGCCCACGTCGTTAATCCTGGGTTACGCTAATTGCAGATAATAATAGGGCATAAATCAATGATTTTTCACCATGTTCTGAGTTGGTTTTTTATTTGTAGCTCATACAAATATTGCTGTCCCAAAATTCCCTTTGGGGGGTAAAAAGGTGATGAAATAAGGAACATTTTAAGATATTTTCGAAAAAAATCGAAGGGGGCATAAAGGGTTAAAAATTCCAAAAAAAATTTTTTTTTTTCATTTTTTGCTATGAAATATTAATTTTAAAAATTTTTACGATATACAGTTTCAAAGTTTGAGAAATTCTGTACAAAAAAGTCACATGGTGTTTTAAAATCTGTTCATTAGTTTTAAAGTTATGGCGGTTCGAAAATTTTTTTACAAAAAACTTTGGCCCCTTACAGTATAGCAACCCCGCGTTACACAGACCTAACAGCATATGTTTATACTCTCGCAACAAAAGTTTCTAAGAGAGTATTATAGTTTTGTTCACATAACGGTTGTTTGTAAGTCATAAAACTAAACGTGTTAGATATAGGGTTATATATATCAAAATGATCAGGGTGACGAGACGAGTCAAAATCCGAATGACAGTCTGTCCGTCCCTCCGTGCAACGGATAACTTGTGTAAAAAGTGAGATACTTGATGAAACTTGGAACACACGTTCCTTGGGACCGTGAGAGGGTTGCTTTCGAAAGTGGGCAAAATCGGACCACTGCCACGCCCACAAAATGGCGAAAACCGAAAACACAAAAAGTGTCATAACTAAGCCATAAATAAAGTTATAAAAATAAAATTTGGAACAGAGGATCGCACTAGGAAGGGGCATATTTGGATGTAATTTTTTTTGAAAAGTGGGCGTGGCCCCGTCTCCAAACCGGTTATTTGTATATATCTCGCAAACCAATAAAGCTATATAAACCAAACTTTCTGCAGTCAGTTCTCTTACGTACCCCACCACACACCATGAAATCAGTTGAAATCGGATAATAACCACGCCCACCTCCCATACAAAAGTTCGGTAAAAAATTACTAAAAGTGAGTTAACTCACTAATGAAAAACGCCAGAAACACCAAATTTCCCATAAGAAATGGCAGATGGAAGCTGCTTTCAAATTTTTCTACAAAATGGAAAATGGGCGTGGCATCGCCCACTTATGGGTCAAAAACCATATCTCAGGAACTACTCCTCCGATTTCAATGAAACTTGGTTTGTAATAGTTTCCTTACATCCCAATGATATGTTGTGAAAATAGGCCAAATCGCTTCACAACCTCGCCTACTTCCTATATACCAGAACTTTGAAGACGATCTGAATCGTTTACTTTACAATATATAAAGTAAGTACTAGTGAAGATATCGGTGCAGCACTTTGTACAAATACTATGTTAATAGTGTGGCAGCCCCATTCTAAAAATCGCCGAAATCGGACCATAGGTTTTTAAGGCCCCATATATCGAACACGAGTACCTCGGTGCTTCTCACCTAATATTATGGTTTCCAACTTTCAATGGACTTTATACAATATATATTATTCGTCATGTGGGTCAAATTGTGTGTTATATAATATCAATTAAGTTAAATAAATAAATTGTGAGAGTATAAAATGTTCGTTTACACCCGAACTTAGCCCTTCCTTACTTGTTCAATAATAACAATGAGATACGAACTTTTGGTATATATTGTTAAAAAATCTTGAAATAATGCATTTTTAATTTTTCCAAAACTCTTTTAGCTTTTGTACGAGTATTTCCCATACTATAATGTATAAAGTAAATATTTATACTTGAAATTTAATTTTCTACTTAAGATTTCTGCTCATTCATTCGCAACTGTATACTCTAGCAACAATTACGTGCGCACTTAAAACATAAACTTATAGACTATAAAATCGCTGTGTATGACTAAGTCATAAGTATCCAATATGAGTGCATAGATGGATATATTCATACGAATATATAGGTAGGTATATATTTATATTAAAGACTTGATTTTGATATGTATGTGCTTGCATGCTGTAATGCGTATTCAAAATTCGCTAGCTAATAACGATAAATTGTTGTTGAGCGTCCGTGGGTTGTATAATTGCTGGCAATTCAATTTTTATTTATTATAATTGCTAGATAATGTTTATTTGAAATAAACAAATATTCATTGGATTTAACAAAAAAATTGCGATTTTTATGAGAATATGAACTAAAGAATATTTGTTTGCATGCGTTATAAAAAAGATTGTGAAATTGAGTTGAAATTGGGAAAAATGAAAAAAGAATAATCTTACAAATATTTATTGTATACGAAACTTTAGAAATATTTTAATTATAGCATATTAAATTGTATGTTTTATCTATTTATAGTATTTAGCTTCTTTTTTTATAGATTTCTAATTCAGAAACAGTAATGTTTCAAATAAAACGGAGTAAAATAAATGAATGAATACTTGCTATATTATTGCTTTGTTTTGCAAAACTTCTGATGAATACTGGAACATATTTTCGGCCCAATGATGATCGCACCTGAGTCTTTAGGAAACTATCCAGTTGGTGTAGTCCGTTTTCCACCATTTTTCTATCATATTCGGCCTTAACTTTCAAATAATGTACTAGTTTCACAGTTCTGCTGCAACCATCTAGACGACATAAAGTATCAATAATTTTAGAAACAGTATAGAGGGCAGCTCTTCAGTTTGAAAAGACTCGTCCACTCTTTAGGATGGTAGTTATATCGCATATATATCAACGCCTGCGATATGCTGCTGAAACGGAACGAACTCTACCCATTTTAAAACGGATGGTGATTGGCGACGAAAAATGGATCACATACGACCATACGACATATTAAGCGAAAACGGTCGTGGACGAAGACCGGTGAATCATTCAAAACAGTGGCCAAGCCGTGATTGACGGCCAGAAAGGTTTTGCTGTGTGTTTGGTTGGATTGGAAGGGAATCATCCACTATGAGCTGCTCTCATATGGCCAGACGCTTATTTCTACCATCTACTGTGAACAACTCGACCGCTTGAAGCAGGTGATCGAGCAGAAGCGTCCAGAATTGGCCAACAGAAAGGGTGTGGTGTTCACACAAGGACAACGACAGCCCACACACTTCGTTGTTGACTCGTCAGAAGCTACGGGAGCTCGGATGGGAGGTTTTATCGCATCCACCATATAGCCCGGACATAGCGCCAAGTGATTACCACTTGTTCCTATCCATGGTGGTGTAAAGTTGAACTGAAAAGAGGATTGTGAAAATTAGCTGTCTGAGTTCTTCGCAAATAAGGAGGGGCTGCTACGAGGGTGGTATTATGATGTTGCCGTCTAGATGGAAACAGTTTATCGAACGAAACGGCGCATATTTGAACTAAATCCGATCACTGTAACACTTTTTATAAAGCATTGCGATTAAAGTTCTTTCCAAAGGTCCATTCTTTCTAAACTTAACCTTTTTATATTTATATAGTATGGAGATTTTAGTTGCTTCCTTATGATCAACCAGATAACACCAAAGCAATTTCCAATAGGGTGCTCTTCATCCTCTTTATTTACAATTATTTTCCTGCATTGCGATTTCGCATATAGTACGTAAGAATCTTACTTCTAAAAACTGATGAAATCGGATATTCTCTTGTTCTAGATCTCTTTAATGGATTAAAGATCTTTGCAACTCCAAAGTTCCATTCCATCTCAACTTAATCTTTTTTATTTATATAGTATAGCTGATTTTGGGTACATTCCCTCATGATCAACCCAGATAACACCAAAGCAATTTCCAATAGGGTGCTCTTCATCCTCTTTATTTACAATTACTTTCCTGCATTGCGATTTCACACATAGTACTTAAGAACATTTGTATGTGTATCTTTCGTGCATAGAATCGCCAGTGGTTTTCTTGCTGATCTTACGAGCAGAGGATGTTTTCGCTCACTCACCGCGCACAACGTGTCCGATGTTGTTCTACGTTTGCCGCTGACTGTGTGTTGTTGTGTTTTGTTGGCCAAATTGCTCATGCTGCGCGTACAGCGGCGCGCTCGATACCGCTGAGATCGCAATTCAATACACATTTGCCGTTCAGTTCGCGTTTAGTTGCCAATTTGTTTGCGCTCAAAGGCGGTGTGCGTCGCACAGCGAAGTTTCTCGTGGCGGAACATTTTTCAAATTAATCACGTGTAATTTTCAAAAATAAATATTTTTTTATTAAAACAAACGTTCAATTTATTAACATAATTACTGTGAAAAAACATACAAATATAGACGCCTGTGTGCAGATACTTATGTAAATTGTGGGTTTATTGACGATCAAATGTATGTATGTACCAGTGATTTGATTTGTGAGTGGACATAGGCGGGAAGTTAATTAATTGGAACGATCTGTGGGGTTCATTTTTGATGAGTTTGCGAAAGTAGAAAAAAGTAAAGATTTTAGTCTTCACTGAAACATGTTTTATGAGATTTTGAACTATTAAGTGTATTTATTGCAAATATAAGCATACTTCTTATACATTTGAATCTCTAAAAGAATCGAGTATATTTACAATCAGGAAAGGTTTAAGTAGAAGAAAATGTCGAATCCTTGTGTTATTACTTATTGTTTTAATAGGTTATACTATATTTTTCACAAAATATTCGGTATATATTTATGAATTTCTGTATATGTCGAATTTATTGATCTTTTGACATATTTTCGGTCTCACTAAATTTATTAATACTTCATTTGTCGTAATTTAAAGACATGTTTGATTGTTTCTGTTTAATAAGAATTTGAAGCCACTTTTACCTATAGAATTTGACGACAGATTACAGTCTCTCTGAGAGAGGAGAACAGATTATGATAAGCAAAAGTTTGGAAACAATTTTAACATGTTTTTTATAGAAAATTCTCAAATAAGTTGTCAGTGGGTTAGGTTAAGAGGCAGATCTCCGCAGATGCACTTAAACAGATTCGATTGTCCATTGTGATACCCAGAAAACTCCAAACGGCTCACTAGCTTGGACTCTATAATGAAGTTCTTAAGTCGGCTAATGTCGATTCCAGTCACTTCGCTGGGTACGTCGAAGAAATGCCTACCGAGGTGCTTTAACCTAAGTCTGGCGAATGTCGGTCATTGAAGGATTAAATGCTTGGACGATTCCTCTTCGCCTTCCTCCAAACAGCTTTGGCAACTAGCGTCAGACTTGATCCCAAGCCTCAGTACCAGTAAGTAATGCGCAGGTATATCTAGTCCACTTTCCAAACTTTGATCCAAGCCGATTGAAATTCTCAATCTCATAGGAGAGTTATGGACATTAGAATTCTAGTGAAGAATTATGTTCCATGGAATTATATTATTGGAAAATGGACTAGATAAGGTAGATAGGTTGGCAAATATTTCCCCTCCGCTTTTTTGCTCTTTATTCAATTCTTTATAAAAAGTATTACAGTGATCCGATTTAGATAAAAATATGCGCCGTTTCGTTCGATAATCTATTCCCATCTAGACGGGACGACAATTTCATAATACCCCCCTTGTAGAAGCCCCCATTTGCCCTTATTTGCGAAGGTCACGGACAGCCACTTTTCACAAGCCCCTTTTGAGGTCAACCTTTCACCACCAAGGGCTTTCGCCATGGATAGGAGCAGGTGGTGATCACTGCGATAAAATCTCGCATCCGAGTTCCCGTAGCTTCTCAAGAGTCATCAACGAAGTGTGTGGTCTGGCGTGGTTCTGGTGGAACACTACACCCTTCATGTTGGCCAATTATGGACGCTTCTGGTCGATCTTCAAGCGGTCCAGTTGTTCTGATGGTAGAATTAAGCGTCTTGCCATTTGAGGGCAGCTCATAGTGGATGAATCCCTACCAATCCCACCAAACACACAGTAAAACCTTTCTGGCCGTCAATCCCGTCTTGGCCACTGTTTGGGACGATTCACCGGCCCGTTTCGCTTGTCGTACGTGTATCCAGCCTTCCGCAGATGGTTTAAAATGGTTTGGTGACTAACTCCCATCTCCTGGGCGATCTCACGAGATGACACATGCCAGTCTAACTTGATGTTTTCCGTGATTCGATCGGTATTCGTCGTCATAGGTCTTCCGCCGGCTGGCTTATCCATGGTGTCGTTTTCACCCGATCTGAATCGTCATTCATTCGCAGTTCGAAGCGATAGAGTACCATCCCCCAAAAACACCATTCATCTCACTGAACGTTTCTCTAGCGGATTTCTCTTTATCGAAGGAAAACTTTAAAATAGCGCGAATTTCGTCGTTTGTGAACTCCATGTTTACACGTCTATAACTGTTGAACGCAATATCCAAGCTAATCATGCGTAGCGCCGTTTTGTAGATTATGTCAAGACCTTTCAAAAATGTAGTATAAGTATTGCCAGATACGAACTCTATATCGCTTTATACATAACCCCGAAATTCAAAAGACAAAAAGGTGGAAGGGTAAATGTAAGTAAATATATTTTTGTTATAATTTCCAAAGCTTCACAGATCTTTGCCAGTATATTTCAATTTCATTATGCTGATCGCCTTAACTTAAGACATTTGTTTGATCGATTATAAAAAAAATAATTAAGGAAGATGCATTTACAAATTTTATTTAATTTAAAACACGCTTCTAAATTTCTGTAAATAAATCTACAATTAAATGAGTAAAATTCCATATAATATTATAAATGCAAATCAAAAATTTCCATCGTGGTTTTAAGTAACTGAAAATTAAAACAAAAAAATACAAAGACAACCTTGTGATGTGTTCATCGATGAAAACGAAAATAAGCGTTTAATATAAATAACATGAATTGTTTACAGGTAACTTCAATACAAATAGAAACAGCCATAAATACATCAGCGCACTAAAGAAGGTATAAGCCATTAGCATACCCATAAACACATATTGTGCGTGGGTGTGTATGTGTGTGTGTAAACAAAGTAGTGGCGAATCGTGCTTTTCACGCATTGTTTACCACTTGCATTGGGCATAAGCGAACACTACAACAGCAAAAATAACAATAATAAAGCAGCGCAAAATTTGGAATGAAATAAAAATCAATCGAGGTGAGTTTCATGCGAAATCAAATTTTTCGAATTTCAGCGCATGCTAGCTAGTGGCTAGTGGCTATTGTGGCAGCTACAGATTTGCGGTTGCCGCGTCATAGCCACACATTTATTTATATTTGTACTTGTTTCGGTGATTTTTTTGTTTCTTATTTTTCCTTGAATGCGGCCTGTGTTTACTTTATAATAAAGAAATCAGCGTTTACTTAGTAGACTATCAAATGTGAGGCATATATTGTTATACATATGTATATATGAAAGTAAGTAAATTGTCTGCGGCATGCTTTTTGCATTGTTGGCTGTACACTAATAATATTATACTCGCATGACGAATGCAATCCCTGGGGCTCACTGGCCGTCCTATTACAAGCGGCCCACATTTATTTGGGTTCCCACTTTGATGTTCATATGAATGTTTATATGTGAGTTTGTGCGTGCACTCATGTATGCAGGCGTTTGCGCTTTGCCAGCTGACCGGCTGCATTGCTTTGAGGCATTCTGTTTAGTTTTCTAGTTTTCAGATTTACTGCAATTTTTCTATTGAAACGCTTTGCTTCTACATCTGAATTGTTTAATATATAGTCATAAACGATAATGTGGAGACTACAAAATATATGTTTATAAAAATTGCAGTTTTGTCGGTTAAAGCGGAAAAATTATACATTTTATTATATCCAATTAGAAAATAGCATGTTTACAGTTTTATTTTGTTTACTGAATTTTGTAGTATTCAAGATAAAAGGTCCCAAAAACTGCTCCATATGAACCTAATTTTTAGACAATTTGTTAGCCCAGACACTTAAATAGCCCAACAATATTTTATTAGGATTAAGTGATCGGTTTACAAATGAATCAGTTCAAAAATTCATCGATGGACATGACTGAAAATGTCATTGAATGCAGAAAAACTTTCTAAATATATTATAAAAAATTGGCCACATCGTGCCACTATATCCTATAGCTCCCATAGGAACGATCGGGGCAAGTTATAATAATTTTGTTATTTTCGGTTTTAAACACTTTCATTTTATTGTAATAACTGAGATATTAATATATTGAGGGAAAAATGCGTGGTTAACTGCCGCCCGCCTACTTCTATACATATATATACAGAACTTTTGTATGGGAGGTGGGCGTGGTTATGATCCGATTTCTTTCATTTTTGGACTGTATTAGGAAGTGGCCAAAAAAAAAAGACTGCAGAAAGTTTGGTTTATATAGCTCTATTGGTTTGCGAGATATGTACAAAAACCGATTTGGGGGCGGGGCCACGCCCACTTCCCAAAAAAAATTACATCCAAATATGCCCCTTCATAGTGCGATCCTTCATACCAAATTTTATTTCCATAGCTTTATTTATGGCTTAGTTATGGCACTTTATGTGTTTTCGGTTTTCGCCATTTTGTGGGCGTGGCAGTGGTCCGATTTTGCTCATTTTCGAAAGCAACCTTCCTATGGTGCCAAGAAATAAGTGTGCCAAGTTTCATCAAGATATCTTAATTTTTACTCAAGTTACAGCTTGCACAGACGAACGGACGGACGGACGGACAGACAGACATTCGGATTTGAACTCCACTCTTCACCCTGATCACTTTGGTATATATAACCTTATATCTAACTCGTTTAGTTTTGGGTGTTACAAACAACCGTTAGGTGAACAAAACTATAATACTCTCTTTAGCAACATTTGTTGCGAGAGTATAAAAATGCCAAAAAAGTATTAGGAACCGAATTTCTTTGGAATTGGTCAACCATAAACTGGTTTTAACCCATAAATATTCGACTAACCACAATGAATTTCCCCTTTAGTTGAGATATTTTGTTATAATTTTTTTTTTGATTTTTGGCCTATGCGCGAAATCACTGTGCACTGGACCGATTTGAACCAAATTTGATTTCGAAGATCAACATTTCATAAATGAAACCATATATATTATTATAATTATTCCTTTTTATGGAATATAGTCGAGACATTAACAAAGACATTGAAGTAGATCCCTTAAGAAAAAGTTCTTCTGATATATGCCGTCGCTTATGTAAGAATCGAAAGCGCTTCATCATAAATTATATGAGATACTTATTACGTATCCATAGTTTCAATAGACCGAGTGTAATATGCCGAATAGCTTTATACCTTCTATATTTTATACATACGTCTGTGGTAAGTGAGATATCTTGACAAAATCTTATGAAAAATTTATGGAATTTTCTTTCCTTCCCCTAATCCCCTAATCATCATCTATACTATGTAGAATATATTGGTTTCATAGTCCTGATAAATTTTAAAAAGAATGTTTCGAATACTAAGTAAGGCTAGACAAAGAGTATATATAGGCTTGTAAGCAAATATATCTGTTGGCCTTTAATCTCTACAAATAGTAAAAGTATTTAAGGCCGGGTGCGCTCGAACTTAGCACTTCCTTACATTTTTTTCTTTCATTTACATTATATAAATTAATTTTGTACTAATGCATTGTGTATTTCTTTCTTAATATGTTTCTTGCAACTCGTACTGGGCATTGCTTAATATGAAATTTTATTTGTGACCTTGAAGTCGCACAAAATCCCAGTAAATATATTTATACCCAATTGGTATTTACTTACACAGTGTTTATTAACGAAATGTGTATGTTTCTTGTTGTAATTGGGTTTTCATGTATATAAATGAGGGTTGCCCTTAATTTAAACTTTAATATTAAACTAAAAACTTATATATTATATCATTCATTGTCCATCCCTTAATTATCTCTTCAATTGAGTAATATACAGGAAGTTTTTTTCTTTAGGTTTGGTTTAACAGGAAATATAATGAACTAAACTATCTCAACACACTCTTTAATCACACTGTTAACACGTATCTTTGGTTTTATCTGTTTAACTATTAAGGGTTCTAAGGCTATATCGGTAGAATTGTTGCATTTAATGAAGCAAAATGAAGAAACCTACATTCTGGTTTACTTGATTGAAAACTAATTCTGGCCAATGCGAATCATCACCTCTGTCTTCAACAGCAGATCTAAGATGAAACACTTTCGAAATTGGAGAATTTATAATTTGCACTACGTATCCCGAACAACATCGACGATTTCATTGATCCATCTCAGAGTGTTATCGGTCAAGTATTCCGATTGACTTAGATCTCTATAAGCATCGGAAGTGAAATTAAAAAGCCGTTTTATTTTTCGTAATACAGATACAGATTCTTCAAATAGTTTTGGATATTGACTCTATGTATTATAGATTTTTACTGCTTGGACAAAGCATATTCAGTTCTAATCGGCATTTATGTTTTAATTTATTTTACTATACTTCCTTTGGAGTCATATTTATTGGTATTGAGTAGTTTATTATCTGCGATTGCGAATTCACTATGAGTCTGCCCTTTAAATTTATTATTTGTACCATATACACCCACCAAGTTAAAGAACTGGTCTCCACATAAATTAAAAATACTTCGAAAATTTGTTACAAAGTCGATGCCGACTACACTTAAATACACTTAAATCCCATATCTCTGTAAACAATTTCCACAACTTTAAGAACGTTCTTAATACACACAGAGTATACATATATTTGCGTAACATTAAACATTTGCCACAACTTTGCACAAGACTTTGCGTAAATTTGTGCAAACCAGCAAATGACAGGGCCAACAATAATTGCCTAGCGTAGCTATGGTCGGTCACAAGGAAGTGTTGAAAGGAAACGTCAGTAGGAAGTTACATAGAAGTTTACCATTGTGTACAATTAGGTGCTCTTACTTGCCTCGGCAAACACATGGGCACATGCAAGTAGCGCAATAGAGTCATTACATATGTTTACTGTTAACCATTAGTATGGACGTATGTAGTATTAAAGCTGAGTTTTTTTTATTTTACCGGGTTTTTTGTTTTATATAAAACCTTAACTAGGCGGGTCATACAAAAAAAAAAACAAAATGGCAAACCATAATGGGTACGCTTAAAGCTGGCTGTTTATATATAATATAATATTGCATACATATGAGCGCCTAAATACATTTGTTGTTGGCGTTGTTTTCTGCAACCTTATGCTTTTTCTCGCTTGACTTCAGTTGAGCAACTTGAGTTGAGCTCATTGTTAACTGACTCAGTTGATGACTTTGGCCAGTAGAGCACCAGTAATCACCAATCTGCAATCGACTTGGCAGCATTTTCAGCCTGATGATGAAGATGATGTTGATGTCGTTGCGGACATAGCGTTGGTCCTGCTGTTGATAACACTAATAGCCATGCTGCTAAACTAGCCTTATGCTACGTGAAAGAAATATCGCTGTCCAACTGGCAAGTTGCCTCGAAACTGCCTTAAGTGCGCTTATCTTATAATCATTTCCGCACACACACGTCTCCCACATACATATGAGTTACCTATTTATTTTAGTTACCTAAACCCCTAGGAGCTGCGCTGGTCGATTTAATGTATTGTTATGTAAGTATATGTGTGCCAGTATGTTTATTTCAGGCCATTATCATACACATATTGAATACTTGCAGATTTACATATAAAGTTACCCTTTCTCAAGCCCTTTTGTATTGCTACTACTACCCTGGATTATAATGGATAACCTGGCTTATTGGTGAACACTGGTGCCATGACATGAGTACACACAGATTTAGTAGTTTCGATAGATACTATATTGAATTCTCCTGCTTTAGTGTTGTTTTTTTTATATGTATGTATATATATATTAATATACATATATAAAATATAATATTTTCATTTGTGGCGCTTTTCTTGTTGCTGGCCTCTAAAAACATAAACAACGAAAGTGCACACATCAGCAGAAAAAATAGTTGCTTCTTCTTACGAACTTTGGCAAAAGCTGCCCTATCTCTCAGTACAGTCTTGATTTCGGCTGCAAAATTATTTGACACATGTATCGTTTTTGTTTTTAGAAAATCTGTTAACATTTTTTTCTTAAAATTTTCGTCAGCGTCAGCATGTCTCATACACATGTATACCATAGAATTGTCGTCAAAAACGTTGCTTGAAGCATAAGGGAGAGTGATATACATTTCTGTTGAACTTTAAGATTACTCATACTAACTATGAAGTGGCAATCACTTTAGTCAGAAATACTCCCAACCTAAGACTCAATAGACTTCTGCGAATTTAAACTGTAAGTTAAATTTGCTCGAATAAAGTTCATAGTTCATATATGTATAATACATATATAATGGGAACTTTTAAAAAGTGTCAAAGACTGTCAAACTAGCTGTCAAAGTAAACACATGTGTTTGGCATTAATGTACTGTACTCTTTTACAAAATTTCGTACAAAGACCCTAAACTCAACTTCTCTTCGAACAACTTACAGAGTACTCTTCGCACAAATTGTTGATGAGGTAAATATTAAAAATGCATATTTTATTAGTATTGAGATGGAATAAGCACATCCCATAGTGGTGAGCGTTGTAGACAAATTATTCCATATATTTCCATATCAAACGTCTAAGACCTAAAATGTTCCAGGTACTACAAGACATACAGCTTATGAAAAAGGAACCCTATTGGACCGAAAAACATCATTTCAAGTGTCTATCAAAAAAAAAAAAAAAAAACTTATGCGAAAGTGGACTCCTGTCCGTTCTGGTCTTCGTAGTCTTTGTTAAGAGACCCAATCCTTTCCAAGAGGAGAAAGCCTAACCATAGTTCATTATTCGAGTACTTTTTATTCGATTCCATTGTAAATCGCTATATCTTTTAATGAGACCAAATCTTGACTGAGCTTCCCACAGGGTGAGTATACCAGATTATACTATGCAAACTTATCCTTATTTTACCACAGAAACAAATCGATAAGAGGCAAAACTCGTCTCGGAAAGGCAGCTCATTGTATCAACAGACTTTTTCTACAATATTGAGTCTACATAAAATTGATGACTTTCTGCTCTTAAGGCGTTAGGGGTAGTCAGGATTTTCAAAAAATCATTTTTTGTGTGTTTTTTTTGCGTTTTCATATATGTAGTTTCTTAAAAATATTCTCTGAAAACTTAAAGTTGATCCGATAATTACCTTTTGAGTTATTCGACAAATAACAAAGAGCGCTCGGGCACTCCAAAATGCCAGTGTGAACCTTTAAATGCATTTTTCTCAAAACTATGTTTTTTGAACAGGCCACAACTGTAATTCGTGAACCGCTCAGTAGTCTGTTTCTGGGCCCTGGTCCTGGGCGAAGCTTTTTTGTTTTTCAAAAATTTCAATTTTTTAAGACCAATTAACTGCCGATTTTTTTCTGAGGCCACCATTTTGTTTTGAAAAAAAGCTTCGATCCCGCCCAGGATTATCTATTTATAAAACTTATTTTTCTTATCCGATTGATTTTAGATAAATCTCCAAGGACTTATGATTGTCACCACAAAGACGTTTTTTTGGAACTGAGTCAACACAAACAGCTATAACTTTGGAAATTATAATTTGTTTCTTTCAAAATTTCGTGACGTCAAGTCAAAGCATTGTGTAATAATGCCATATTTTTACTTTTGTAAAATAACATGAAAGCAAAATAGCAAAAAAAAAGATACTGAAAATTCTAATTTTTTCGTGTTTCTGACTACTCTTAACCCTTAATAAGATCAAATCTTGACTGAGTTTCCTACAGGGTTGTATATACCAATTTAAACTATTCAAACTTATCTTTATTTAACCACAGAAAGAAATCAATAAGAGTCCAAACCCGTCTTGCATAAGTAGCTCATTGTATCAACGGACGTATATAGTAGAGCCTACATAAAAAGCTCTGATCTCAAACCTAACAAATTTTAGTAGAGAACACTAATCGAGGAAACCATTTTAAAAATCAACGTTGAACTTGCAAAAATTTACAAAAATTAAATTCAATTTCATAAACTAAAATATTTTGAGTTTCTCTATAAGGAATGTCATAACTATTTTCCTATATACGATGAAAAATAAAAGGAACAGTACACAATAATACACAAGAACTTCAGGCCTGAAGTCGAACAGATCTAAAACTTACAAGACTCCAACAAAACGTATAAAATATTTTGGGAAAACTTGATATGGTAGGCATGACCACTTACTTTAGTTAGGCAGTACTTTCGAAAACTTCTACCGAAAGACTAGAATCTAGAATAGTTTCTGAGCATACACCCTATATTAAAACGTTGTTAGATTGCTAAATTTCGGACCGAAATCCGAAGCCTCTCATGTTAAAAATATGTATTCGGCTAACCAGTTGCACTTGTGGTTAATATTAGTTCATTTACAATTATTTGTATTTCCAACAGGGTATCTACAGATGCTAAAGTCCGTGAGTGTGTTTACATTTAGCAAACAAACAATATAGTACAGCCGCGTCAGGCATTTATGGAGATTTATGAGTAGCTCTTATTGTTTAATTAAAATGAAGTGGTGAGCATTTTCGGCAAAATAAATTCATTTTCATTGTTTGTATGTGTCAAGTTGTGACTATAGAAACGGTCGCGAAATGAGTAATCTGACGTTGGGCACCAAAAAAGCCGAGCTGTGGCTGACAATAGCGCCAAGAGCAAAAGTTAAAGAGTAAAAGAGGCAAACAAATAAAAGCTTCTAAGCAGGCGTAGCCAGACATAAAGGAGGCATACACAAGTTTGACTTGCTGCTTACAGCTTCTTTTGTGGGTGTTGGCAAGTGGCTGATTAAGTAGAGGAGAGTCTCTATTCATTTGCGACTTGTCTACATTGCTTGCCTACTTTACTTTATTGTTGTTGTTGTTGCAGTTTGTTGTCAAGTGTAAGATTTACATTTTGTTTATGGAAATTTCGCTTGATTTGATGAGTTGCGCATTTGCACAAATTAAATTGTCAAGTGCTAATGATTAAAATAAACAAAAATTTAACTATGTGGGAAAGCAACTGTTCTAGGCGAGAGGAAAAGTGGAATTGAAGGGGTTTTGTATGTGTGTGTATTTATGTTTGATTTGGTTGAATCGAAATAGGATTTCAATAGATTAGTCTATTGATTAAATTATTCGAAAACATTAAATTAAATATTGATTTTCCTGTACAACAGCAACAATCATGAGTGAGTAAAGAAAATATATAACACAATATATATCTTCATATATATGTGTATAACTAAAGTTATGAAAATAAAATTTAGTACAAAAGATCGCTCTAGGAAGGAGCATATTTCGATGTAATTTTTTTTTAAGTGAGTGGGAACCCTGTTCCTAAATAGGTTTTTTTTATATATCTCGCAAATCAATAAAGCTATATAAACCAATCTTTCTGCAGTCACTTCCCTTACGTACCCCATTGCACACCATACAAATTGTTGAAATCGCATGATAACCACGCCCACCTCCCATACAAGGGTTAGGTTGAAAATTACTAAAAGTACATTAAATCACTAACGGAAAACATCAGAAACATAAAATTTTACAGGAGAAATTGCAGAGGGAAGCTTCATTCAGAAAATGAAAAGTGGGCGTGGTTTCGCCCACTTATGGGTCGAAAACCATATAGGAACTACTTGACCGATTTTAATGAAATTCGGTATGTAATATTTTCTTGACAGCCTAATGAAACGGATAAAATAAGGGCGAAATCGGTTTACAACCACACTTACTTCCCATTTAACTCAATTTTGAATTCCATCTGATTCCTTCACTTTATAATGTATACACAAGGTAACGATGAAGACAGCGGAATAAAACTTTAAACAAATACTTTATCTGTGGCTTCACTTGTGGAAAAATTGTCGAAATCGGACTATAACATTTCAAGATCCCTGATATCGAACACAAAGAAGAAAATATCGGTAAGTCTGTCAGATATTTTATTATAATTCAGAGGGAATCTTTTTCTTCTAATAGTGTGTCTCTTTACCAAAAATAATTAAAATCGGGTCATAACTTCCCCTAGCTCCCAGATACATAATTATAGGTTTTTCAAAAATACGGTGGGCTTTATCCGCATATATCGGTTAATATGCAAGATATCTTGGCAAAATTAAGTGAGCGTCTACTCTTGTATATAGTGTACCTTGATGGTGCAAATGAGTGAAATTGGTTCAGGAATTGCGTCGCTCCTCATATACTATATATGATGATTTTAAAAATTGAAATTAAATTTTCTAGGAAATATCCCAGTTCCAATTATTTAAAGTTGCCATCTTGAAAGTATTTGATCACGGATCTTAGTAATAGTTTCAAAAACCCATGAAGGTCATTAGTCAGTTTTAATCGCTTAACCTCTTCAAATTTCATTAAGGCTATTAGAGGTCCCTAGTGCCACTAACTAGTAACACTAGTCCTATTCTGACGTTCAATACAGATTCCTACTACTGTGATGTGGTCGTCAGGGATATGCGCTACCACTGAGCAGGACCTAAGTTCTAACCTAGTAACGACTAATATCTAAAAACATGTTTCTTATGGCGATTCTTTTCGAATACAGTAATTTTTTGAGGTAGGTTTAGAACATGTAGATATTTTCCACGATCAGCAAGAGGTATAGTCTCCAATTAAATAACTGTATAACTCAGTACTAAATTAATATGTCATACTTCCTTACAAAGTCGTCAGCTATGAGGAACCACTTGATATTAAAGCGAATCTTAATTTACGAATTAACTGGTGGGTATAAGTATGATTATTGACGACACATCTTCAAGGAATCTGTTGGCTATAATTTATTGTGGGAACTCGAGAACTTTCTGAGTATTTCGGAAATCTTTCAAAAATATATTTCTTTCTTTAGTAGCTTGACTCTGTATTGGGGTTGATTAGAGTTGAGCTTTAACGAAAATACGCGATACTGAGTATGTAATGTAGATACTTGTAAAGTTCAGGTATTTTTAGTTAGAATTAGAATTAGAATTAGAATTAATCACAAGCGAGCTGCTGGAAAATCATTACATAATGACGACTGTCTTTTGGCATTGAACTCATTATTCCAGCGTATAATTTTGTACCAATAATACATACGTCAAATAACTGACCGATAAATATTGCTTTATATTAATTCTCCCCAACGCACATTTACCCGGCACACCGACCATTGAGATTTGGCTAAAATTGTACGAGCCTGTTTAAATGAGGTCATTGTTTGTTTACATTTAATGCCCTCCCTCCACCGGTGTTTTTCGTTTTTGCAGCATTGTTCTTCATAGAAACGAGTATGTATATATGTAAGTGAATATTGGCAATTATGGCTTATTTCTTCTTGTTTATTTTAGCGTTTGCTTCAATGCCGCCTCTCTCTCCCCTGGTAATTGAAATGACTGTTGCTGCTGGCGAAACTCACTGGCCGCCCGCCTAGCAACCTGGTGTAGCAATTAGCCAGTGCCCTGAGCTATTGGCAATTACCACTCGTTGCCGCACTATAAAAATATTTTATACACTTTTTCTCCATGTTCTCTTTGTATTGGCGCTTTTATTGCCATTTTTTACAGTCTATATTTTTATTGTTTTAGCGAAGTGAAAAAAATGCCGATTTTATTTCAGACAATTTTTTACAACTTCTTCTCGTTTTTTTTATTGTTTCGCTTTGACCCGCAATTTTCACGATTAGTTTTAAATAAATATTTATTTGTACATTTATGTGTGTACGTGCGCACGCAAGTAAACAAGCTCGCATGTATTAAGGTGGGAAAATCACAAAAATTTAAAGCCTTTGTGCGAAGAAATGTGTGTGGTTTAAGCATAAAATCGGCCATAATATGTATTAACTTTTTTGAATTTTTGTATTGGGAAATATAAAACAAGTTTTGGGTACACTGAGTGAAATGATAATATAGAGTTCGGGTTTACAAAAGATTTTCTATTAACAAGTAAGTAAGGGCTAAGTTCGGGTTTAACCGAACATTTTAAACCGAACGCAAGTTATTTATTTATTCTTATTAAAATAACTCACAATTTGGATAAAGTCCATTTAGAACCTACGGGAAGATTTGACCCGATTTAGTCCAATTTTGACACAGAGCCACACTATTATAAGGAAAACGTCTTCTCTAAATTTATATGAGATTTACCTATATTTTCGATAAAAAATTTGCCTCGAGCCCTGAGATCCACATGCTCGGTATCTGGGGCCTTAAAAGGTTATAGTCCGATTTCGGTGATGTTAAGATGGGTGGATGGCAAAGTATTGTTCTGATATCTTCACTGGTGCTTCATTTATAAATTGCTAAGTGAATGAATCAGATTGGCTTCAAAGTTGTGGTATAAGGAAAGTAGGTGTGGTTGTGAACCGATTTCTTCCATTTTCAAACTATGCCCAGGAATTATTACGAACCGAATTTCATTAAAATTGGTCGAGTAGTTTCGGAAATATGGGTTTTGACCAATAAGTGGGCAGAACCACACCCATTTCAAATCTTTATAATGAAATTTAAGGTTTCTGGGCCTTTCCTTACTTAATTAAAGCTTTTTCAGTAGTTTTCAAGGTAATCTTTATATGGGAGGTAGGCGTGGTTATAATCCGATTTCCTCCATTTTTAGACTAAGAAGTACGTAAAGGAAATGACTCTAGAGAGTTTGGTTGATATAGCTTTAGTATTTTACGAGATATGTACAAAAAAGTTAGTAGGGCGTGGGGCCATGCCCACTTTCACATAACTATTACATCCAAATATGCACCTCCTTAGTTAGTTATTTATCTGTTTCGGTCAGATTTCGATAACAACCTTCTTATGGTGCCGTTATATTCTTTGGTATTAACTACTTTATTACATTACTTGAGGGTCATAAATTAGTCAAATTTTAGTATACTCGTTAAGGGAATGAAACCGAGAACATTTGTCGACGTTCCTATTAAATTTTTGTCTTTTCAGTGAGTTCTCGGTTTGGAGACAGGAGTCTTTATCTTGAGAACTTCATTATGAAAACAAGTGTAGTTTCTCATAGCTAGTTCGATGACCGGATTGTCTTAGGTCTACGGTTTGCAACTGGGGTCCTTAGGATAAGATTGGTATTTTATATTCTGAGCTTCGGAACATACCGATGCACTTCAGCTGAGCTGAATGGAAGTTACGGAAGATGTCGCTCGACGTTGAATAGTATCGTTTCACTATTTTAATTGAAATAAACTATTGACCAGATTATGATGTCAGACAGTCTCATTATTTTTTTGCTTAATATACATATCTACTGAAATACTGTTTCATGTACTGTTAGTACACTCCGACGGAAGGACCAGGTGGAGAAGGATCTGTCTTCACTTGGTATTACCAATTGGCGCCAAACTGCCAAAAGGAGAGATGCGTGGCGCGCTGTTGTGGACTCGGCTATAACCGCGTAAGCGGTGTCTACGCCAGTCAAGGAGAAGAAGAAGTACTGTTAGTATGCCTACCTTAGAGAAGTTTAATCCAGGGTGTGACACAGCAAGGAAATAATATCATATCTAGATGGTGAGGAAAGTAACAATTTCGTTCAATTTTAACCGAAAACTTGAGTTTTACTTGGATCAACCAGCGTTTCTTAATTACAATCACACAACTGAAGGATAAATTCATCTTTTATATTTACATATAATTTATATTGAGTTTTCAAGTATGTCATATGACACTAGCCCATCGAGAAGCCCACAAAAAACTTTCAAAGTTAGTATCATATGGACCTTTATATGCTGTCTTTAAATGATTTCTTCTTACGAAAGTCAGTTCTAATTCCTCACAGTGCAGCTATTAATGTATATACATATGTACATATGTGTATTCTTGCAACTTATGTTTGTGTTTCCCATACACGTTTTTGATGTTAATATTATATGTTGTTGTTGCTTTTTTATTGTTTGGCAAAGTGATTAATTTAATTTTCATTGCCACCGCAAATAGTTTGAAATGCAAAATGTTTATACGTAAAAGTATACTTAAATTAATTACACTTGTACGACGGTACATATGTACATATGTACAAAGAATGATTACACAAATTTCTGCCACTTCAAATTACTTCTTTCTCAAAACATTAAATCAGAAGAAAGGCCAAATGTTACCACACATTTTCGACAAGCATGCCTGTATGTATATATATGAATATATTTCCAGCCACCCCCTTCCATTTGAATTGTTGTTTTTGTTCATTAGTCCGCACACACAGGCAATTCTTCTTCAACTTTAGTGCTTTACTTTTGCTTTGCTGCTTTCAAGTTATTTGCATTGTGTATTTTATAAACATACTTTATATTCAAGTGTTGATTTTTATTGCACAAAAAAATTGAAATGCTCATACTCTTTGGTGCACTAATTTGAATATCGATTTTCTGTGTACTTCTTATGGCCAAGGTTAATTTATATTACTTCTAAAATGCTTATAATTCATCAAATTTTGTTAGCCGAGTGATGATGTGAGAATATTGAATATGTTGTTTAGTCTTTAAGATATATTAGATATAGAAATAATACTCTATATAAATTAGAATTATGAGAGGAAATCACTCATATAGAGAATATAATTAAGTAATTTCTCTCTAAGAGATGTTTTCAATATGATTGTTGTAGGTTATCTGCTTCCATAAGCGATATATATAACACACGGTCAACGATGTTGAGAAACCATAAATCTTGGGTTTGTGGTGGTTTATACACTAATCTTATATATTCTATCCTTGCTAATATGACGTCATGGGAATGCTATGTAACCAAAACTTTTAATTTTAGTCAAGGAAAACAAAGTCATCGAAAGAGTTGAAAGAGTGGTAATGGTTTTTCAACAGATTTTACCATGTTTTTATAATATGGATGACGAATCAAACTTTCAATAGAAGAATACGAGTGTTTAACTATATTGTTACAAGTTGATATTTGCTCTCAGAGTGGGTTTACATATAATATTTTGTTTTTCACTGGCAATGGTCGGAATCCAAAAAAACCAAGTGAAAGCCCAATGTTTTGACTTGAAGTCACGAAAATTAAAAAAAAATTGTAATTTCCAAACTTTTTCTTTGCGGTGACAATCATAAGTCCTTGGAGATTTATCTAAAATCAATCGGATGAGAAAAACTAGTTTTATGATTAGATAATCCTGGGCCGGCTAGAAGGTTTTTTTCTTTTTTCTTCAAAAATTAACAAAATGGCGGCTTCGGACATTGTTTTCTAGATTTTCGGGAAAACAGTTAATTGGTCATAAAAAATCGAAATTTTTGAAAAACAAAAAATCTTCGATCCGGCTCCGGATCATTAAAGTCTACTGAGCGGTTTTCGAGTTACAGTTGTCACCAGTTCAAAAAACATAGTTTTGAAAAAAAAAAAGGCATTTCAAGTTTCACCCGAGCGTTTTGGAGTGCCCGAGCGCTTTTTGTTATTTTTCGAATAACTCGAAAAGTAATTATCGGATCCACTTAAAATTTTCAGAGAATATTTTTAAGAAATTACACTTAACGAAATATTTTTGAAAATCCTGACTACTTTTAAAACGTTAAAACAAGCTTATGAAGGAAGTAATGTGTCCAAGTAAATACCGTAAAATTTGTCAAATTTTAGAACGATGTGAGAGCTACATTGGGTTTACAACCGATTAATCTCCAAAAATAAATCTCTTGCTACATAAAAATAAATAAACTCGCTGGTAAAAAGGGTTTAAGAGATGCCCCACTGTTACGGGTAACATAACTGTAATCATAGTAATTGAAAGTCCAAGGTTTCTGTTTTCTTACGGAACTTTCAAAGGAAGAAGGGCGAACTAATTTATTTAGAAACTCCCAACTATTGCTCTGATTATTGATTCAATGTTTATATTAAAAAATCTGAGAAACTGAATTGATTCCTCTGGTGACTCGGAAAACTAACAGTTCTTGGCGAAAATCCTGAAATTCCGATTTAAACTGTCACAGAAAAAAAATTTTGTTGGGACGATATATATCATAAGTAACTTCGCAGAAGCTTAATGAAGGACATGGAAAAAGCGGAAATGATGGGATATGGAAATTGTAAAACAATCCAACATATGTTTATCTTATGTCATACTTCCGTTTCGAAACAGTTATTTCCAACCAAATAATTTTAGTTTTGAGTTGACCCTAATTGTAGGTTTGGCTTTCTTAGATATCTATCTTTATAAATATATACAATTCTGAGACCATTGACTTGGAAGTACTGACAACCATGTAAGTACGCGGTAGATAAGAAGCGCTATAATCATAAACAAAATGAGAAGTCACAGAACTGAATGCATAAACAACTTAAATCTCAAAATGTTTCTTTACAAACTTTCTTTATCAAACTTTAATCTATACATATGTACGTGAGTACGTGCGGAGTAACTTCTTCGCGCATAATTGCAGCGAATCAACCAAAAACGCACTGTGAAATACAAAGTCACGTAACCGCACTGGTTTTGTTATTGTTTCGTTGTTTTATTTTTCGGAATTTTTGCCAAGTTAGCGGAAAAAGTTGTCGCCATTTTTCCGACATTCGTTTACGCATTGTATGCTAATTAGTGGCTGGTAAAGCAATTTGCAACAATTGCGCCACAGACACACGGCGAGCGGCAGCGAACAAAGTGCGACATAGCCTACACAGTCGACAGTCGGCGGCAGTTGCATTTTGTAGTTTATGCACAACAACCGATTACCGTCACTTGCCAATTAGAGCAGCGCGACAGGAAGCGAATGCAAGACTCAAGAGCGCCTAAAGAAGCCAAAGGAAGGATACCAAATACTTGCTGGCATAGTGGCAGACTTGGACATAGACGGAAGCGGACGGAATAGCGCAGAAGAAGTGACGGAGCACCGCTGAAAAGTTGCTGGCAAAGTGCAGTTGTAATGTGTGTGTGTGTGTGTGTATGGTATGTTGCACATGCAAATTAAGCAGAAATAAGCCAGTTGTGCAACCGCAAATTCTCTGAACATCCACTAGGCCGTGGAATGAATAATAGGTGGCACGCAAGTAATGTAATGGTGTGCCAAGCATGCAAAGTAGTTGGAGTTTTCTGTGTAGTTCTTTGTGGAAGTTTTTTGTGCACAAGTTTCTTTTAAAGGGCGACATACATACATATGCTACCATAGAAGGGCGTGAAAAGAGTGATTAACAGTTGGTAGTAGAGACAGTTGTATTGTAGTTTAAAGTAAATACTTCATTAGTGATTGTTATTGCTGCAATAATCAGTCAAAGTAATTTCAATTACAATTGCAATCAAAAAAGTACTTATGACTACATTTAGATTACAAATAAAATTACAAAACAAAAAAGTAAATTGCGATTTTCATTATACATTTAGAAATTATTCAAAAAAAATTTAATTATAATTACCGTAATAATTGTAATCTTCAAAGAAGAATTTACAAATTGGATTATACACAGTATTAAAAGTGAAATTTTTCCAAAAATATATTCATTACATTTGTAGTAATTATTTAAGTTTGGTAATTACAATTATTGTCATAAATGTAATCATGATTACAAATCAAATTACAAAAAAAAAATATAATTTTGATTGTTATTTTTATTATAGATTTTTAAATTGTTTAAAAATAGTTTTAATTACCGTAATAATTGCAATTATGATTACAAATAGAATTATCAAATTAAATTAAAATTTATAATTTTGTTTGTAATTTGTTTTATAGATTTACAGATTGTTCAAAAATATTTTAATTACAATTACCGTAATATATGTAATCATGATTACAAATAAATAATTACAAAGAAGAATTTACAATTTGGATTATACACAGTATTAAAAGTGAAATTTTTCCGAAAATATATTCATTACATTTGTAGTAATTATTTAAGTTTGGTAATTACAATTATTGTCATAAATGTAATCATGATTACAAATCAAATTACAAAAAAAAATATAATTTTGATTGTTATTTTTATTATAGATTTTTAAATTGTTTAAAAAATATTTTTAATTACCGTAATAATTGTAATTATGATTACAAATAGAATTATCAAATTAAATTAAAATTTATAATTTTGTTTGTAATTTGTTTTATAGATTTACAAATTGTTCAAAAATATTTTAATTATAATTACCGTAATAATTGTAATCATGATTACAAATACATAATTGCAAAGAAGAATTTACAAATTGGATTATACATAGTATTAAAAGTGAAATTTTTCCGAAAATATATTCATTACATTTGTAGTAATTATTTAAGTTTGATAATTACAATTACTGTCACTGTGTAATGTAATCATGATTACAAATCAAATTACGAAAAAAAAAAAAATTTATAATTTTGATTACACATAGTATTCCAATTACAAATTATTTAAAAAATGTAATGATTACATTTGTCGTAATTCTAATAATCAAGATTACAAATATAATTACAAAAAAAAATTTATAATTTTGATTGCAATCAATATGACTACAAAGTTACAAATTGGTTAAAAAACTATAATTACAATTACTTTTGTAATGCAATTTAATCATCATTACATAGAAAATAGTATGTTGTGGACTTATATTGTAAAACAATAAAATAACAATTGCTTTTGTAATGTAAGGTAATCATGTTTACTTAGAAAGTATTTTAGGGAATTAGTTTCAGTGGATTTCAATAATATTTTATACGCTCATAAAAATCTAATTACTCGTAGAACTTTAACAAGCACACAGACAATTAGCTCGTGCTGAGTCCTTTAACTCCAGCCATGCTTTTAGTGGAGCACTCATAGCTACACCATCTTCTACAACCATTCCATTTGCTGTTTGAACATTTTCCCATTTCAATGCGGGTTTTCAGTTCTCATCTGACTACTAAGTACTTTTTTTCGCCTTTCAACTGACTGCTGTTTAATATGCTTTCTGCTTCACTACAACCAGTATGCTGTGCGGAAAGTGTAGAAAAAGCTGTTCGTTGACAGGCAGCTGCATTCAAACTACTGTTAATTAGTAGCTGCAAGAGACCGTTTTTTTGTGGCAATATGTGTGAGCTGCTAATGCATGTACTTAGGCTCAAAGCAGCCGCACATACTAGTCAACGACCACACAGCATACTTAGTTGTGTGCTTAAAAGCTTTGCGCTGCTTGCAGTTTTCTCTTTTCTGTTTCCTACTTTTATGGCTGCAGACTAACTGCTTAGCAGCATCAGCACTTCCCCCTTTGTGCGAGTGTGTAAGTGACGACAGTAAATGTGTCTTTAACTAGTGCATGTTTTGCCAATTAATCGTAATTATGGCTTAAAAGTGGATGTGAATGGATCAGAAGAGCAAAGCAGAGCAGACAAAGTTGAAGTGCAAACATTGAAAAATAAAATTTAACTGTCTTTACTGTTTTCTAGCAAATCTCTTGACTGCAGATTATGTAGTCTATCTATTTTTAGCAACTTGCCACAGTCACCTTTATCGAGTTCAAAAGCAAAAAACTACACAGACACTCAATTGTCACTACTTTGCTCCCGCTTGCCTTCCCACCACTTCCGCCGTCTGCCAAGCCTTTGTACAACTTTGCACATTCATTCAGTCATGCCTTCATTCATGCAATCCATTGTGTACGCGCATACTTTCTGTATGATTCGCTTGATCCTATTATCCTCGGCACTTTGTTTGGCTGCATTTGTCGTGGTTATTTACTTCCTGTCTGTGCGTGATTTTCACAAATAAAGATTACTTAGTAGATTACGTTGTCCCTAACCGGATATTCGTTGAATATTATAGTTGGTGCTGTTGTTGTTGCTGTTTGGGTTCATAAATTATTGTATAATATTATCAGTTGACAAGTTGGAGTTAAAAATGACATTCCACCACTACAGCGCTCGCTCAAGCAAACTGGCATTCAGTGGCGCAAAGTATAAAAATAACCCTGTGGGTGTTCGGCTTTTAGCGGCTGAGCGATGTGCTTTTCGCATGCTATTGCGTGTAAACTACATGTACAACTGTTGGCATGCGTCGCAGGCGCGTTTGTCATGGCGTATGAGTGATGTGTGATTGAAGTAAGTGAACTGTGTGAAGGTGAAAGCTGTTTTCATTGTCAATTGTGTGCGTAACTTTTGGCACTATTTTAGTTGGTAATTGTAATGAAGGGAGGTGTATGTATTTGCTGTATGACTTTAATTAAATTTAATTACTTCATAAAATTTGGTTTTCTGGGTGACCTAATATATGTTTTATTTATGAATATTAGCTACTTTTTTCTATACTTTTATGAAGTTTATGGTTATATTAAATAGAATAAGTTCGTTTCCGTATTTTAAATTAAGTTTTAGTTGGAGAAAATGTCAAGACTTACCGAAAATAATTATGAAAATTATGTTAAGGGGTTATGTCAGTTGAGGTGCGGGAAAATAGGGAAAATTTTGATTTTCGGCAAAAATATTTTTATTAAATACTTGGCATACGTCTTGCTTAGTACAATGTCTAATCTGTAAAATCAGCTCAAGAACATAAAAACATACTAATTATTATCAGAGTTACGAAATTTTACGAAAAAGACGTTTTATTCAAAGAGATTTGCCGTGATTACGATTCTAGTGTATCAGCTCAACTGAAAGCATATAACCAAACAAATTAGTATGGGGACTTTAAACGATTGAACGACGCTATGCATGATTTGACGCATAAAACCCTTCCGGACCGAATCAACGCCTGCGATATGCTGCTGAAACGGAACGAACTCGACACCTTTTTGAAGCGGATGGTGACTGGCGATGAAAAATGGATCACATACGACAATATCAAGCGAAAACGGTCGTGGTAGAAGTGAATCATCCCAAACTGTGGCCAAGCCGGGATTGACGGCTAGGAAGGTTTTGCTGTGTGTATGGTGGGGTTAGAAGGGAATAATCCACTATGAGCTGCCCCATATGGCCAGACGCTTAAGTTTACCATCTACTGCGAACAACTGGACCGCTTGAAGCAGGCGATTGAGCAGAAGCGTCCAGAATTGGCCAACAGGACTACTAGGACTACGCCAGACCACTTCGTTGATGACTCGTCAGAAGCTACGGAAGCTCGGAGGGGAAGTTTTATCGCATCCACCATATAGCCCGGACATTGCGTCATGTGATTACCACCTTTTCTTGCCCATGGTGAACGCCCTTGGTGGTGTAAAGTTGAACTGAAAAGAGGTTTGTGAAAAGTGGCTGTCCGAGTTCTTCGCCAATAAGGAGGGGGCTTTTACGAGTTAAGTTAGAAAAGAAGTTCAATATCAGGCTTCTACTGCCTGATTATATCTAAGCTTTTCTGAGTCCGTGATTTTTTTCTCCTCAAATCATGCTGCTTATAAGGATTTGTGCTATTTAGACATCTGACTAACCGAATTTTCATCTATAATTTTTATTTGCGGCTTAATTGTAAGTAGGTTTTTTAGTTTTGGTACATTTTTGGCGTAATGACACTCGAAATCGGCAGATCCCTTAAAATATTAACATATCAATAATAATATTTCATAGAAATTCACACAAAAATTAAACTAAGTTGAATAAAGAAAAAATTCCGTTTCTTTTGTGCTGGTTACACCAGACAAACTTGCCATCATTTCACTTAAAAAAAGGCCTACTCAACTCAACCAAATGAGGACAGACCGGGAAAAACAATATGCAAGTTATACCCTTTAAATTATTTAAAATTGTGTCATTGCTATACTCAGTCGGACAGTAAAAAAATGATATTAATTTGTTTGCAAAGGACCTTTTGTTTACTTGCTCATTACTTGCAGAGTCGCAGGTACTCATATTACACTGCCGGTCCGTCGTTCATGAAGCTCATTAGCTTTAGTGGAATCTTTTTTTCTGAAGATTAACTCATCGTCCAACCGTTTTTGGGCTTTCACTGGCGTGAGAATGATGTCAGGTCTGACACATAATATACTAACGGTAAATATAAATATGTAATGTACTTATGTTACAAAAGGAACACATATTTATTTACTTATGGATATGTATGCATAGGTCGGAAACATGAAGAACTCAAAATAATTGTAATGAAGCGCTTAAAAGGGTCAACATGCAGGCAAAATATGATGCAGAGTGTTGGCTACGCAGAACCTCAGCCTCATTTGGCTTGCTGTTTTGCGTTGGCGAGCTGTTGTTATACAGTCGTAACATGTTGTACAGAGTATCGAGGTAGATTGAACAAGATGTCAGGATATATTTAAGTAAAAAGTAATATATGTATATGTATTCCTTAATACTTTGAGAAGGTGGTTATGGCAGAATCAGATCAAAATCGAGCCCATAAAACACCGATATTTAAAAACATTAACAGCGATAATATTAAAAGCGTCTTTCTCGTAATTTAGGAAAAAATTTCAACAAAAATTGTTAATGCTTTCCATATCAGTCCAAATTTATGAGAAGGGTTGCCATATATTTCCAAATTTTTCACTTGATATGAATGGTCCAAGATCCGGCTACATCCGAACTTCGCATTTCCTTACTTGTTATTTAACACCTTTCCTTTGCTCTTCATCCTTGTTGAATTCTCTTTTAAGTAGTTTCATATTTAAAGAGTTAGCACGCGCTTATTCTACTTTTCGCCACAACTTTGCCAGCAGCAGGTGTTAATGAGTAGAAGTTGCACCTCTAATTTGCCAGCAGCGAAGAATACATTGTTACTAACACCTGTTTTCACAGCGCAAATAATATAAAATTATATGAAATGTATAATGGACAAGCAAATAACGGCAGAATTACGGAAAAACCCAACAAAAATTAAAACAAATATTTGCGCCAGCAATGCGGGATAAAAGTGAAAGCAGCGCGCTTAGCGGATATACTTTGTTGCAAGATTTTCTTTTTAACTCACACACCAACAAAAGCAACAACAACAGCAACAGCATAATAACAAAGGCAATGATAACAGCTGCAGAGTATTAGAACAGCAAAAACAAAAGCAACAACAACAACAAAGTGGATAAAACAAATACTTGTACGTGACGTGTTGCGAACGCAAATACCACAGGCAGCAGCACCCTCTCATTCCCTCCTCCGGCGTAGCATACTTTTAGGTAACAGGATATGTGCGCGTGCTTTCATACTTGTGCGGTTGTGTGTGTATGTGGGTTGTTGCTAATAATACCGTTGTTTCGCCGAGCGACGCGCGATCATTAGTATGCCGCATGTGTTGTTGCAAGCATTTATTATTACGCGTGTTGATTCGCCGTCGTCGCATTGGTATGCGTTGCACGCGACCACTTGATGCCCGCATGGAAATACGAACGCAAACAAAAACATAGATTGAGTGCGTACATACAGACATACATACTTATACATATATATGATATGGAATGCTTAAAGGCGATAGTTGTGCATATTTTTATTCCTCGAATTAATTCAGTTTATTTAAAGCGTTGAAAATTGTGCGATAAATTTGAGTAGCTAATTTAAAGAATATGAAATAGTGTTTATTCAGCTGAAAATATGTATCTATTACATCTGACGTTTTGTGAGGAATTGCCTAGCATATTAGACTAGCGTATTATACTATACTACTTCTTAATGGCTTAAAAATTTAAGCAGACTATTTTACAAATAAATCTTTGAGTGAAGTAAGTTACAGTTATGTGAAATAATAAAGACAGTGATGAATAAAAAGTAAACTTCCATAGAATTACACTAAGACATGGAAATTTTTGGTAGTAAAGGGCATTTATTCATCACTCATTATTTATAAAAACATATTCAGTTAGAAAAATGCAAAACAAAGAAAGATACGCCCGAACACTCGAGAACATTTAAAAAGTTTTGTCAAAGTGTGAAATTCGTTCAGATAAGTAGCAAATTTAATTATTAAAGAACCCAAAACAATGGTTGAATAAGTAATTAAAAGTGTTCGCAGATTGAAACACGCTTCAGGATACACAAAATATCATTGTCTGTCAAAAAATATATATATTTCTTCAAATTAAATTAAATATCATATATAATATTGATGTTGACCCATCAACTGGTATTCTGAAGATAATATGGCACTTAGGCGGATAATTCATTAAGACAGCGAACCAAAATACACGACTAAGTGTACAGAAAAGCGGTTTGGGGTCAACAACTTCAATCTGGTGAAGTGTCCACCGCAATTCCCGGATCGAAATTCCAAAGAAAATTTTGTAGAATACAATGAAACACAATGAGAGGAAGTTGCCCAAGGAATAATGATGAGCTTTGGCAATTTTTGAGAATTTTTGAACGCATTTCAGGTATTTATCGGACAAAACTTAGTTTATTATCCTATTTAAATAGCCATGGATTTTCAAAAAACATATTAAACTAATTTGAAACGAATATTAACGGAATTGAAGGAAGTTTCTTTTTCTTATTTAGTATTTTAACTTTTTTCAGCAAAACAAGAGGTGTCCTTATTATTTTTAATATGTTAAAAACTATAAAAAAATTCAAAAAATACAATACTTTGCTAAAACTGGGTTAAACAAAAAAAAACAAGTAAGGAAAGGCTAAGTTCGGGTTGCAACCGAACATTTTATACTCTCGCAATTTATTTAGAGATTTACCTATAATTTCGGTGAAAAATTACCCTTAGGCACTGAGTTTGATATCAGGGGCCTTGAAAGTCATGGTTCGATTTTGACAATTTTTCCACAAGTGATGTCACAGCTCAAATACAGTATTTGTGTAAAGTTTTATTTCGCTACCTTTATCGGTTCCTTATGTATACATTATAAAGTGAACGAATCAGAAGGATTCAAAATTGAGTTATATGGGAAGTAGGCGTAGTTGTGAACCGATTTCACCCATCAGTGTCATCAGGGTGTCAAGAAAATATTATATACCGAATTTCATTGAAATCTGTCGAGTAGTTCTTGAGATATGGTTTTTGACCCATAAATGGGCGACGTCACGCCCATTTTCCATTTTGTAAAAAAATCTCAGTGCAGCTTCCTTCTGTCATTTCTTATGTAAAATTTGGTGTTTCTGACGTTTCTCGTTAGTGAGTTAACGCACTTTTAGTCATTTTCAACCTAACCTTTGTATGGGAGGTGGGCGTGGTTATTATCCGATTTCTTTCATTTTTGGACTGTATAAGGAAGAAAACTAAAAGAAACGACTGCAGAAAGTTTGGTTTATATAGCTTTATTGGTTTGCAAGATATATACAAAAAACCTATTTGGGGGCGGGGTCACGCCCACTTTTCCAAAAAAAATTACATTCAAATGTGCCCCTCCCTAATGCGATCCTAAGTTCCGAATTTTATTTTCATAACTTTATTTGAGGCTTAGTTATAGCTCTTTATGTATTTTTGGTTATCGCCATTTTGTGGCCGTGGCAGTGGTCCGATTCCGCCCATCTTCGAACTTAACCTTCTTATGGTGCCAAGGAACACGTGTTCCAAGCCTCATTAAGATATCTCAATTTTTACTCAAGTTACAGCTTGCACGGATGGTCAGACGGACAGACGGACAGACGGACAGACGGACAGACAGACAGACAGACAGACGGACGGACAGACAGACATCCGGATTTGAACTTTACTCGTCACCCTGATCACTTTAGTATATATAAACCTATATCTAACTCGTTTAGTTTTAGGACTTACAAACAACCGTTATGTGGACAAAACTATAATACTCTCTTAGCAACTTTTGTTGTGAGAGTATAAAAAAACACTTAATTTGAATATGTTGCGAATAAATTAGCTTAGTTAGTTGTCTTTGATGCCCCACAATTTTGGATGCACATTAACTATATTAACTGTAGGTCACTGTCCTTATTATTTCTCACATTACTGTACATATAAATATAACAGTTGATATAAGAGTAGAATATCTACATAATAATATCTCTCATCAAATAGGAAGGGTGTTTATTTACATGTGAATGAAATGATAAAACAAACTAAGTATAAATCAAGTAACAGTTGTCAAAAAGATCCATTCCGAAAATAGGATCCCCTCACTGAAAACCGCACTGCCAAAAAAATGGAGCTTCTCAGATCGATCAATGAACATAAAGTAATGATAAGATTTTTACAAGCATTTATTATTTGACAGAAAAACCCACAAATTACCGGAGAACTTCACTTGGTAGATCATTGTGCAGACTGTGGCTATCTCCAGTGTACATAATAATATTATATCTTGAATTTTAAAATTTTAATGACAATTATTTGTTTAATCCTGACTTGTTTTAAACTAAAATAACATCATTATATTAATTAATGTTCTTGCTTCAATAATTTCTATGTAGTAACCAGCTTTTATTATGTGTTACTAACACAGCTTATTGAGGCGGAACCCAATTCCAAAAAAAAAATAATAATTTTTTATTCAATTACATTATAAATACTATAACTATATTAATATTATACGGTTGTTTCCTCTAGATATTAGTTAAGTCTCGAAAAGCTAGTATATAATATGCCTATATTTTAACGGCATACCTAAATTACTCCAAACAAAAAATCTCCAACCACAAGTTCTTACAAAACTACATACACTACATAAATTCTTGTTACACGTGACCAATAAACATAAAAACGCGCCGAAAATTATGCCGCTGACTCAACATCCACTCACATATAATCCATATTGCCTAGTTGTACATGTCACATAAAACAAATATATATATACAGAAACACACATACATACAATTAAAAGCATAACATAAAAGTTTATCGGGGAAAAGTTTGTACAACTACGAAAATCTATGCTCTATCTGGCCACTGTAAATAGACGTAAATATTCATTAATAAAATTTTATTAGCAACTTCCTGTCAATGTCAACAACATAATACGTTTTTTGCTCTGTCACAAGAGTGTGGTAATTTAGTAGCTGGGGAGTAATATGAGATGAATAGAAAAAAAGGATTTCAATGACAATAGAAAGCGCGCAAATGCGCTGAATAGCTGAGCAAAAATTGTTCATAAGTTCCGTTAAGCTAATGGAAACGGGCTAAAAGCTTTTTATGTACCGCTAAAGCTCTATGGTTGTGGTGAAAGCTATGCTGGTTGGGTGTTCTTACAGAACATTTTTGGTGGGTTTGTAAATGTTTTATAATGGATATGAGTATATAGTATAGTGTATTCATATACATATGAGCCAAGTGAGTACATGGCGTATGAGTAACACGTGGAGAGAAATTTTCGTTGTTTTTTGAATAAATAAAATATGAAAAAGTATAATTAAATAGTATAATAAATTTATGAAAAAAACAACTGATTTTTGATATAATTATTATAAATTTGAAATTAAAAAAAAAAAATATATCAATATATGACCATGGCGTATGAGTAACATTTGAAACAGCTCCTTTCCTCCAGAGATATTCTTTCGTTATCTTTTAAACCTCAAACATGTGGTTATTGATATGATGTGTACAACCAGTCCTCTTAATATTAAATTTGACAGCTTTCAACGCAAGCTTTTTGCTGATTAGGTGCGATTACTGGTAAAGCTCTCTGGGGAATTCAAAGCAATAATTTTACAAACAGTATATTTCGTGGTGTAAACGTTTTACGTGGTGAATAATTTATGATTTCAACGGAAACGAGACAGGCAACCTATTTTAATATTGTATGTGAAAGCGAAGAAATAATTTGCTTGATTACATAATTAGCTAGCTATTTATATTTTGAACCAAATGTTTACACATTCAAAAATCTAATGAAGATAATTGCTTATTCAAGCTTAATTAGTATTAGAATTGAAATGTTGATATTATTTTTTTTTAGTTTTTTTAATTAAAAAAATATACCTTCTTTCGCATATGACTTTATAGTATCTACTACATAAGTTTGTTCAACAATAACTAAAATTAAAATTCAAAAAATATTCATTTTTAAGGAATTAGGGGTGGTTAGGATTTCAAAAAAAAAAAAAAATTGTTTCTTTTTTGTATTTTCGTTGAGTGTAATATCTTAAAAATATCCTCTGAAAATTTGAAATAGATCCGATAATTACTTTCCTTTACATGCGTTTTTCTCGAAACTATGTATTTTGAACTGATAACAACTGTAACTTGAAAATCGCTCAATAGATTTTAATGAGATTTATACAGCTTTTGGAATGCAAGATTATGACTGATCGAAGCATTTTGTTTTTTTCGAAATTTTCGATTTTTGAAGACTAATCAACAGTTAGATTTTTTCGGGGAAAATATAGAAAAAAAATTCCTGTGGCCGCCATTTTGTTAATTTTTGAAAAAAAGCTTCGGATTCTAGAAGTCCCATTAGAAATCGCTAGGGAGTGATTCGATTTATATAAGTATTTCGAGATTATTTGGCTCTTTACATAGGCCGTTATGGAAGTGAGTTCAGTTTCCAGGCACACTTCTAATTAAATTGAATCTCCATATGTTTATTCATGGAATCACATTTCTCATAAGGTAGGATACCTGGTTATAGAAGCTACTTTGAACATTTATCTCCAGAAGTGGCAACGTTTTGGTACTTCATTCAATATGTATCGGTTTCTCGAAAGATTCGAAAAGACAGCTCCATTTTTATACAGGTGTAATTTCATCCATGAACATGCTTAAACTACACCAACTAGACGTAAGAATCTGCTTTAAGGAATCAATAAATTTCGCATTTCGCAAATTTCAATTCCAGATAGCAAAGCGCAACTGCTCGCTAAGAATACTATTGTATATTGGCCATCGCAGCGATTGCGCTTTGACTGTCAGGAGCACACACCTGCAAGCCAAGGCAGCGAAAGTTCAATGCCTGCAACCAAAATAATGAAATTTAGACAAGCAGCCAAATAGCCAAGTACGAATGCGCCGGCGAGTATAAGTAAACTAGAAGTATACGAAAGGTTAGAGAGAAAAAACAGCAACTGCAATAACAAAAACGAAATAATAACAACAATAATAAACAACAATAACACTAAAACTGCGAAGGACAATAAAACCCTAACAACAACAACAACAGCAGCAAAGCAAAATGTAAACAACAATTGCAGCCGGCAAAGAGGCAACGCATAACGTTTTCTTGCGTATGTGTGGGAGAGAGTGAGAGGATAGAAAATGCTAAAATGGATTGAGTAACTGAAAGAAAATGGTATTAAATAGGCGCTGCAACACTGATAGCGATAAAAGGAAGTAAATAGAAGGAAACAAAAATACACACAACGAAACTCGTGGAACAACAACAAGCAAGTGGTGGTGTGTGTGTGTTTGTGCCTAACGGTATAGGTGTGTGGCGATTATGCCAACAAGTTATCAACAAGGTGCTGCAGCTAAACTAGCAGCCGAAAGGATATCAAAGTAGCCGAAGGCACATACGCTTCGGCAGCTAAGCGGCGAATTCACGTTCGCGGCGAATTCATCACTCGTCGTATGCAATGAATAAGCTGCAGTGCTGGTGATTGGGCGTTTAGTTGACTTTCTGTACGCGTAGCGCAAACAACTGAAAACAATTGCCTGCGGAATGCTAAGCGGCGCTTTTGCAGAGTATACGCGTGCGTGGATTGTTGTTGCATAAACAAGAGGCATTCTTGAATTACACAAGCCTTGAATGCCTAGTGTGGAATTACAAAAATCTTAAGAATTTTCCTCAAAATTTCGAGAAAAATATTTTTTGTGAATTTTAAGTGAAACTAATAACGGTGCATAATACTAACTAAAAGTGGTGAATTTTGAGTTCAAAAACTGGCTAGCACTTCTCGAAGTGCATTTTAAAAAGCCGCTAAAACTGCATGTATTGCATGACGATTATTGTGAAAGCCTTGCGTCCATAACAAGGTCTAATCACTCAATTAGCGAAATTAGTGCATAAAAAATTGCGCAACATTCCCACAAACCTATGTTATGCATTCCTGAGTAATTAGCTGTGCAATCGCTTTAGTTATGGAGAAAAAATTATATTGATTGTTTTTGTTGTAATTTAATTGCAATGATTTAGTTGCCTGCAAGTGAATGCCACGTAGTGAATCACCCAACTCACACATATAAAAATATTAACTGTAGTACCTCCCTACTCCTGAGATTCACTACCACATCAGTAGTGCGCGCAACAAACCGCCACCCCCCGGTGAGTGCAGTGTACATTTGCTTGTGTTTGTGCAGCTACAAAAAAAAAATCGGATTCCCTTGCCTTGTGTTGTTGTTGTTGGCAGTGACAAGGAAGCGTATAAATTGCAAACAGTTATATAAAAATTATTGCGCATAAAAACTGTGCAAAAAGTGTGCTGTGCAACGGTGCATTGTAAGGCCGTGCCATTAATAAATAATACGCCGCTGGGAGTGTGTGTATGTGGCAAGTAATTGTTTGTTATAAATATAAATATTTTTTAAGTGGTGAAATTATATTTTATTATTACGCAGTGATTATGGTTTAATATATAACTGTATATGTAATAGTATATTAAAAACAGTTAATCACCGTGAAAAATTAATTTATGAGCAGTTAGTCAGCTAATGCAAATGTTTGTGTAATATGGAAAAATAAAATATTTAAAATTTATTTTCATGAATTTTTCTTATGTGACATGAACAAAACAAAACGAAGAAAGTCCCAAGATAGTAATGAACTCTTTGGATGATTTCCTTTGAAATTTTTGTAACTATTCTTTTTTTTTTGGGGGAATATATAGTATTAAGTTATTGTGTTTAAAAGTTCAGCTTTTTAGCAGTCTATATGTTATTTAAAATAATAATTCACATTTTTAATTCTCAATTTTCGAAATGTATTGAAAAAGTCTAATTTGAGAGATTAATAAAACAGTATAATAAAAAAAAAATAAATAAAGACAATATTAAAAAAAAACATAAAATAATTAAAAAAAAATAAAAATATTTTTCAATAAAATAATATATTTTATTTTAAATAAACACATTAAAATAAAAAGAATGGTTAATATTTTGGCTTTATAGAATTTGGGGATACGATCAATACGGCTGCAAGTACTCACAAATTTACTTAGTCCAATTTTATACCAGTTTTTAAAGCATCATCAGCCCTAACGCGACCCTTCACACTAAAATAAAGTGGTGGCAAATTGTCATGAAATAGGCCTACTTGTCAAACTTCAAAAGAAAAATAAAGAGAAAATGAAAGTGATCGATATTTTAAACATCTTTAGGAGATAAAGAGTTTTTCAATAAGAGCGCTACAAAGTTTATTTAAATAAAATAAAAACGGTTTGGGTTATCAATGAAATTCTTTATTCCTGTGAAAGTACATTCGATGTCATTATGTATGGAACTTGATTTTTTTAGAATGGCCACCACAGGCACGCTTACAAAAGTCCAGACGCTGAACTCCATTTTGGACGGTTTTCAAGCATAAATCGATACTGCTGCAATTTTGATTCGATATTCGCACGTAGTTCATCAATCGTTGTTGGCTTGTTGGCATAGACATCCATTGACTTTACGTAGCCCCACAGGAAATAGTATAACGACGTCAAATCACACGACCGAGGCGGCCAATTTTCCGAGCCATTTCGTAAGATAACACGTTCACCAAACATGGTTTTCAATAAATCGATTGTGATATTCGCTGTTTGGCTTGTGCCGCTGTCCTGTTGGAACCACATTTTGTCCAACTTCATATCATCCATTTCGGGACAAAAATATTCGGTTATCACTGAGCGGTAGCAATTCCCATTCACAGTAACGTGCCGGTCTTGATCATCACGGAAGAAGTACGGCCCAATGAAGTCGCTGGAACATAAACCGTACCAAACCATAATTTTTTCTGGTGACTCATGGCGTATGTGTAGATTGATGACTGACCAATAACGCATATTTTGCTTATTTACGAAGCCATTCAACCAGAAATGAGCTTTATCGCTAAGGCGACCGAATTTCGGTAGAAAATTTTAATCATTTCAACTTGTTATTGGATGAAATGACAAACCTTACTGAAGAGAAATGTCAAAAGAACGGGAAAAAATATGGCATCGTTTGCTGTCCTTATCTTTTGTAGCGTCCCTATTGAAAAACCCTTTAGTCTTGTTGATCAATCCTGGGTTTAATTAGAAATATTTCTGAACATCTTCATGGGAATCTGAATGTTAATGTATTTACTGAAGAAGTATTATATTATCGGGATCTCTATACCTCTCTATAACCATTACTGGAGATCATTTTATATCAGTCTGGTATTTAATAGTGGATAGTAAGTTCATTTTGTTAAGTGTCTTCTGATACAAAGATCAAAATAATTTTCAGTCTGATGACCTGCTGGGAGCCTCACTTCATGAAATATTTAGAATCAGCTTAGCTTTACAACTATAAATGTTAATTATGGATTCAGTGAACAAGAAATATCTTGGCATACTAAAAACTGCTTTCGAACTTATTTTAGTGATTTCAATCAACCAACTTGTAAGGCTCTGATATAAAGAATAATAGCAATTCAATCGTCCAATTCATTTTTAGGCTATATTGTATCGATAAATCTTGAACGAAATACAATGAAGGCTTTGCTATCAATATATTTAATAGAATACTACAGGTATGAGAGCTTTTAAAGATGAAATATAAATAATAAAATGTTAAAAAAATTGTAGTTTATGGAGAAAACTATAAGGAAATAGGAAATTGTCTCTAACAAACCTCTGACCATTGTCAATCCGGCAAATTTCTGATTAGGGTTCTAAAGTTTCTGAAAAATTATCTTCCATTTATTATTATTTTTGAGAATTATTTCTTCGAAAAGGCACAAAATAAATATAAGTATTATAACTAATGATAACTCGCGTTGTATCACAAATAAAAGCAGTACAACCCCAGGTTCTATCAAATATTTAATATTAGAATCATTGTTTAACCATAAAAGTATTATTCTTTTGTAAAGCTTACCTTCGCATAAACATAAAATGTACACATCTCTTACCTGAAATAAAAACAAAAAATTATAATTTATTAACTGTGGGTATGAGTATTAAATCTATTTATATATACGAGTACATATTAATATTTGATAACTATAAAGTCGGCCCTGGCGCTAACGTGTGGCATTCAGTCAGCTTCGCTTAAGTTCACTTGGCAGCCAGCTGTGCCACACAATTTAAGCTGCTGCTGCAGCCGGCAGCTGTTGCCTCGTTGCACAATCGCTTCTCTGATTTTGCTTAACTATAAAGCCTTGAAGTGCATATTGTGTAAGGACTTCGAAGGTTCTCATATCCGATTTTTTTTACTCGCTTATTTTTTGTGCATTCTTAAGAGTGATGCACACAAGTGCTAACTAAACAAAGAATATACCCAAATATGTAGGTAGAAGCAAAATGCTCATGCATGAACAGCAACAACACAAAATAAGAAAGTGTATCTCTTGTATGAGAAAACAATGGGCGCATCGAAATGGTTGCAACAGTTGTGGCGTAAATTCTTCAATAATGATGAATGAAGAATAGGTTAGAAGAACAAATAAATATTTTGTATGTAGGATTCAGCTCATGGGTGTTAATATTTGCATTCATATTTATATGTATGTGCACTTAAGTATGTGTTTGAGATAATGTCAATAGTCGTGTGCTTATAATATGAAGATCCAAATATGGGATCAGACATATATATTATGCGAAAATTGAATGCAGTTTGATACATTTACAAAATATTTAATAAGTTTTCAAATTCAGCAAGGACTGAGGCTAGGTTATATGAGGTAAAAGTTAATAATGCCACCTGGGAACGCAGTTCCCTTAAACTGCCCCAGACCTTTCAATTCTCTCAAGCGCTGCCTAAAGCAATAGATGCTAGGGAAACATCTCGGGTCCTGAAACTTGTGCAACACGGGTCGTACCACAAAACTACTATGGGGTAGTGTTGACACTGGACAGACCAAAAAACATATTACTTTAAGCAAAAGAGAACTAAGCTGTATTACAGGGGCCATCACGGGGCACCTACCTCTAAAAGGCCACCTGCGGAGACTTGGTATAGTAGAATCGGCAGAATGCAGAGAGTGCGCGGAAGATGACGAGACACTAGAACATTATCTCTGCGAATGCCCAACCTTCTGCCTGTTAAGAAGATTGTATCTTTCATGGCTCCCATTACTCTAATCTGAGAGAAATTGGGCAGCTGGGATGGAAAAACTAAGAAGCTTCGTTAAATCGACCGAGTTGTTCATGGGGTTGCTTTTTAGGGTATCTTCAGGGAGCACAATGGGCCTAATAATGACCTAAGTGCGGCCGCTTGCGGTCAGGCTCTCTTCGCTTCTCTTTTCAACCAACCAACCAAGGTAATTTGAGCCTTGAACCACATGTTCAAAAACTAAAAATTTTAGTTTTTTGAAACAATAATTCTCGAAATTTTAAAATTCCCGTTATTTTTTGAACACACATCGTATTTACACCTGGATCCTATGATTTGATGACATTTGAGGCAAAGAATCTTAAGTTATTAATTTTTTACATAGAGTATGGCACGCTATATTATTCTAATACAAGATTTCTTCAAATCAAAAAAGGGTTCCTAGAATAAATAAATATAAAGACAGAAAGAAAGATCTAACAAATTACACTCAAATTGGCTGACCTTCATTAGTCAACATTTCAGAAATAGCCGAGAAGAAGAAAAGGTATAATGACTGAACATCGGCAAAACACAAGACATATTCGGAAAATCACGAAGCGTTACATCTTTTTATTCCGTTTATATTGACAAGATTTGGATTTAACCGTAGAAGAAAACTATTAAGGAAAAGCTAAGTTCGGGTGCATCCAAAACATTTTATACTCGATTTATTTACGATTTTTTATGAAGATAACACTATTTGTCCTATACATACGGTATGTATAACTAATAGAATAACGAAAATTACCATATATAGTTATGAGTGCTGAGGTAATTCCTAAACCGATTTCACTCATTTTCACCACCGAGGAACACTATATCCAAGACTTAGTTTTGCTAAGATATCTCACATATTAACCGATATATGCGGTACATAGCCCACCGCAAGTGTGATTATACGAATATAAGGTATATGGGAGTTAGGGGAAGTATGACCCGTTTTTAACCATTTTTGGTACAGAGATTCACTAATATAAGAAAAATATTTCTTCTGAATTAAAAATTAAAATATCTCAGAGATTTACCGATATTTTCGGTGTCCATGAGGGTTATAGCTTGATATCGACAATTTTCCACAAGCGATGCCATACCATACAGTATTTTTAAAAATGTATTCCGCTATCATCATTGGTTCCTAATGTATATATTTTAAAGTGATCAAATCAGATGGAATTCAAAATTGGGTAACATGGGAGGTAGGGGTGGTTGTGAACCGATTTCTCCATTTTTCATCCGTGTCATCATGGTGTCACGAAAATATTATATACCGAATTTCATTGAAATCGGTCGAGTAGTTCCTGAAATGTGGTTCTTAACCCATAAGTGGGCGACGTCACGCCCATGTTAACTCACTTTTAGTATGTTTAGGCATAACCTTTTTATGATGTGTAATGGAGTACGTAAGAGAAACGACTGACGGGGGGCCACTGACAAAGGATCGTTTCACTTAAATTAATTTATCTATTTTTAATAAAGCAATAACCAATGGCAATCCCAAAATCATATGGCATGCTTTTTAAGGGTGGCATGACACTTGAAAACTGCCTGGAGACATGACAGTTAAAGCTACACTTCCTGTTTCTTCTAATAGAGACTATTATAAAGCTATTAGGAAAATATTTCCAATTTCCTTTCTTATATTTATAAATTTCATTTTTGTGTTGCCCTTAGCAAACGAAAGCCTTAGCACAAGTGGTGTCAAGTTCTCGCCATTTGCTCGAGTGCAAACAACCAAAGCCATAACCGACAATTAAAAGTAGATGAATGCAAAGGCAACAACCAGACCGTAAAGCGAAAAATACTCAGAATAAAATACTAAAGCAAAAAAAAAAAGAAAATAACAAAAACAATAAAATGAAAACACACATATGCATGCAAAAGTAACGGTAATTGAAAGGAATGACTGCGCGCAAGCAATAGCTGCAGTCACCGTAAAAGTAAAAGCATGAAGAGATGCGGAAAATAAAAATAAAAATATAAATAAATATGAAGTAGGGCAAGAAACTAGCAAAATTGCTTGCCGAGAAACAGCTGAGCCATCAACAACAGTCAGCGGATGGTGAATGCAATTTAACAGCAAGAAAACGTATGCAGATAAATATATATTTATTTACAGCGCAGAAGGGAATGCAGATACACGAATGCTCATAAAAGTCGGTTGTATATGACAACTGACAGGCAGCAGGCGGCAGCTCATAAGCTGATTTTTTGTTTTTAATGGATATTATATATATATGTCTTATATACATATATATATGCATATTTATATATATCACACTCCACTCTCTCCGCCACAATGAATTTGATATTTTGCCCATGCAGCCTCAACTCGGCATTAAATCTGTACTCTTCATACTTTCGTCATTTCCATTTTACACATTGTTCCAAGTTCCAAGTCTCACGCTGATGCTGCATTATTCTCATTAAATTTGTTTTTGTTTTCATTTGCTCTTCTTATGCTTTCATGTGCTGCATTCAACTTTATTACGGTACATTTTACAATCGATTTTTCTTCAGCAGCAGCACTTGTGTGCGTGGTAGTTGCCATCAGGTTTTTCATTTTATTAAATATCAATAGTATATATACTCGTACCTACAAGTGTTTGTAAGTGTTCGTGCTCTTGTCTCTTCCATTTTACTGCTCGCTTGTTGCTTCTCAATGCAAACAAAAAGCACATTATTTGTTTAGAGACCGCCAATTTGGTAGCACTTTTTTGTTGTTTTCCGTAATTTCCGGTGTTTAATAACTTTTTTAACCGTATTTTGTTGTCGCTTTGTTTTTAGCATCATTTTCTTTTCTTTTGATTTCAATTTTTTATGGCGCAGCGTAATAGGTTTAGTTGGCAACAGCTATTGCATTGATAATAAAATTAATTATTGATTTCCTAGCTTGGGTAGAAAATTGAATTTTGTTTCATTGTTGATTTTTGCCATTTGACATTTTGACTTTTTGAGTTTGTTAAATTACAAAATTAAATCTTCATGATTTTTGATATTTTTTGGTAATCCTGTGAAAGTCTCATATAGAACAGTTGATTATTCAACCGGTCTCATATAGAACAGTTGAATAATTAGGAAATAGGAGTGACATCGGCCACTTTAAGTAAACTTCATCAGACTACTCGAATGTCTCGAATCAAATATGGCTTAAAACTTTCCATTGCACTATTTACATCTTTTAAATACAATAACTAGGTAACTCCAGTAAAAGGTAGCATATCTGATATGCGACAATTCTGAAATAAAAACTATCAACTGATTACAAAAATATCCTTCCTTTTGTTCGTTTGTTTTATTATCCTTGAATACACTTACGTCTTTGATCTGATAACACGACACTACAAAAAAATTTTTTTCTTTGTCCTAAAGTTTATTTTATGATTTTCTGATTAATTATGAACAAAAACGACAAGAAAGTACCTTTTTTTCGTATAAAGTTTGCTTTTGTAAAAGTTATAGTAATAATACTATAATTGGAGTTAATTAATAGATAGTACCAATGAACATTTTTGTAAGTTATTTTGATAGTAAAACTTAATTAAAATGTTTCTTTAAGTGATTTCATTTTCAATTAAAAATTAAAACCACATATTTTAAAAAATATCGTTAAAACGGTGTCCTACATAAAAAAGCAAACTTTTTCATGGCATACATTTTTTTTCGTCTAATTAAGACCTAAACAATGGAAATTTACTGCTTTAAAGTTATGGTCAAATTTTGTGTTTAAGCGTGTAATTCTCCTCTACTAAACCATTATTTGTAGCTTACAGCTGACTTTATACGATAAATGAGGTGTGTTAAAAAAAAACGGTAATTTTAGTTTTTTGAAAAAAATATTTATTCAATCATTTACATTAATGTTGCCGCCTTTAAAATAGTCCCCAATCGATGTATGCACTTATGCATTATTCGAACTCGTTTTTTAAGATAGCCTTAGACACTTTTAGCGGTTTCATCTATGCTTGTAAAACAACGATACTCTAAGATGTCATTCCTCATCGAGATACAGCAGTTCGGGAGCTGTTCAAAGCGCTGACTTGGCAGCAGGAAATTTTGAATGCATTTTACTCAAAACAGTGTTTTTCAAAATTTCCTCCAACGTATCTCAGAAACGGCTGTCTTGAAATTTGTTCGGTACACTCAGCACATGTAAACGCATGGAATACTCTATTATCAATAATTTTTATGGCAAAAAACTAAAAAAAAAAAAATCGCAATTTTCTTTCAAATTCTACCAAAAGTCCAATTTTTGGTATATTCACTTGATCGTAGTACGTTCCATGGATTTAAGCGCACGGATTAATGTTTTTTCTTTGTTTCCGATAAGCCAATCAGCCTGAATCGTGGGGGAAATGCGAGCGCATTTTTTCGAGCCGGGAGTGTACAGAACGCTATATAAAATTCTAAAAAATCCCTAAAAAACCCTACATAAGATTAACCCCTTAAGGTTCTTTTTACTTTTGCAAATAGGAAAAAGTCATACGGAGTCATGTCTGGCTGGGACGTCGTTACAGTATTGTTTTTTGGGACCATTCCCGTAATTTTTTGGTTCACCATCCACCACGGAAGATATTTGAATATGAATATATAATTTTTCCATCAAATTACCGGTCCATACTTTTAGATCCCAAACTATAGATTAGGAAACGGTAAAGCCGCAAAGAAGTCGATTTCCGACCAGCGAAGTGACTGAACCATTCTCATTTCTTCATTAGAGAGCTCTATTTGCCAAAAAATATGTTCTTAAGGTGACACGCATTTTTAAATAATAGTAAGGATCAGAGCTATATTTACAATGCTACCACGAAGGTTTGCTGAAGGTATGTCGTCTTTAAGAATATGATTTGTCCAGTCAAGATTTTATTGACACTACAATTAAAAGCTTTAATATTCTGACTATGACTTAAGGAAGTGGCTTCTCCTTATAGATTGATAATCGTATCAGAGACTGGTATAATGAAATTTTGAGAGTTTAAAAGAAAAATCAGAACTGAAAGTACTAACAATAAGACAAATATACCTCAATGCGAGTTGAGTGATACTCCAAATAGTGAAATAAATAAAAAGGTTTGTAACAAAGAAACAATCATTTCGGTTCCAAAACGTACAGATTTTCTCGTACACTACTTCCTTTATGTAGTTAAGTAAGTTAATCCTTAACAAATTTTAAAGCATTGTTAATTATTTTGCACTTCAGACATTTATCTTATAGACTTAAGAGATAAATACGTCGCTGTCTCATCTGCAAACATTTGTACGACCCCTTTTCAGAAGCTATGCGGCTTAACTAAGTACAACCTATTTGTATAAGTATATCTGTCTGTAAGAATACATGTATAAATATATATATACATATCTATTTAAGTCTGCAGTACTTAACTTGTGCACCTAAGTATAAACCTGCATTATAATAAAGTCAACTATGCTTATAAGTGAAACCTCTAAGTGCTTATTACAATAAGACGACGCCGTTTATGTTTAATGGCTTATAAAATAATGCGAAAGAGACAAGAAAAAAATTAGAAAGAAAGCAAAAAAACAGCTTCAAGTTATAAGCAATAAAAGCAAAGTGTACACACACACACAGTGTATGTATGTATGTATGTAGTCTATCGACAGCCATAAAAAGTCGTCGTCGCACCAATATTATTAAGTAAACAAAAGCAATAATAAAGTAAAAGGAAAAAGACAATAAAATGTTAATGTATTGGGTGTAGTGCGAAGAGGAAAGTGAAGAGGAAGGTGAAGAGGAGGGTGAAGATGAGGGTGAAGAGTCTCGTAGTAAAGTGCGCTGTTATGCGGAGAGATAGTGTTGAAAAAAGTGCGTGTCGCAAAATATATTAAATTTAGTAATTTATCGCGTGACTAAAGGTGAGCGACTAAATGGCTGGAAGGAAAAAATTAAAAGCAATTTTATGCTATGAATATTGATTTCAGCTTTTTAATATTGTAGGAGAGTTTTTATTTGGTGCTAGACGCATAAAAGCCGGCAGAGGGCAGCACACCTTTTGTGGGGTGGTAAAAAGTAGAACAGCTGTTGTTATTGGTTTAGCTTTTATTATCGAGGTTCATCTGCTGGCAATAAAATTTAGAAAATCTATAAACCGGATATAATATAAAATAAGTTTATTAATATATTGAGAATTATTACACCGAGTGAAATCAATTCGTTAGATTCTGTACAACTTTCTAGAAACACTGTTGCCAGTAGATACTCGCTGGAAAAAGATGATTCCGGAGACTGGCTCAGCAGTAGCAATTTTGCATCAAACTTTTCATATGAAATTTCCATTATATTAGGTTGGCAAATATCTCCCTTCCGCCTTTTTGTCTTTTGAATACTGGCAATACTATACAACTTTGAAAGGTCTTGACATAACCTACAAAACGACGATATGCATGATTTGTTTGGATATTGCGTTTAACAGTTATAGACATGTAAATTCGCGCTATTTTAAAGTTTTCCTTGGTTAAAGGCAAATCCGCTAGAGAAATATTCCGTCAGATTAATGGTGTTTTGAGGGATGGTACTCTATCACTACAAACTGCGGAGGAATGGTTTCAACGATTCAGACACCATGGATATGCCAGCCGGCGGAAGACCTGTGACGACGAATACCGATCAAATCATGGAAAACATCGAGCCGGCTTGTGGCATATCTTCACATCGCCCAGGAGATGGGAGTTAGTCACCAAACCATTTAAAACCATCGGCAGAAGGCTGTATACACAAAAAAGCTTGATGTTTGGGTGCCGCAGGATTTGCCGCAAAAAAACCCTTCTGGACCGAATCAACGCCTGAGAAATGCTGCTGAAATGAAAACGAACTCGACCCATTTTTGAAGCGGATGGTGACTGGCGAAAAATGGATCACATACGACAATATCAAGCGAAAACGGTTGTGGTCGAAGGCCAGTGAACCGTCCCAAACAGTGGTCTAGCTGGGATTGTTGGCCAGAAAGGTTTTGCTGTGTGTTTGGTGGGATTGGAAGGGAATCATCCACTATGAGCTGCTCCCATATGGTCAGACGCTTAATTGTACCATCTACTGCGAACAACTGGACCGCTTGCAGCAGGCGATGGACCAGAAGCGTCTAGAATTGGCCAACAGGAAGGGTGAAGTGTGCCACCAGGACAACGCCAGACCACACACTTCGTTGATGACTCGTTAGAAGTTACGAGAGCTCGGATGGGAGGTTTTATCACATCCATCATAAAGCCCGGACAAAGCGCCAAGTGATTACCACCTGCTCCTGTTCATGGCGAACGCCCTTGGTGGTGTAAAGTTGAACTGAAAAGAGGCTTGTGAAAATTGGCTGCCCGAGTTCTTCGCAAATAAGGAAGGGGCTTCCACGAGGGAGGTATTATGAAGTTGCCGTCCAGATGGAAACATATTATCGAACGAAACGGCGCATCTTTGAACTAAATCCGATCACTGTAACACTTTTTATAAAGCATTTAATAAAGAGCAAAAAAACGGATTGGAAATTAATACTAATAATACTAATACTTTCCAATACATGTTGCTTAAAGTCTCAGAGAGAAATTCCATATCTTTTTCATTAATTTAAGAATAAATTTTCAAAGTTAGGTGTTTTTTGAGGCTCTAACTGACTCTCTAACTGTGTTGTAACGAGAATAGTGATAAATTAAAATAGTTTTATAAACCGGTTGAGAATTTCTAGTGAAAATTCTGAGCGAATGAAATAAATAGGAAATAGTGAATGTGATAGCGTCAAAAAATTACAGCATACTAAAAATATCCTTTATAACCGACCGAACTGTCTTGAGTTTGGCGAACACAAGAATCTAGATGTTGTCCTCATTTTAATATTACATTTACTTGCATGTAAAACTTTTCGATTTAGACAGAGATTAAGTTTAGGAAAAGTATTATGTTATTAACATAAAGATAGAAATTTTTTCAAATTTTTATAAATAAATAAAATTTGATCATCTTTTCATTGATAAACTAGTGTCAAACTCATTAAATTAAGCTGCCTGTATATCTGTAAGATCAAAAGAATGATACAACATACCATTATTGAATAAAAATATACAAAATGTTTGATCATCACATCTGACTAAGCTCCAAGAATCAAATCAATAAAACAAATCCAACTAAATTCACAATTCGTAAAATTTCAAATTATTCAAACAATACTCAGCACGATTCGATTACTTTTCGTATACAATTTAATTTTAGCTACAGGCGCGCCTTACAATAATGTCAAGCAATTTTCAGCTAAAAGACAGTCAATATTAACCATTCTGTGACTAACACAACCGCATACACACATATATACTATATATATGTATATCTCTATATAAATAACAAGATTATCTATTGACCTTTCACATTTTGGCCGAGTAATTTCTGACAACATTGAGTTCCGTTCGGCATTTGGAGCATTAGCTCGACTTCCTTGCCAATTTACTGAGACAAAAAGAAAAGCACAGAGCAACAACAACAATGGACATAGTTGATTTTTTGCCATAATAGTGGGCTGTAAGCCAAAGATAAGCCGCTAGAGGCGACCTTAAATAGAATGAATAAATGGCTTGGCTGCTCTGAACTGAAGTTAGAGGTTAAGGGGTGCGAGGTATTTTGAGCAGCAGCAGCAGGGTGACATGTTATGCTCGCTTGTGAATATTTCTGTCCATTTCTATTCAAACAACTTTATTTACATGCGCATACATACACGTAATGCTGACATCACAGATATCCAATTTAATTTTACAATGTAATCAAGGTCAACTGCCGGGGCACACCAAGAAAAATAAGTAAAAAGGGGGGGGGGAAGAAATAAATAAAAATTCACAAATGCCGACACAGCATGCTCTAAGCGCGTCTAAATGCCGAAAGCGCGCTCACACACTGAAAGGCTCACACAGTGGCAAGCTCACACAGTGAAATGTTGTGCAAAAAGAATGTAAGGAAATAAAGCAGGATATACGACGCTAATATGCGTATCGGCAGACAAATTTTTGTAGGCTCGCAAATAAACAGTGAATCTCGGAAGATGTTCGTGTCGGCTGTATGTAGGCGTGCGTATGTGTGTTTGTTTTGGAGGAAATCTGAAAACCAACGTTGGTATTCGCAGAATTTATTTGCTTCCCACTCTTTGGCAGGCATTTGCTTGTTTTTACGAGTTGAAGTGCACATAAATACTTGGCTGTGTAGGCGTGGATGAAAATTAGCTTAAAATGAAAATCGTGTTAGCTGCTGCTAAGGTATAAAATACATTTGGTAATGACACTAATCAAGTGAGCTGGAATATATTTATTTGATAAAAAAATAATATTAATAATAACTTTGAGGAAAGGTAAATGTAATATTTTCTGTTTTTCTTTTATTGATCGAGTCAACTTCTAATAAAAAACCTTACGGAACATAAAAGAAACTTGCAAAATGTTTAAGCAAGTCGTCTTACTTCTATTACGTCAAATTCAAAGAGACCCATGACGTGTACGTAACATTACTTTTGTGGAATCCTAATTCCAAAATATTTAATTTAACCATCGAAAGGAGACTCTTTTCAGTGCAATAGCCAGCTCTATTTATTCTTTTTAAGGGGTTACATGTGTGTGGTTTGGGAAAACGACCTGTTTTCAGATTTCTTTTTAATACAAAATAACATGAAATACATAGTTCATTATTTTGATTGTCTTAAAGATACAAACTAAATGAAGAATCAATGAAATTTGTAAAAATATATAAATATATAAAAACCTTGTCATACGCAGACGTAGTTTCCGGCAAGAACTGGAACTTGAAGTAAAAAATGAAACTGATGTCTAAATGTTAATCACGATTTGTTTGAAATCTTCATAACCGACCTTCAAAACTCAGTTTTCAAAATACGTGTTGAAAGTTTTGAGTGACAACTAAAGAATCCTGGAGCGCGAAATTTTCTCTAGACTGTATCTCCTAAAACTATTACTCGGATTGACTTAAAATTTTAGGATAATTTTTAGAGATATTTTATAATAAGAATAAGAAGAAACATCGATCAAACCCATCCCATATTAATTTCCCCATTATGTTAAATTGAGGGACAGGGCGTATAAGTAACATTGTATTGTGAATTTCTATCCTATATCCATTAATGCTCAACCCACAACGGATTAGTCAAGACGTGTGACAACCCACACCGAACAAAACGAGACAAAAACGCATGTTCGCTTGGTACGGGTAAGAGACAATTTTTTTGTGTCTTAGTAGTCAAACATGTTTTTGACTAATCCGGTGTGGGTTGAGCCTAATTATACACTGCGCGACATCGGGATAGCGCTCCTCACCCACCAAGCAAGTTTGGTTGATACCAACAATTTTCCATAGTATTTGGGTTAGAGCTACAAATTTCTAACATACTTGGAACAATTTTCCTCAAAATAAGCTATTAAAGAACACGATACTATTCATTATAAAATTTTAATGAATTAAAAACCAAAACAGTACAAAAATTTGCAAACGAAAACTCCGTCATCAGGACAGCGCCCCTACGCTAACTTCATTTCTCCCACTTATTTCATATGAAAAGTCAAACTTAACATTTTTCATTTATCATTCAACTAATTTTAACTAAAATTAGCAATGGGCGGTGCCACCTTTGTTAAAAAAAACTTCATAAATTTTTTTGGGGGAGAGAACTCTATAGCTTTTTAATAAAATCTAGTGTAATGGTTGGCCAAATGGGTTTTTATATCTTCGATCAGTTTGGTGGTATATTGCTTATCACTCTCATACACCTTTCTAATCAACCATCCTCAGACATTATCTACTCCACTTATCTACGCCACTCCAGATCACTGATATTTTAGTTTTGTATCTATGCCCGCCTGCTTCCGTAAATCGAAGATTATTGCCACATTTGAAGCTCTTTTTATAAGTTTAATTATTTCTTAGAAATTTGAAAATTATTTTTCGGTGCCTTCCCAATTTTTCTGCAATTTTATGCAAAAATAGTCCATATTCAGCAACAGTTTCGATTTTGGATTTTTCCTCCACAGACAAAACAATTCTTCTCCAGAAATTGTACAACAATTTGAAAAAAAACTAATAAATTAAGCACCGCAAAAATTTTGGTACTTATGGTTTCCAAATTATGCTGATGACGCGCAGTGTATATACAACAAAATATTGAAGAAAGCGGAATAAAACTTTACACAAAAACTGTATTTGAGCTGTGGCATCACTTGTGGAAAAATTGTCAAAATCGGACTATAACTTTTCAAAGTCCCGGATATCGAACATGAAGAAACTCAGTCGCTAAGGTTAATTTTTCACCGAAAATATCGGTAAATTTCTCAAATATTGTAATGTAATTCAGAGGGAATCTTTTTGTTCTAATAGTGTGTCTCTATGGCAAAATGATGAAAATCGGATTTAGGTTTTTCACATACGGTGTACTTTATTCCATATATATCAGTTAATATGTGAGATATTTTAGCAAGATTAAATGAGCGTATGGTGTTGGATATATTGTACCTTGGTAGGCACAATGAGTGAAATTGGTTCAGGAATTACCTCAGCCGTCCTATATTATGTATTATGATGATGATCGTTAATCTATTGGACTTTATGCCGAATATATAGGTCAAATTGTGTTATCTTTATAAAATTACATCAATAAATTGCAAGAGTATAAAATATTCGATTGCACCCGCACCCATTTCTTACTTGTTAACTCTTGTCTTTATTCTTCTTAGTAAAAATTTCAGTAAATTATAAACCAAAGATCTTACGAATACCATAAGTATATATCTATATATATATTTCATATTTCTTTATTATTATTCCTACCCACAAAACCAAAAACAACAACAACTCATTACGCGCGTAGCAAACTATCGATTCAAGAACATATTTGCGCAATCAGCTGCCTGCGAACTTACAGCTACACACGCTAACTGCAACCAACTAACTACTTATGTAATAAAGTAGGATATATTTCGCATACAGCTATGCACACTGCTGCATATTTAAGTTCCAAAAAATTTCCACAGTGCAGTGCACACGTTGCATAACGCCGCCTAGGCGTATACGTAACCAATTGACTAAGCTAAAACGCCTGCTGCTTGCCTACCATAGAGTACCAACTATTCAACACAACTGTATGACGTCTACATCAGCCAACTGCCAAGGCGTCGACGTCATTGTAAGTGTCTTCAGTCCGCACTTTGACCCGGCCGACCGACAGTCGCTCAAGCCAAAATGCCACTTGAACTGCGCAGTGTGCGGCAAACAGTTTTTGAGTTTATGTGTAGTTGAATGTATGTATTTGAGTGTGTGTATGCCTGTGTGATTTGTTCAACTCAACTTGACTTTGCTTGTTGTTTTTCATACACTTGAACAGTCGCCGCCGCTCGCTCGCTTGCTGCTTTCGCCTTTTGTGCTCTTGGCATTCATTTGCCAGCATTGTTGAAACTCTTGCATAGTTTATTCTAAAGACTTGTTATTGTTGTCATACACACACACAAACATATTTTCGGTTACTGTGTAACAATTTGAATTTTAGTAGAAGTTCAAGTAAAATCACAAAATCGCAGGTACGGAGTAGCAAAAGCGGAAGAATATGAAATGTTTACATTGGATAACGGGATATGTCTGTAGTGAGTACTCAAGGCTTCATGCTGCTCACATCTTCTTCTACAGTGTACTCTGTTGTCGTAGGCGGAATATTCATGTCGCACATATTTTCTACAATCTTTCTTGGCTAACTTATAAGCGTAGTCAGGAAAAGTTGATCTGCGCTTGTATGTATGTAGGTTTGTATGTGTGCTTGTGATTGTGTTCATGCACTTTACGTAGTTAAGACATAAAATTGTAATGAAAGCCTTCCATATCTACATAGCAACTTCATAAATTTTACGACTTCTACGAAATTGTCTCCGATAGTTGAAAGGTAGTTGCTACAATTACATTCATACAAATATAAGGTTAGCGTAGATGTGGCATATTAAGCAGTCAATTGAAAAGTTTATGTCCTTCACAATGCTTTCTTTCATTCATTGAAATATTTCTTACAACTTGAAAACATTCGCACACAATTGAGTCGCTAAGCATTAGTATATACATACATCCATATACACATATACATAACTACATTTGTGCTTAGGCAAATAATATTTTCTTGTAAATTGACCATGGCGGCAAAGCCGCATTGACAGGATTATCAGTCATCTATGATGGTTGGCTTATAAAAACAAATTGGAATAAGTAATGGGCTGCTGTGAGTCACGAGTTTGCTATTTACAAATTTTGTTTTGATCATAAAAGTATGCTAATAAAATATGACAACTCTGTGCTCGGCATTTGCGATGACAGTGAATTTTTCTGAGAATAGTTGCAACGGGTTACAAATTTATTAAATTATAAGATGATACTATTTTACTTATTTTATTTCAAATGAATTTGGTAATCTCGAAAAGCATTTTGTGGGCTTTTGGAATATAATTTTCATTTTGAAAAGTGCTATAGAATTGAATGAGGTCTTGTTGTCGTTAACCTTAGGGAAACATTTTCAAAAATAAAAGACACAAAAAACGACCTCTTTGTTGATGAGATTTATAAGATTAACGATAAGTTATCACTCTAGTCTTCGGTCTTGTCTGCACCACGACAGTGGAGTCTACATTACCGGAATGGAACCAGATTTTCATCCGACCTAGAACTATCACCTCGGCAGCATTCATCTATTTATTGTTTAATATTTTCTGCCGCTACAACAACAACAACTTTCATAGCATATCCTCAAGTTCTATTAAATAGGAAATATATAGTAGATCCATCCCACATTTTCATAAGAGGATTGTGAGATCATCCTTCTTATGGGCATAATTAGAAAGAAAGAAACTAGAAAGCAGGAGATTCCGTATATTCGGAGGCAACATGTTGGTGCTCGAGCCTTTCTGTAACTAACTATCTATTAGAATCTATCTGACTCTCAGAAGCAATCAAATAAATAGTAGTGATAAGTATTCTGCAGTCAAGAGAAAGTGTCATATCAAGAGATATATATTTGTTCCTGCTACTCCTGCAAGGAGCATAGGGCCATATGGGGAAGTGAAGATAAAACCACACCTTGCAAGTGACAACCTCACCCACTTTCCGTAAAGACTTGCTGATCGCTGTTACTGCTAAAGACGCTCTATCGACCGAGCATATAGGGGCCGGTTTGGAGATCCGCTGGCAGACCCAGGACTAGGATCGGGTGCGATGGCCCAATCAGTCATCCATCTTAAATCACATGCTTATAGTAACCGTAAGCATAAACAATAATGAAATAGGACATCTGGGCAGGCCCTATAATAACCCCTTCCTCAGCTGTGAACTAGTAGGGAATAAGGAAACTATTTTCCACTTTCTCTGTGAATGCCTAGCTCTCAGAAGAAGAACACTTGGGATCCAACAGGCATCAAGCCTTGAATGGATGTCTACAAAAAGCATATCGAATATTAGTAGCTTCATCGAAAACACAAAATGGTTTGAACGAACAAATGAAACGAGATAGCAGTAATAAAACAACATCCGATGAGACGGCACTAGGAGTTTTTGAGAGAAAGGTTTTGCGGAAGATTTGTGGTCCCTTAAACATTGGCAACGTAACATTGGCAGCTGTATGTGTTATTCGACGACATAGACATAGTCCAGCGAATAAAAAGACAGCGGCTACGCTGCCTAGGTCATGTTGTTCGAATGGACGAAAGTGCCCCAGCTCTGAAAGTTTTCGATGCAGTACCCGCTGGTGGCAGCTGAGGAAGAGGGAGGCCTCCATTTCGATGGAAAGGACCAGGTGGAGAAGGACCTGTCTTCACTTGGTATTACCAATTGGCGCCAAACTGCCAAAAGAAGAGATGCGTGGCGCGCTGTTGTGGACTCGGCTATAACCGCGTAAGCGGTGTCTACGCCAGTCAAGAAAAAGAAGAGCAGTAATAAAAAGGTCTACGATTAGTGCATCAAAATGGCACAGAAAGTGCTATTTGTGCCCGAAATAAAACAGGGCTGCACTCCCACCTACCTACCTACCTAGAACCTCTATATTCCATTACGAATTCCGCTATACAAACCTCTATATTCAATGATACGGCATACTGGTTCTATAGGTATAGCATCTTCGATTGTCAATATTTTCTTGCCTTTATTTCAATATAAAAATAACCAGAGTAAACTTTAAAACAGAACCTGAAGATTGTCTTGAAGATCCAGTAATTTTCTCCTCCACTGTTATCCAAGAGGGACTATTCATGATGAGTCTCAGCCTAACCTACTATAAATGTCCAAAACTCAAAAAGGTCAAAGTCTCAAACCGAAAAATCTAATAGATCAATGGGATCCAGAAAGAATAAGTAGATTTATCATATCAATGAGGTCCAGAAAATATGGGGGCCTTAAGCGCCTAGCCGCAGGTAACAATGCTAAGAACACCAAGAGTTGAGTTCTAATAAAGCAGTCAATAAAAGTGTAGTTTTCCAATTGAAAAGTTCTTTTTAGTTAGTTCTGATTTCTAAGGAAAACAATTGCGTTCGCTTTTCAATCTCCATTTCCAGTAACCATATTTTCAACCAACATAAAACATTTGTACCAAGAACTGAACCTAACCAAAGCGAGAGTCAATATAACTGTGACCTAGAGTAAGGCAACCGAAAAGTTGAGCTTTGCTACGTCCGCTTCACACACAAAAGTCAAAATTATCACTTTTCATACATCTTTCCGCAAATGTTAGAAATGACAGCTTCGCTTACACATAATTTGCTCGGAATTGTGGAAAAACGAAAGTAAAACTCACATTCAATTTGTGCTCAGAGAAATTGCTACTCAAATGCCCACATTAACAGCAGGAGTTGTGGGCACGGAAGCGTAATATAAAAAGCAGCTGTTGAACGTCAATTCAAGCTAACATTTTTATATTCAATGCAGTGTATGCGAGTATACGAGTATGTATGTGGGCTGCGTGTATTTGTTGAGTGCTGGCATGCTACGTGCAACTGATATCCCGCATATTTGTCAAAATTGTCACGTCACGTCACACATGTGTGCAAGTACATATACATACATATAAGTGTCTATGGGAGTATGTGCATACAAATAATAAAAATAAATGTTTATGTACCTATGTGTTTTTTCTGCTGTCAGTATATGTGATATGTGCTGTGCGTACGAAATCGAGAAAATTACATGTCCGCATTTATGGCACTTGCTTTCATTCACAGCTCAAACACTTGATCTGGACAAAACAAAAAAAATATGAATTTATATGGGTATATACTGTGTTATAAACACTTGATCTGGAGAAAACAAAAAAAATATGAATTTATATGGGTATATACTGTGTTATATACAGTGAAGTAAGAAAGTGTTCCTACAAAATGAAACATGATTAAGTTACAGAACTAGAAATACAAAAAAATGTATGGTTTTAGATTTTGTAATTCAAAATTAGTATTATTGCCACTATCTCAGAAATCATCATCTCAATTGAAAAAAAATTCTGGGACAGTTGCTTTCTACAAGCTCCTCTTGAGACGATTTTTTATCGAGAAATATCATTCGCCATAGAATAGAACAGGTACTTAGTTACAACTTGGTGTCAGGTCACGACTATAAGGTGGACCACTCAGCCGGTAAAACCACTCAGCTAATCTCCGGGAGGTCCTGGCATGTCACTAGGACTGGCCTGGAGCTGTTTAATGGAACACAATGCTCTTCTATTGAACAAAGATGGTCGTTTCGGGGCTTTTTTTTTTTGCCGTCACATGGTTCAACTTTTGACAGATTCAATTAAAAGTTCAGCCACAGAAAATGAAGGTGATTCCCTGAATCCCTGATGATCCCACCAAATATATAGAAATAGACTCATTGTACGAGTATATAAGGTACCAAGGAAGATATTGAAATAATGCTCAACTCTTATACTCGTAACACCTAAGTGTCACCCTAAGTGACAACTCATATCAGCCAATCTATTTTTGTCCATCGAATGAATATATTTCATAAGTCCACTTGTTGTCCGGAATTTTGTTCATTTTCGGGTGCTTGTAACACCTGAAACTAATCGATACAAATATATAGATAGTTATATATACTATATATATTTATATATTATATAATGGATCAAGATGACGAGACGAGTAGACTTCCCGATGTCTGTCCGACCGTCGTCCATTTGGCAATCTATCTTAAGACCACACTTATGGGTCAAAATCAATGTCTCAAGAACTACTTGACTAATTTCAACAAAATTCGGTTGCGGTTCATAATAACGCCTACTTTCTTTATACCACAATTTTAGGTTCAAGTCCATCTGATTCGATAACTTCACAATATAAATAAAGCACTAGTGAAGATATCGGAACCAAACTCTGAAAAAATGGAGCATTTCTATGTAGTGTAACATCTGCCCGTCTAAAAATCGCCGAAATGGACGATAACTTTTCAAGGTCCCAGATATCGATCATGAGGTCTCAGAGCTTACAGCTAATTTTTGAAGAAAATGTAGATAAATATCTTAGATATTTTGCAGAAATTCAAAGGAGATGTTTCTCTTATAATAATGTGCCTCTGCGCTTAGTGTTGGTCGAATCGGGTCAATAATTCCTCTATACCCCATCTTATATACGGATTTTTAAACTTCCGATGGACTTTATACCACATATATCGGTCAATATCTTGATCTTTTAATATTCGATGTAATGTAGCTTGGCGACAAAAATAGTTAAAATCGGTCGAGGAATTACCCTGCCCCCATAAACTATATATAATGATTTTCGTTATTCCAGTGGATTTTATACCGAATATACGGAACGATTTGTGTGTTATTATACCAACGATGAGTTCTTTTCAAAGATATCAAACCATAATTTTCTTACTGCTTTTATTTTATTTTTCAAAAGTTTGTCTTATTTGCTATCAGGAACACTCTAGTTTTCATGAAATTTTCCTTCCTCCAAGTTCCTCACGAAAAATTTTATGAACCACTGTATAGCACAATTGCTTACGAATTCAAGTTTCTTAACATATAACTAAAATATTCATGTGGTGGTTATGTATCAGTTCATATGTGTATATGCACAAATGTAAATATGTACTGTTATACATATACAAATTTGTATATAACTGTCTACTCATAGTTGCTTCTATGTTTCCTTGCTATGTTTCTTTAAATAAAGACAATGTCAGCACTCGTGTCTATGTCATATTCATACACTTTCGGAGTGGAGCAACTGAGAAGGCGAGAAAAACGCCAGGCCATAAACGGTGCTAACCTAACTTCAGCTTATCTTGGAGATTCCTACAATTTACGCCTTTACCTCATTGCATTATACATTTCTATATACATTATGTTTTTCTTTTTCTTGCTCTTTCATTATTACAATAATTTTTCGCCTTTATTTCCTGTTCTACTCATTACGTTCGCCTCTTGAACCGCCTCTCTAACTGTGTTGATAAATTAGTGCGTGAAGTCACACAATTCTCTGGGAAATTCCGGAAAGTCTCATTTTGCTGATTAAAACTGATTACAACTTGTAATCGTTATCTTGCCAGCATTTTTTGTTGGTTGGTGGCAAAGACAAAGCACATTAAAACAGCAAGAGAGAGAGAGCGCGCGCAAAAGAATAGTCACGTTCCTGAAATTACTTCTGCAAATTTGTGATGTGCTGGGGCTTTCCTGTCAGCGTGAAATTGTGTTATGGCGGCTTGAAAATGTAATTATGAGATTTCGAGGCTTATGTAGTATATTAAAAAGTCGATAAAATACACCATGAAGACCACACACATTTACTTGAAGAAGTCAATGCTTTTACGCCGAAAAGACAGGTATACAGGGAAATTTTATTTTGCAACTGATTTTGTGAAAACTCAGTTATATAATCTTGACTCCAGATCTGTTAGGAGACAGATAGAGATAGAGATAGAGATAGAGATAGAGATAGAGATAGAGATAGAGATAGAGATAGAGATAGAGATAGAGATAGAGATAGAGATAGAGATAGAGATAGAGATAGAGATAGAGATAGAGATAGAGATAGAGATAGAGATAGAGATAGAGATAGAGATAGAGATAGAGATAGAGATAGAGATAGAGATAGAGATAGAGGGAAAAATTAAAGATAGAAAGCTGACCTTTCAAATCTGCACCAAATACCAAAACAGCAAAATTAAAATCTAAGCCATCGAAAAATTCCAAATTACACGCAACATTATCCACAAATGAAAGTCTAAATCACGCACTAAGAAAGCTTAACATTTTTCTGCGTACAAAAATTGCCGCCATTAAAGCATTAATCTGACTCTGTGGCACTTGCTACAGCAGCGGTGCAGTGCTGCAGCTTCTTAATGCCTCTTCGCAGCATGCGGTGCTTCGATATTGCACTTTGACATCATTTTTCTCAGCAGCAGCCTTGCTCCACTCCTTTACGCTCTCTACCCAGCCAGCTGTCGGTTACGCAATTTTGTAAAACTTCAACAGCTTGCCACTTGGCTGCAAATGGCAACATTACTGTTACTATCATGCAACATCGGTTTTGCGCTGCTACTTTGTGTTGTTGCTGTCAAGTGCAGATTTCTCGCGGTGAATGAATGCTTCAGTGAACCCTATAAACTGCGATTTTCCATAATGCCCTGTTAATGCATTGCTCGCGAAGCTTGGAAATTTTCCGAAAGTCACGTTTCATCAATGAAATGTAAAATTTGCCATCAACACTGCAATGCAGGAGGGTTGAGTGTTGACAGTCACCGACACATTTTACAGCTGGAAATCTTTTGCGTTCGTCTTGAATTTGAAAAGTTAAAATTACATATTTCAGATTGAAAGATTTTGTATATGTGAAGATCAGGATTAGCTTAAATTCTTGGGATTGTAAACCATCTAATCCAGATGTTGGTCGACTCCTGGGACGTAGAACTGACCGTCCAGAGACTCGTATAACCGAATAGATCTAATCACTTGATTATATATTGACTCCATCTGTCCCAAAGCTTAATTATATCTGAGTCGATTCCGGTAACGTTGAACTCGACATCCAGAGAGTCATATAACCGAATAGATCTAATCACTTTATTATCAAGTGGCTAAAAGGCTAAGTCGAAGAGTCTAAGGACTCGCTTCTACCTTGTAAGTCCATAAGCCACCACATTCTTCTAAAATTACTTGATTAATCAGGCTACCATCCTTAGCTTGTTCCCTTGAGCTTTACCGTTCGACTAAATATATTGATCTGTCGGTAGTCGAACCAAGAGAAATACCAATATGTTTCCACACCGATTAGATTCAAAATACAATAACAATACTTGACGATTTCTAAGAGAAGACTACTATGAGATGCTTGGTATTCCAAAGTTCGAACTTTTCTTCCGTCGTTACTCTGTGGATGTCACGAAGAACATTGATACTATAAACTACTAAGTAGCGTAGAATCTCTCTATGACTCTCTTTCTTCACTCTCCATATACAAAGTGACTGTTTTCGAAGAGCTTTCTGAAATCGTTCTCACGATATTGCTATTACCGAGTTCTCTGTTGCCATTCCTTCCGTTTTTAATTGAGAATTGTTAAATTCTTATCCACAAAATACACCCAAGTCCTTGGATTTTATGCCCGGAACTGAAATCACCTTTAACCGCTTTAATTGCTTGAAACTAAAATTATTCAAATTCCGTCAGTGTTGCATTCAGACATTGTGCTTTTATTAAATTTCACCAGCGCCTTTTAATTTCTTCATTTTATGTGGCGCTCTCATCGCTTTGCACTTGAATTCCTCACCTATGCTAGCATGAAATTTGTAAAAAATTATATTCCGCCGCAGCTGTGACGCCACGTGTATGCCACCAACGCTTGTCAACGCCCTTTCGCTGTGCGGCGATAAAAATTCGTGCACCGAAACGATAACGAGCAACAGACGTTGAAAGTCTACAAGTGGAAGTTGCAACTTATGACTTGACAGCAGCAGCCGTAATCATAGTGAGGCAGTTGACAGTAACAGCAATGGCGACAGTTTCGCGTTGGCGTTGGTGTTAGTGTATGTGTTGACAGCAGCCACAGGAAGACTAAAAAGGTACTGGCACCCTGTCACTAGGTACTATGTCACTACCACACACAAACACGACATGCAAATCTTATCTTTCCTATTTCCTACGAATGCGGACAAAAAGTGAACGCAAGTCTATTTTGCGCACGAATGTGTGGAAGTAAATGATTTTATTTTTGTTTTCTCATGTGTTGGCGGACTTTTCACTATGTGGACAGGTGGAAATGAAATTAAATTTTTGATTTGTGTCTTCATGTGTTACCATTTGTGTCATGATTTGTAGATCTTGGAAGGAGAGTTAAGTTCATTTAGAAACTTCAGACAATGGAAAAGTGTTTTATTACTACAATACGAAAGAGTTATATATGAATCTAGTAAAACAGACATTATTTCGAATTTGTATATCAAGTGGATAAATAGGATATATGAAGGAAGATAATAGTCAAAGGCAAATGTTAACCCCTCCAAGAGACCTACTATTTTTACGTTTCTGAGGAATTCTTTGAAATAATATAAATAAAAAATGCTGCTGTTCATCTTTAGAGAACCAGAACCCTTTCTGTACCTCCTTCGGCCTTCAAACCCTAAATATTATAAAGGTTAACAGTTCTTGACAGACGGAATGCCGACCCTATTTATAATACAAAATATAGGTTCCCTGCCCGCAATAATTAAGCAGAGTTCCCTTTCTTCTTGACTGCCGTATGCACCGCTTACTCGGTTACAGCCGAATTCACAACAGCGCGCCATTCATTCTTCCTTTTGGCAGTTTGGCGTCAATTGGTAATACCAAATAAAGCCAGGTTCTTCTCCACCTGGTGCTTCCAACGGAGTTGAGGTCCTCCTCTTCATCGGCTTCCACCAGTGGCGGGTACTGCATCGAACACCTTCAAAGCTGGAGCGCTTTCGTCCATTCGAACAACATGACCTGACCAGCGCAGCCGCTGATTTTTTATTCGCTAAACTACATCTATGCAGTCGCATAAAACGTACAACTCATCATTCCATCATCTGTGGTATTCGCCGTTGCCGCAATACCTTTCTCTCGAAAACTCCTAGTGCCGTGTTGACATCGTCCACGCTTCAGCACCATAAAGTAGGATTGAAAATGCTGAGAGACTTGTAGAGTTTGGTTCCTTGTTCGTCGAGGGAGGACTTTACTTTTCCATTGCCTACTCAGTCCAAAGTAGCACCTGTTGGCAAGATTGATCTGCGTTGGATTTCCAGGCTGACATTGTTGGTGTTGTTGATGCTGGTTCCCAAGTAGACGAAACTATCTACGACTTCAATGTGACATCTATCAACAGTGACGTGGGGGAAAAGGGGAATGTGCTGACTTTTTGTCGTCTTGTCCTCGTTCACCACCAGACCCATTCGCTTCGCTTCATTATGGAAAAGCAGAAGTAACGTGGAGTCCTAATCCTTTTGAAAAAGCTATTGTAGATGTCTTGAAGACTGATTGCTATATTACTGGTAATTTTCACTAGGATAGTAGATCTTAAGCCTCCAGGGTCTAATCCCTTTAACAGGGAAATCAAAGAACCAGATCCAACTACTATATCATTAATACTAAACTGAAAACAAAAATCATACAAGGGACCTCACTTAAATCTAATTTTATATAACAGAAATTGGTAAATCCGTGTGACCAAAAAGCTTGAACTTTGATACTTATTTCACTCAACTCAGTCGCCCATGACTTAATGAACCGTGACTCAAAATGACTGATGATGTGCCCAATTATCACGGGCAATGCAGTATTCGTCATAGTCGGTTGACTAAAGGGTGTTTTAGTTTAAACAAATACTTTTAACTTTTTCTCTGAAAAGCAGTATGAAAATACAAATTAAAAATTTTCCAAATAAAATTAAATTGAAGCTCCCTGTAATAAATATACTAGGGAATAGGCGTGCTAACAAACAACTAAAATTAAAAAAAAAAATATTTTTTTTTTATTTTTTTTTTGGATTTTTTTGTTTCACTGCAAACTTGTGGCATGAAGGCATGACTGATTTTTCCAGCCGAATAAATTTACTTGCACAAAATATTGTATGTAGGTGTGTACAAAATACGAAAATAAGTATGTAGCACAGACTGTCGAAAGTTGGTGTGTCAATGCGGCTGTGAGCATGTGCTGAAAATAAATCACGTGTGACAAATTTCTATGCAGAGAATATTTCCTAGCTGAACGAAATGTAAAAACAAAATATATTAATAACGAAAGGAGAGCGAGCACAAACACACACAGTTACGCAAATGTAACTGTAAATATGTATATGCAGATATGTGTGCTTTAGAAGCAGCTGTTGACATTTGGCAACCCAGGATGCAAAGTTACGCTAATATTATGCCCTTCAGTTCAAATATTAAAACCAAGAAACACACACACACACACAGTTATATTTATGTATGCATGTGTGTAGATGTGTGCAGAAGTTAACTAACCCCAACCATGACATGATAGTCAAGTGTCAGCTCGTATGGCATGGCAACCCAAAAATATCAAATTTTAAACGACAAATTCGAATGACATTGACTTTCTACTAGGCAGCAGCTAGCTTGTTAGCTGTGAATATATATTTGTTGTTGTTTTATATACATATATATGTAATATTTATTGTTGCATATATTTATATGAATATCCACAAATTGCCCTCAAAGGGCAAATATCTTAGTTATAAATTATTTAAATGTGCGAAAAGCTAGCATACCAATAATACAACAAAATAGGTCTATGTGTTGTTGTGCAATTTCGGTAACCTTAAATATTTGTTGATACACCAACATTTGTTACATTCCTTTATTTATTTATTTGTTAAGTCATAAGTCGGCGCCAAGAAATGCCGCCCGCCTATCGAAGCGAAAGGCAACTGTAGGTTCGCTCACCTCAGCCGCAGAATAGAAAGCCGAGTAAACTTATCCTTTGCCACAAACCACATAACATGCAAGTTTGGGTGAAGTTTAATAGAAACACTTTCTACACATTCTCAAATTTGTATTTGCCTCCCAGCAAGATATCATAATCGACCGCATTTTGCCAAGTATTGCGATATTTCCCATTTCAGTTTCACCCTTTTGACTTCTGCCATATTTACGGTTATGGCATATTGCTTGAAGGTGTTTTACCAACATATGTGCACAAAATTATATAGAAATATGCTGAGCATTTTTTGACAATCAGGCAATAATTGAGTAGCAAATTTTGTAAATGACTATGCAGATGTTTGCCGAATTCAATGTTTGAATATTTTGATGAGAATGGTAAATTCTTATATCCTGGCTTGAAGATTAGATAGATACATAAGAAAAATCATTCACAGTAGTAAACAATAACGTTTATCGAGAACGGTTTCATTTCTTAGTTGTACTTCATTGAAGGTTTGTTTAGTTTTCGCCTACAGAACCTCTATTGTTCTCATACGAGCGAACATTTTAATTATTTCTTTCCTTATAAAAGGCACATTCATGACTAATCAAGAGTCAGGGGATTCCACGCTATCAAATTTAATTCAAATCTTTTCAAAGATATTGAAAATTCTTGGCTGATGGCTGACGAACCGTCGGCAAAGGTTTACAAAATCTTAAAATCATGGAATTTGGTTCCAAAACTTCTTTTATAGATTCATATAAATATTTCAAAATACATTATTTGCCAGACATTTCGAAAATTGAAGATGGTTCCAAAGTCCTCATGGTGGAACTTCTCACGTCAATATGGTCATATATTTAATTTAATTTAATTTTAATTTTTTTTTTGTATTTTATTTTATTTTATTTTATTTTATTGTATTTTATTTTATTTTTGTGTATTTTATTTTATTTTATTTTATTTTATTTTATTTTATTTTATTTTATTTTATTTATTTTAATTTTATTTCATTTTATTTTATTTTATTTTATTTAATTTAATTTAATTTAATTTTATTTTATTTTATTTTATACTTTCTTATCAATTATGATTTATATTAAATTTTTATAAAAACCTTATAAAAATACAATTCCAAAACTCCAATAAAAGAAAGTGATATAACATTTTTTAGCACCACATAAAATATTTATTACGCATACGCCATGTACCACCTACTATCGGAGTAAAATAAAAATAGCTAGTGCTATATAAAAAATATTTTTTTGAAAAAAATCGAATTTTTATGTTTTTAACATGCAAAGAATTTGACGGTGAAAGGAAAATAGAAACGAAATTCAACACAATACATACATACCTATGCACCGCCACAAATAAAAATTGACCATAGCAAACACACGAGAGCGCTTGTACAGTGTTTACTCTACTCAAATTTCAGCCACCTCTCACATTGCATATGCATATTTTTGCATATTTATAACATTCAAAGTCACCTACAATTACCTGTGACTCGTTCGTGCTGCCATATATATGCATATTTATTCGCTGATAAGCCACCTCATGTGCTATTGCAATTTCACTACCTTTATTTGCTTTGCTTTGCTATGCTAGTGTGTATTTTGCCATTTTATATGCATTTTTGTTGTTTTTTTCCATTATTTTCAGCTGAAATAGTAATTAACTAAATTTCTAATAGAGTAGTATAACTCCGTGCGAACATATGTGTTGCCATAAATCACAGGAGCTCCGCTCGAAAAGCAGTCAACTTTTTAGTAGCAATCTTGCTGGCAGCATTAAGCTTTTTCAAGATTTCTGCGAATACGTATTAAGCTGCATATGTTTCCAAAGTTTTTTATTATTATTTGTATAAGCATATTTCAGCTTAAATTTAATTTAGTGAGAAGCAGATAAAACAAGTTTTTTGGTTAGATAACCAGCTGAGACTGAGGAGATTAATCAACACTATGTAGTCTAAGTTGAGTTTATAACTAATTTCATGAACATTTTATCGACTGGTCAACAATTGCTTTTTTGCTATATTAAATCTAGTTTACTTTTTCTTTGCTTATTTATATCCACCAACAGGGATCAATCCAAAGCAGTACAAAAGCAGAATGCTAAACTGACTAAAACTTCACTTTATTAAATTATTCATTATCTCGGATAAATCTATAAATTTTGCATAATATGTCAATTCTTTCGAATGAGGGCAGTATTTCTTTTAGAAAGGGAAGAATACATCTACGTTTACTACTAACAAGTAATTCATAGGCCCATAACCATACTGGTGATAATGTTAATTCAGCTATAATAACTTTAACTGTTTCTTACTTGGTAGGGCAAAGTCGGTAGGTTTATGCGGCTCGGAGACTCCATATCAATTCAGAAAAAGTTCTTTTGGAATCCTTTTTGTTTTCGTAGTATATTTAGCCTTAATTCAGCTATCAAACAGAAACTCTCTACTTTTCATATATGAGTTTTCCCAAAAGAAATATGTATAAATTCAAGCCACCAACTTGGAATAATTACACTGCTCAGCAGAAACTTTTCTGTCCTAAATCTATCTACCCAAATTCAGTGATTGTGCTATAAAGTTTTCCTGACTTTATTGTGACGGATATGTATGTATGTTATTGGCGTTCAACCGTTTAGCCGGCTATAGCCGAATCGATGAGAGCGCGCCACTTTTCTCTTTCCTTCGCAGTTCGGCGCCAGTTGGAGATTCCAAGTGTAACCAGGTCGCTCTCCACCTGGTCCCTCCAACGGAGTGGAGGCCTTCCCCTTCCTCGGGTTCCTCCGGCGGGTACTGCATCGAACACTTTCAGGGTTGGAGTGTCTTCGTCCATTCGGACAACATGACCTAGCCAGCGTAGGCGCTGTCTTTTTATTCGCTGAACTATGTCAATGTCGTCGTATAACTCGTACAGCTCATCATTCCATCGTCTGCCGTTGCCAATGTTCTGAGGACCATAAATCTTGCGCAAAATTTTCCTCTCGAAAACTCCTAGTGTCGTCTCATCTGAAGTTGACATCGTCTAAGCTTCTGCACCATAAAGCAGGACGGGAATGATAAGCGACTTGTAGAGTTTGATTTTGGTTCGTCGAGAGAGGACTTTACTATTCAATTGCCTACTCAGTCCAAAGTAGCACCTGTTGGCAAGAGTGATTCTGCGCTGGATTTCGAGGCTGACATTGTTGGTGTTGTTGATACTGGTTCCGAGGTATACGAAATTATCTACAACTTCAAAGTCATGATTGTCAACAGTGATGTGGGAGCCAAGACGCGAGTGCGCTGACTGTTTGCTTGATGACAGGAGATATTTCGTCTTGTCCTCATTCACCTCCAGACCCATTCGCTTCGCCTCCTTATCCATGCGGGAAAAAGCAGAACAAACGGCGCGGTTGTTGCTTCCGATGATATCAATATCATCGGCGTACGCCAGGAGCTTACACAGCTTGTGACGGATATATGACTCGAAATCACTCTAAAAAATATTCGATTTTTTATTGGCTATTCCCATATACTACATTGGAGAAACGGTCGTCTTAATTAGAGTATCAAGCAGATCGAGATATTGAGGTGATTCTCAAGTAAGTACAAAAAAAGGAAAAAGTATATCTACTGAAAGTGCTACCTCGATCAGAATTAATTAATCAATTAACAAGCCTTTGCTCGACTAAAGCGCTGATTTAGATCGATTTACTATACAAAATAAAAATCTTATTTTTCTACATTAATTCTTGATCGAATACAAATCGAGTTGAAATTGGAATGTAGTTCTGCGGGTTGTTTTCAACGCTGTAAAGTTGTGGTTATTTATAAAATTGCAAACAGCTCATGAAACCAACTTCAAATTAACAAAATATTTATAACAGCTGATCTTTAACTGAATAGCTGCCTGTGCGAAAGGAAAAAACTAGTATCTAAATTATAATCTAAATGTACTAAACTTCTTTGGCTGCTCAAAAGAGCTATAATTTACTCTCAAATGGTAATAATGAGTCTCTAACTGGGGCCAAACATTAAAGAGAAAAATGTTTAATAACAGCTGATCTTTAATTGGGTAGCAGGCTGTGCGTAAACTAATTATAATCTTAATTTACACTCAGATGGTAATTATCTAGTCTCTAATTAGGGCCAACACAGTCAGAAGTACAAATATTTGAATTTCTTTCTCGTGCTAGTCTCTCAAAAATCCGTCCAGAACCCATGGTCCTTTGGGAAATTGTTCCAAAATAAGCAAAGCCAATCACCTTTTTTAGATCATTATGTCTTTACCCATATTACTTAGATATTTAATTTATAATTACTAAATATTTAACTACTTAATTTTTATAAAACTGTGTAAAATCCTTCTAATAGTCATTCTATATTTTATTTTTCAGAATACAATAAAAACCTCAATTTTCTCTTCATCAAAGCAAATTTCTAGTTCTGATTAAGCGAAAACAAAGCGTTGAATTACTAAAGTGTAAATTGAAAGAAATAAAAAGAAATTTAAGGTAAATAGTGAATTTAAATAGTTTTGCTTAAGGCAAACCACAACAAATACAAAGCAAATCGTGTACACACACGTGAGTGGACGGCAGGAAAATGGGCAAGAAAAACTCCAAATTGAAGCAGGACACCATCGATCGTCTAACAACAGCCACATACTGTGAGTACCATAATAATTCATTAAATCACATATTTATATACATATATGCATGGATATTTATCTATACGACTTTCAAAAACCTTGGCAGCCATATTCAAGTTTAAAGTACACGGCAATAGAGTTGTGCCAAAATTCAATGTCATTGACTAAACTGCTTGCCAAACGCTGAAAGCTACAAATAGAAAAAATATAAAAAAATAGAAATACCCAAAGTGCCACACATAATTGCTTTCGCGCAGTGCAAAAAGCGATTTGAAAATAACGCGCCAAATTTTCAACGTTTTTGCTTCGTTTTTGCATGTGTGTGCAAAGTCGTAAGTGTCCTCCAAAAAGTTTCCAAATTTAAATTATAATACATTGCTGACATTACGAAGGCTTCCAAGGCACTGAAGCAGCGCAAAAGCCACTAAGCAGCGAAGAACGACAAAAAAACAAATTTTGGCAACCGAACACCGAAAATATAAACATTTATAAATTCGTTTTTTTTTTCTATTTCCCAAATATGGCTATATACTCTTATGCTATTTGAATATAAATGTGAACTCATTGCAAATACACGACTCGTATATGGAAATTAAACTTTACATACACACCAACATATGCAGACATCAAAACATTAGTGACTTGCAAGGAACTTTTGCGGTATAATTTCTTCGAAACTTTCCGCAACTTCATTTTGAGATTTGTTGGCAAAGGCATTTATGCCTTTATGTTGGCTAACTGCTGTGCCGTGTTTCGCTGGGGAAATATAAAATACAACAGCGGCGCAAAAACAGGCAAACGGCGGAAAATTATATAAAATAAATTAGGACGCTTTAAATGAACACACAGAAATCTAGTATAAACAATATATTAAAAAAAAAAATAGCGATGGTTTTTGTTGTTGTTGAGCGAAATAAGTAATAGCCTTTCCGCGCATCCAAATTAATTAATACATTCGGATTATAATTGAGAAACCAGTTTTTGCCTTTCGAACAAACGGCTACTCGATTATCAATTATTTTTTTTTTACTGTTCATAAGAAGTTTGTAAATTTCATCAGCTGTTTACTATTTTATCAGTAATATTCAACTCGAACTGTATTCGATTAAAAATTAATGTAGTAAAATATGAATTTTCTTTTGTATGCTAAATTGCGCTTTTTTCGAGCAAAGGGCGGTTAATTGATCAATTAACTCCTGTGGAAAAAAGCTATCAAGTAGTATCTTCGCAGATTTTCGGAATCAATTAATTCGTTAATAGCGTTTTTAGACAGCCAAATTAATTGATCAGTAAAATTTTTTATTGAGAAACCATTTTTTCAGACATTCACAGACAAAGAACGTATATCGTACGTCTTCAAGTCGATTAAAATTCAAATAATAATAAATGTAGATTTTATTTTGTATGGTAAATCGATTTTAATCGAGCAGAGGCCGGTTAACTGATCAATTAGCTCCTGTCTAAAAACGCTATAATATACTTTGGCTCATCGAGAATCTTATTTTTCATCAGTCATCATTCGTTTAATTAAATCGAGTCACAATGTGATCAAGTCGTTTAACATTCTCGACTCAAGTTTGACATAATATAATATATATATAGTGCTAGACCAAACTTAAAACTTCACTTGAATAATTAATTATTCTTGAAGTGAGCTAATTAAGTTCTCAAAATGGAAACGGTTTATAAATGTTGTTATGAGAGTCTGTCTTGTTGTTGTAAAACGATATTAAAGGACATGGTGTAACAGAAAGTAATAGTTAGGTTGTATATCGGGAGGAATAACTCAAAAGTTATGTATCAAGTATGTAGAATAAAATATTTCATATGGAAGCGCAATGGGCTTGTTAATAGCTCATTAAAGCCAATTGCGGTCAGTTGATCTTGCGACCCCCCTTTTCAACGTACCAACCGACCACTCAAATATTGGCCCATAAATTCCATTCTTTCCTACATTACTCTGTACTTGCATTGGTAGTTATACGTATAAGCGTCGCCAAAAGCGGCTTCGTAGTCAATTACTCATGTATGCTCTCACTAATGAATACGAAATAATACAATTTTTTCGTATTTTATGCAGTTTAAAAATTCGGTTTCAAAAAAGTGTCGACTTAACGGCAATTTGCAATGCAAAAATATGCAAAGCTCTTGTGGCGTGACAAAAATTAATTCGATTGTGGCTTAAGCTGTCATACAATTTTAAAAAGACCAGCAGAGTGAGCACTTTAATACAAGCTGTTAAATAAATAACAGTGATGCATTGCAAGTGCACGTTGTGCTGTAGTGAATTTAGCGCTTTTTGAATATTTTCTTTTGGTTAACATTTCGCACGAAATTCAATTAAAGGATCAATGGGGGGGAAATTCGAGTTGTCACATGCAACCATGAAATACACATATAGTATAGTACAACGTGCTGCTTTAAATCGCGTTAAAATTTCGTATTTTGGCAAGAGAAAGAGAGAGTATTAATTGTGAAAATAGAATGGAGTTAATACATATATTCTAAAATATGTAAATACATTTTACGACTGTTAAGTGCATAAAATGAAGAATGAAATGAGGAATGCATAATCAAGTTAAATGGAAGCTTGAAGCAAATTGAAAATTGTTTTATTTAATAATACGAATTTACTGGAGCAGCATTAAAGTCTTAATTTTGTATATAGAGGCTTTTAGAGTACCTTCGGCATGCAAGACTGTAACTTCTTCTCTAAGCAAGTTAGTCTAAAAAGTTTCTATAGAATGGTCCATAAAGAGTCTCTATATGACTTTTCTGGCTTAAAACAGGACAATTTGGCTTACAAACACATATGTATGTGAACCAATAATATTCCAACTAATATTCCGCTTTCCCCACATGGTTCCATGCAACCACGCACTTGCTTATTCCCTCAGCAGTGACATCATTTTGTATTGACGCCTTTGCTGCATAGTATTTTGGAATGTTGTAGCTATTTTTCATTATTTAAAGTGTTAAATAAATACCAGACAATACACATACCAACAACAACAGATAGTAACGCCATGTCGAATATGAGCTACATGACATAGAGACATGTGTTTTGTTGTTCTCGTCGCAAATAGTTTATGTTCTCTTATTGTTTGAAGGCAATGTTTACTCTTTGCGGTATTTCGCGACAGCCATGGCGCCACTGTCGTCCGATTAAACATGATTTTGTTGCTCTATTGTGCGCTTGACATCACGACTGGTTGACTCCATGTAGTTGTGGCTAAGGAAGCTGTATCGGATGTGGTTGTGATACAAGCGATTGAAACAAGCGATTTAATTTGTAATGGTAGTGACGAAAGGGACTTGTTCTATTCCAAATTGACCATCATATATATATAGGACGCGATTATAGCCGAATCCACCAAAGAGTCGTCTTATCGGATGTTGACATCGTCCACACTTCTGCGCTATACATCAGGATGGGAATGATAAGCGACTTATATAGAGGACTATACATCTCAATTGCCTACTCAGTCCAAAGTAGCACCTGTTGGCAAGAGTGATTCTGCGTTGGATTTTGAGGCTGACATTGTTGGTGTTGTTGATGCTGGTTCCCAAGTAGACAAAACTATCTACGACTTCAAAGTCATGACTGTCAACAGTGATGTGAGAGCCAAGACGCAAGTGCGCTGACTGTTTGTTAGACGACAGGAGATCTTTCGTGTTGTCCTCATTCACCACCCGACCCATACGCTTCGCTTCCTTATCCAGTCTGGAAAATGCAGAGCTAACGGCGCGGTTGTTGCTTCAGATAATAGCAATATCATTGACCAACATAGCATTTTTTAATTCTAGCTCTAGTCCTTGCTTAGATCAGAAAATTACATTAAAAATTAATATATTCCATCTATAATAGGATCCATAAATTTAGTATCTTTATCTTCATTGACGGTATACCCTCTTCAAACCGAATACCTCCCAGGTCAAGAGAATATGATGAGTTTGCTATTTGGAAGTAAGTATGTTCTGAAACCTGAAAATACTTACTGATATAAGAAAACTACTGATACTGGACAGCCTTGAGGAAAATGCACAGGACTCCAAGACGGTATTATTCAACTATCCTTCTATAAATTGTAGCTGAGATCGATCTTCCAACTAATCGGTCCTCGGGTATTACTAACCCTCACATAATGAGACGGGGAATATTAAAGTGTGATCCTTGAGTTTTACTTCCCAAAAGAACGACAAGACCGAATGGATAGAGTGCAAGGTCCTTACAAATAATATTCCATAATGTCCAAACAATTTGGTCAAAATTAAACCGTTATTAAATTCAACTAACTAACGCACTAGAATCTACTGAAGACACAAATGTGATCGCTTGGCATCAGCAGCATACTCGACCTCCTCCTTTCAACCTGTCAACAATCCAATTCACTTTCCTTCTGCTACTATTATTGTTATGTATCTCTAATGGCCACAATGACTTCGCATGCATACAACTATGACCCCCCTGTACAACCGACAACTTGACATCTTACTAGAGGATACATGCCATAGACACGCATAGCAAATTATGTCATAACGTCCAGCAATGTGGTCCGTTCCGTTAGAAACTGTTTGCTGCACACACACACACAGAGTTGCCACAAAAGCCGACAGTGAGTAAATTATGACAAATGAATTGAAATGCAGACAACCGAAGCGTGCAACTTGACATTTGTGAAAGGAAGGCAAGCAAACAAATAAAAAGCAAAAACTGAAAAATGGCAAAATGGCGAAATGAACAAAAAAAATGTGGCAGAAATGCTTTCGAGTAATGAAAATTGCGTAAAATCGATGTGTTCAACAAGCCGGTTGTTGGTTGCTCAAAAATGCAATGAATAACTGACCATTAGCATATATATGAGTCTGTATGTATGTATTGCAAATAATGCAGTAATGCAATACTAGTTGCTTTTGTTGTTATTGCTGTTGTGCATTCATATTTGCACCGGGCAAATACAAACAAGTCGGCATTTGAGCGCCGGCATTTCAAGTGAAAAATATCTTTTGCTGCACATTTTGCTAGGAAATGCTGCATGCATCAGTTGAAAGCTGACTTTCTCCGTGTTGTTGTTTTTTGCAAATGACATGTGTGGTCTGGGTTGTGAGTTTGCTGCACAGTGCATAACACAAATTGCAATGGAAACTAATTATTTTACAAGAACGCATACGGGTTATACCTTTGATGCTTCAAAGTCAGGAGGAAAAATTAAAAACAACAACAATTAGAGACAAAGAGAGAAAGAGAGAAAGGTTGGAAATTAAAAATGTTGGTTAAGGAAATCCAGCTACTGACACTAATGAGCTGGAATTAATGGAAAACGAGAAGGAGTATCTATTTTGTGGTTTAACTCCAACTTTGTGAAAACATAGTTCTGTAGAGGAAGGTAGAATTTGGTATATTATATACTATTAAAATGAATTTTAAGGAGCTTTATAAAATATAGAAGACCATTTCATAAATATATCGATACTTCTTTAACAAAGGTCTCATGTAAAATTAAAACAAAACAAGTAAGGAAGGTCTAAGTTCGGTTGAACCGAGTATTTCAGAATCGTGCAATTCAATTATTTAATGTTATTAAGCATATTCGGCATAAAGTCCACTAGAATAACGAAAATCAATATATGTAGTATAAGGCTGGGATTTTTCCTGAATCGATTTTAATTATTTTTGCCTCCAAGCTAAATTATATCTAGGATTACTTTTTGCTAACACAATATATACGGCAATATAAACAACAAAAGTCCACCGGATGTTTGAAAATCAGTATATTAGCTATATGAGTTCTAGAGGAAGTATTGACCCGATTTTGCTCATTTTGAGAGAGATTTACCTATATTTTTGATAAAATAAAATTGGCCACAAGCACTAAATTTAAAATTTTGGATGATAGTTGGACGTTGTCAAAATCCGATTTTTTTATTGTCATGCTGTGTATAAGGGAAATAGCTCCACAAAATTTATTTGATGGTCTTAAATTAAAAAAATCAAAAAAAAACCCTTAAGTTTAAGTAAAAGGTACTGAATCGATCCATAGCAGTTGTTTAACATATCAGTTAAATTTGTGGAGAAAGGCTATCTTTGACAATTTATTCTGGGAATAAAGTAAACGAGATTCAATTTCTCTATAATAGGTTTTTAGAATTATAATTTAGATGTACGAAAAATTGTGTACATTGACACTGTGATATACAAAATGGCTACCCTTAAAAACTCAATTATTCAGACAGTGAGTAGGTTTGGAAATTTAATATATAGTTAATATTACGCAGGTAATTTCCCTGATCGAACTTTATTTAACTTGAAAGGTTAGAAGTCAACTTATCCACATTCCGTTTGTGAAGATCTCAACAACTTCTGAAGTTGGCGCAAGAGCATTTATCAATGGTAGAAACCATTTGTACTTCGGAGACTGGAGAATATTTCTTAATATAGTATGTATAAAAATGATAAAAAATCGCTTCCGACTTAATCATACAATATTCAAAAGTGTGAATGTATTAATGAGTAAAATGAAATCAAAGTACACTATTACCATATATAAGCGGTGTTAATACTAATAAAATACAATGATAAGACTTATAATTTTCTTCTTTTCTTCATAAGATACCTTTGAGTAGAGTTGCCAACTTAAAAATTAATTGATGATTTAGAAAATAATGTGTTATAGCCTTTTCGCACAAAAGTTAATTGATTGCAACCTTTCTTCGATTAAAGCTCTGATTTATATCGATGTACCACAAAAAAAAATTGATTTTACTCCATTATTTTTAATCGAATATCAATCGTGTTAATTATTGATAAAATAGCCTGAATCACCAGATGGACCTTGCTAACTTTTTATGAACAGCTAAAAAATTTATAACAACTGGTCGTTAATTGAGTAGCCAGCTGTGGGAAAGACAAAACGTAAATTTATTTGGCTGTGCGATAAGGTTATTACTGAATCACTTATAACTGAATTAAAAGAAGTGCTATTAGAAATATATCACAAATCATGAATATCCCTTATGAGGCTGATTGTTGAAAAATTATTATACATGTATCATACGATATTATTCCATTTTTGTAATTTTTTTTATTAAGAGGTTAGGGGTAGTCAGGATTTTCAAAAAATCGATTTTGTTTCTTTTTTCCATTTTCGTTAAGTGTAATATCTAGTGTCCGACCGATACCAAAATTTTGGCCGATGCCGTTTAATCGGCCAGTTGGCAAAGAATCGGCCGATGCCGATGCCGATGCCGATTCTTTCATCAACAACTTTATTTAGTAAATTAGTATAGTAACACAATAAAAACAAAGACAAATAACATCACAAAATAAGTAAACAACTCAATTCATATGTAAATATGAAGTTGTTTATTCATTTAATTAATATTTAAAACTAAATAAAATATAATATTATTATAAGATATATGTTGATAGAGATAGAACAAATAAGTTATTCGCGTTTTTTGAAAGCGAAGCAGCAATCAGCAATAAAGCTTTTTTTCCTTTAAGGAGGTATACCTGTGTAACAATTTCAAAAACTCGGTTTTTTTTTGCTTATTCGATAGTTTATAATTACAAAAATAACCTGTGAAAGCGGTAAGGTCGTATCTTGAATAGTTTTTGAATTGCTGCGTTCCAAAGAGCAATCGCTCACAGGTATTAGCCGCTATAGTTTCGACTATTCGCGTTTTTCTCGAAACGACTTTTCACAAAATTGCTGACATCATAACTCAATGCGAAATTGACCGATTGACTGCAAATTTAAACTGAGTATTCGAGTATGTTTACTATACAATGACCTACGATCTTTTTGATTTGTTGGAAATTGTCAATTTGGCATTTAAAAAACGACAATTTTTGCCTATAAAGTCTAATTTGTTTTCAGAACTACGCCATTTTGTTAATGTTTGATATTTTTCAATTATTGTAGGTCATTGTATAGGGAATATATTCAACTTTGATAACATTTTTAAATTTTTGTGTTTCAGTTACTCATTCGGCTGGAATCAAGTCAGCAGTTGGGGAACTTTTTTTTTGGCACCTCCCAAGACAGCCCATAACTCCTTTATTTTTCAAAATTTTTGTAAAATAAAAATCTAAAAAAATATAGTTGAATAGTTATGTCCAAAAAACTTCGAAACATTCGATCGAGTACTTTCTTTAAAACAATAAATAATAATAATAATAATACTAATACTAACATCTTAACAATATTCTCCGAAAATTTGAAGTTGATCCGATAATTACTTTACGAGTTATTCGTTCGGGCACTCCAATACGTGAAACTTCGTGCATGTTTTTTTCAAAACTATGTTTTTTAACTGATGACAACTGTAAATCGAAAGCCGCTCAGTATATTTTAATTAAATTTATACAGCTTTTAGAATACATAATAATCTTGGCACTGATCAAAAATATTTTGTTTTTCAAAAATTTCGATTTTTTAATTTTGTTAATTTTTGTTAAAAAAAAGAAAACAACTTCGATCCGACCCAAGATTATCTATTTATAAAACTAGGTTTTCTTATCCGATTGATTTTAGATAAATCTCCAAGGACTTTTGATTGTCCCCGCAAGGACTTTTTTGCTTTTTTGGAACTGGGTCAACAGAAACAGCTATAACTTTAAAAATTGTTAATTTTTTTCCAAATTTTCGTGACTTTAAGTCAAAACATTCTGTAATAATGCCATATTATTACTGTTGTAAAATAACATGATTTAATAGCAAAACAAATTGCTGAAAATTCTGATTTTTTCGTGTCTCTGACTACCCCTAAGCCCTTAATGTCAAATTTTTGGAAACGAATTTTAAGTTTCTGTTTTGGTAGCAGTATTATTTTTTGGTTTTGATTATTAAAATAATAATTTATTTACAAATTTGAGACTTACCATAATTTAAATACAGTTTACATTCAATCGCACATTACTTACCTAGAAAAGAAAAAAGAACAAATTATTTATTTAAACATAAGTGTCACATAAGAGTAATGAAAAAATTTACAAAATTCTTTAAAAACTGTATTTCATCATCCCACTTAAATAAAGCAATCAACTAAGAATGCATTTCACAAAACCACCTGCCATCACAGAAAAGCCACTTTAAGCACCATTAATATAAGATATAAATAAAATAACTCTAAAACTCATGAAAATGCAACTTGCTGTGCACTTGAGCGAAATAGGAAAAGTTTATCCGTGCAAAAGAATGAAATTAAAAGAACGAAATAAACTCTACAAAAACTATATAATAAGAAACAAATAATTCTAACTAAAGAATTTTTAAACAAAGTTTCACAGTGAAACTGCTATTTTTTGCACTGAAAAACTGAAAACTGAAAACTGAAACTATAGAAAATTAGATTTTCACGAAAGTGTGTGAGTGCGTGAGTGAAATTGTAATATTTCCGCTGGAATGAACATCAAATGTTAGAAAAGAAACTTTCGCCCGGCGAGATAAGTTGCGCTGTGCCTGGAGGCGAGACAACAAATACACCGAGTACAACAGAATATTCAATTTAATGCGAGAGGTATGCACAAAAGGCCATTAAACCTGAGTAAAACAGCGAAAATGAGTAAAACAAATAAACAAAAACAGCTGGTCAACCAAATGAGCAAAAACAAAAAATAGTGAGTAATAACAAAAAAAGTGCGAATAAACACAACAAAAAAAGTCATTTTCACCAGAAAGACCGTCAAATGCGCTGCGTTCACGCTTCCGCTGTAATGCGAAGGGCAGTAACTTGTTTATTTAGTAAATGTGTATGTGTGTCGTTTCATAACTGTAAATATGTGCTTAAGCATCAACACAGCTGCCGCCGGAAATGGTGCATTGCTTGCCACTTTATGCTATGTCCAGCTGGGCCAGTTCAAAGTTCGCCATATTTACGATTAATGGTGGCGCTACACAGCGGTTATGAGATAAACGTTGTTGTTGTTGTTGTTGTTGGTTTTTCGTTGGTTTTACTAGCGTATAACGGTTTACTCTGCGGGAAGTGCATTAAAAATTGCTCAACTTTAAATTGAGTGTGACCATGTCATACACAATTAAGCAAACGCTTGTGTCAATAGCAGCTGCCATCGGCCATAAAGCGGAGATAACGATTGAAGCAACAGGCTCAAGAGGAATATAAAATCAGCATATAACTGCTGCGCAAAAGGCATTGAAAGCAGCAGATAAAAGAGAGTACATTTTTCGAAAGTTGAGGCGAAGCTGAAGTGAACTTAAGGTTTGAGCAAAAATAACAACTGCAGCGGTTGTTATGTGTATTTAATAAGACAATAAACTATATATAGATTTTTATACACCTATTTTTTCAAGAAATTTTCTTAACGTTAGCTTTTTTAAATAGCAGACTTTAACAAAGTCTTGAACGAAAAAGTAAATATGTATATGATTAATCGCCTGGGAGTGGTTTATTAAATCCGTTTTTGACCGCTTTCATTTTCAACAATATCAATGACTTTCCTCACCCTTATTATGTTGCCTAAATTAATAAGTTATTAGTCATAAAGGTGGCCATAAGATACTATATTATATATAGAGAGGACCAGAAACCAAAAACATTTGAGAAAATTAATTAACCCCTCGCTTAAGTCAATACGCTTCACTTTCCACTTTCTTTGGCTAGAAATTATGGAAATATATAAAAAGAAAAATATTTGTAAACAAGTAAGGAAGGGCTAAGTTCGGTTGTGACCGAACATTTTATACTCTCGCAATTTATTTATGTAATTATATTATGACAACACACAATTTGACCCACATATATGGTATAAAGTTCATTGAAAGTTGGAAAATCCTAATATTGGTATATGGGAGTTAGGTGAAGTTATGACCTGATTTCACTAATTTATGGCACGGAGACATATTATTAAAAGAAAAATATTCCCTCTGGATTTCTTCAAATATCTGAGAGATTTACCTACATTTTCGGTAAAAAAAATTAGAAGCACTGAGGTTCTCATGTTCGATATATGAGGTCTTGAATACTTATGGTCCGATTTCTGCGATTTTTAGAAGGGCATGTCACATTATAATTGCCGTATTTGTGTTCCGATATCTTCACTAGTGGTTACTTTATATATTGTAAAGTAAACGATTCAGATCGACTTCAAAGTTCTGGTATATGGGAAGTAGGCGTGGTTGTGAACCGATTTGGATTATTTTCACAACATATCATTGGGATGCCAATGCATGTACAGACGGAAGGACAGACATCCGGATTTCAACTCCACTCTTCATCTTGATCATTCATCTACTCTCTTTAGCAACTTTGTTGCTAGAGTATAGCAATCAATAAATACCCACATTTTCCAAAAGTTAAATATTTCATTATAATGACATAATATGTCCTGACTAAAAATAGAAGCTTTCAGATTATGGTGAAATAAAGTTAGAAGGAAGCGAGTAAAATGATATTTTTGCCAACGCAAAGTACAGAATTTGAAGCCGAACATGGCGTAGGAAATTATAAAAACATGGAAAGTTGGAAAGGTGGAAACTATTAATTTTATTTACATATTTGCTTGCTTCTACATACACTAGTCCACATATATATGTATTTCATTTCATATTTGTAACATTGAACTTTGCCTTAATAATATTGAAAGGTTTCCTAACCGCACATTGGGGACAATAAAAGTAAATTGACTAGCATTTTTCGATTGACGTAAACAGGCGGACGACATGACTGCGTAGGTATGTGCTTGTAAGCTACACCAGTTTGGGTTTAAAAGAGAAGAAGAAGAAGAAAAAAATGTTTAAAAAATTACAAAACCTTTAAGTGATAATTTTGAGCAATCGCCACTATGTGTAGTCTACATACATACATATACATATATAAAGCAAAATATTTTTTTATTCCGAAGCGAATATTTTGAGTGAATGTCCGCAAAATGGATGTTCTAAGGCATTCATTGATTGAATTACTAGAGATGAAATTTAAGAAAAGAAATTTTCTGACACTTTGCATTTGCGTTTTACTCGCACCACTGATTATATTTTATGACAAATTGAGCTTAATGAAGTTTTAAATTCTGTAAATTGAATGCTTTCAAAAGTAATACTAAATTTGAACAAATTTATCCAAATTTTCTCATACCCAAATCAACTCAGTTATAAGTAACAGTACGTTCGCACCTTTTAACAATTTTTCGCAAGAAATCACAAATACACCGCGCAGTTTGCTGTGAAGAGTAATTTTTCAAATATTGCCTATAATCAATCTTCATACAGAATATACAATATACACAGAATTTGCTAGGCCGTAAGTTGACAAACATACAAGCAATCGAATATATTCCATTATGAGAGTGAAAAGTCAATTGAATCTAAAATATGTGAAACCAATATACTTCACTCTTCTATATACTGCCGGTAATGGGTCTACTAAATTACGGCAATCAACTAAATTTTCATAAAATAACATATTATTATTGTATTTTGGGCATTATTAATAAAAGTTTAAAGCACAATACATATATGTACCACATAAATACGTAAATGAAAGCAAAGTACTTCATATGTTCAATGGCAAAATTCTTAAACCATGGCATAATTTAGTTATAGATGAGCTAATTTTTAATAAATTTGTATATAATTTCATGAAATGGCACTTACTATAGTCCATTATACTTTTTTAATAAGAAAATAAATCTATAATACCTTCCCACGAAAATAATCCTAGTACGTCACGGCGTATAAGTAACATTGCATAATCCAATAACCATGCAACTGTTATGCATGCAATATATTTACATAACTGCATAGCTACTTAAGTTCCCACTGGCTTATGTGTGAGATAACAGTGCTTACTAATATCATTATGTTCTGGATACTGAGTTGTGCGGTGCAAAAGCTGACATGGCGTATGAGTAACATGATTCAATAAATAATGAAGAGCTGCAGTAAAAAAGTTTATATACTCAAATTGCTCAAGAAGCATTGGAAATTCAATAAAATAGCATAGTAATGAGTACAGTTTTTTACTAAAACTGAAATATTGAAATGTATATAACAAATCTGAATAAGCAGTAATGTTAATAAGAGCCTTTGGCAGTTTTATAGTTAAGTTCAGTACTCAAAGGCAAGGTTAGAGATTTTATAACACAATTATTAAGTAACAATAAAAATTTATTAAATAATCTTAACAATTGTACTTCAATTTAAAATAAAAGCACCGATTTTTTTGTGTTGCTATAAAATATAGTAATATATTTATACCGAGGGAATATTTGGAAATTGTTTGGCCTGAATTTACTAATAATAAAATAAGAATAATTTTGAAAAATTATAATAAATATAATTCAAGGTATTTTTTCTCTGTCCCCACATGTTAAAAAAAAATATTTTTTACTGTAATGACATAATAAGTTTTAGCTAAAAATAACTGCTAAATGTCTTTAGGTAAGCATAAGATTTTAAGCGGAAGTGAGTAAAATGATATCAAAGCAGAACCCAGGCAAGCATAATATCTTGCATAATATCTTGTAGAAAAATAGCAATCAATATTAATCGCATACATACATACATTTTAAAAATATATGTAAATTTGAAATTTACATTAACTACCCTGCACCATTTCCTAACCGCACATTGGGGACTATAAAAGTAAATTGACTAGAATTTTTTGATTGACGTAAACAAGCGGTCTACTTGTCTGCGTAGGTGGCAGTATGTAAGTGATACCAGTTTGAGTTTAAAAGTGAAGAAGAATAAATGAAGAAGAAGAGAAGTGTGCAAAAAATAACGAAAATGTTTAAATCAGAATTTTGAGCAGTCCCAATTAGTAACATGCAAATGTACATTTTTAAAGTCTAAAAATAGATTTTATTTCAAAATTTATATGTACTTTGAGTGGATGTCCATAAAACGGAAGTCCTAGAAATATTTTATTAAATTACCAGAGATGACAATGAAGCGTTGACAATTTGTGACACTTCGAAATTTGTCTAAATGATTGTCACGCTCTACTGATTATATTATATTTTGTCACAAATTGAGCTCTATCGAGATTTTAATTCAATAAAATTGATATTTTTCACAGCAATAATAAAAATAGACAGCAAGAAATATTTTTATATTAACTTTTAAACCTTTGTAACAAGACATCAGAAATCAAGAAATCAAACAACACTGTCCCGTTTTCAGCGAAAAGCAATTCTTCAAATTTTGCATATAATCAATCATAATGCAACATTTTCTACACATAATTTTACAAATTTACAGACAACAAGACATTCATTCTGTTAATAAAAAGCTAATCCATGATGAGAGGTATCTCATTTTTTACGCTAGTTACCGCATGTGAAACTAAATCAATTGCTCGCATAAGCATGAAAGTTCTTATATATCAAATTACCGCTTTCAAATGAATGTTAGATAGCACCTGTCAAACAGACAAAGTAGATGTTAGATGACAGCTGAAAAAAATATTCCAGCTGTTATAAGAAGGTCGGATAGATATCAGATGATTGTTCGCTGAAACATATTCATAGATTGAATTCATAAATTTTTTGAAAATTGTTGTGCTCTGTACTTTTATATCGTTTTTCTGTACTAGAAATATCTATACAATGTCAAATATTAAAAATTACAATAAATGATTGTTATTTCATAGAACCTTTTTATCTCATAGAAGCTGGGTACATGAAGGGTCTGGGGCACTACACCGCGGAACCGTCTCCAAGCGGTTTCTTTACTGCACACATACCTCCAAGAGCTATGTGGAAGGGGAGATGCCGATGGAAAAAAGATGTAGTAAGCTTTTTCATGGATGGATCGAAGCTTAGGGGGAAGGTGGGATGGGCAGTCTTCTGTCGGAGGCTGTCAATTAACCTCAGTTTTCATCTGCCAAACGTTTGCAGCGTCTTTCAGATAGAGGTGGTTGATATTAAGGTAGCAGTAGACATTCTGCTTCGAAGTAAGGCCTCATTCAGAGAGATGTGTGTACGCTCTAAGCTAATTAGGGACCGTCTAACATCGTTATCAGTAACTTCGAACTACTTTGCAATTCGACTTATGTGGGTACTCGGATACCGCGAAATCGAAATCGAAAGTGTGAGCTTCGAGTGAGCTCGTGAATAGCTGGACAACGAACAGCACGTGTGCCGTATCGAGGTCTTTCTAACCCGCAGTGAAAAGCCAAAGCATTGGTGTGCTTACTGGTCGCTATCCAGTAGGCACACTTGCGGTGAAATTTGGGATCAAGCCAAACGCCAGCTGTTAAAGTTGTTTGAAGGAAGACGAATAGAAATCATTCAAGCACTTTCTCCTTCAATGTGTAGCATTCGCCAGACACCGATAGACACACCTTCGGCGAACCCAGCGAACTGACTGGAATCGATATTAGCCGACTTAAGAACTTTATAGTCGATGCTGTCCAAGTGAGATTCTCTGTAGGTGCAGAGATCTACCCCTTGACCTAACCTATCTATTGGGACGTACTAAAGAGGAATATACCATATTGGTATAGGTGCACGGTGTAGTTTGTGTGATATAAATGTTCATGGGTAAGCACCAAAGTTATGAACTGATCAGTCACGCATGCGAGAACAACTTGTGCTCCTAATTGTGAAACAAGTAATTCCAAATCAAGATTCATGTTTATTGCAGTTCCTAAAAGTAACGAATTACGTGCCAAAAGTAATCGAATTGGTCCATAAACACTCTAATTCAGTCTTAAGGTAGAGTCTCAGAAATTTAAGTAACCATCCCAAGATCTATAAAATAATGTTTGTAGCAGATTTCAACTTTAACAGAAATTTTCGAAAGTTTTCAAGCGTAAACCAGCGTTTTGGTAGTCGTTGCCCACAATTTATGGCAAAGCGTAGGAATTTCTCATTAGCGCGTACCGCCCGTATGCGACTGCGTGTCACTTATATTTTACTTCAGCAACAGTAAAATTTACACCCGATACCAGAGTGCATGCAGTAAATATCAGCAAGCGAGCGAGCGGGTATACAATGCTGCAGTTGTGCAAATACATACATTGCACCACCACAGGCATGTTTGCCCATGCGATTTGCGAGGCAGCAAATATTTGTCTTTATTTGTGTGTTATTCCATGCCATTGCGAATGCTTTGTTCCATTTCGAATGCTGGCGCTAGCTTTGTACGTGCCCAAGGCAACATGCACGTGCACATACAAATACGACTACAAAAGCTCACCTGCATTGCATTGCCCAAATTTATTTCGAATATGCTGCGGGCGCAGAAAACTCAGTTGCAATGGCGTTGTTGTCAAAGTTGCATCACCAAATGCTTTTAGCCAAAGTTGCCACTTTTAATCGCGTAATTGTTTGCGTACGTACATTTGTATATAAATGCATGCATCTGGATATATAGCTGTGAGATTAAAGACCAAAAATATAATGTATATACTAATTCTGAATTGAATATGGAAAGCATTGAAACAACGATTTAGATATTTACTGAAAAGCTATATTTGAATTCTCGAAGCTTTTAGATTATTTAGAATTATATACAAGAGCTCTTTTTAATATTTTATGAAGAACCCTAAATACATGGGAATCATTGCAAAATTTGCACTTCCAAATACATTTTATACTCTTGCAGCATATTGTTCTAGAGCTTTCTCATATAAATTTTCATTTTCATTGAGATTATACAGAATAAAACACTTCCAATGACAGGAAATATTATTCGTAAATTCTGAGAAACTGTATATGTATTCTTTAAAGTAGAATCCTGAAACATTTTGGTACATAACTTGACCATTCATAATAATAATTTACTCTACTGTACAATTAAATCTTACGATATTAAGTGGATTATTTAGTCAAAAAGACCATTTTGCCAAAACTTCAAATATGAGTTACGAATTGTTGACGAGTTTATTAGAAACAAATAAGGAAGGGACATTTTATACTTCCGCAATTTGCAATACTGAAACGGAAAAGTGAACAAATTATCAGGATTTGGTGAGAAATTTTTATTTACAAATTCGGAAAACTCAGCCGTTGGGAACTCATCTTCCAAGACGTGTCAAAAAAAAAAGTCTTGCGATGGACATTATAACTCATGATTGGTTCATCATTCCCAAATATTATGACCCGATTTTAACCATTTCTGGTACAGAGACACACTATTAGAAGGAAAAGATTTCCTCTGAATTAAATTATGATATCTGAGACATTTACCGATATTTTTGGTGAAAGTATTACTAAAGGCACTGAGTTTTTCATATTCAATATCCGGGGCAATGAAAAGTTGAACTATAATAATTTCAACAATTTTTTCACAAGTGATGCCGCAGATTTGTCATCAGGGTGTCAAGAAAATATTATATACCGAATTTCATTGAAATATGTCGAGTAGATCCTGAGATATGGTTTTTGACCCATAAGTGGGCGATGCCACGCCCATTTTCCATTTTGTAAAAAAATCTGAGTGCAGCTTCTTTCTGCTATTTGTTCTGTAAAATTTAGTGTTTCTGGTCATTTTCAACATAACCTTTGTTTGGGAGGTGGGCGTGGTTATTATCCGATTTCAACTATTTTCATGGTGTATGGTTGGGTACGTAAGGTAACCGACTGCAGAAACCTTATTTGGGGGCGGAGCCACGCCCAATTCCCCAAAAAAAATTACATCCAAATATGCTCCTTACTGGGTGATCCTTTGTATCAAATTTTACTTTTATAACTTTATTTATAGCTTAGTTATGACACTATGTGTTTTCTGTTTTCGCCATTTTGTAGGCGTTCAAAATTGAAATTCGAATTCTTGACAGAATTTTAACCAAAAAACTCACTTTTTTGGTCAAATCTTCGCAAAATATTGGAAAAAAAATAGTTGTAATAAACATACGAACTTAGCCTTTCCACACTTGTTATTTTAAAAATTTATCGTGTTTCCACATAGGAACTACGGGAAAACATACATTATATATATATATATGATCAGCTTCAATTATTAAATATACGCTGCTTAAATATTTACTGTCCTCAGACGTCGTCGTTCTCGAAAGAAGAGAACTTATAAGACTTAACAAAGATTTTACTCTACATCTTTCGTAAAATTCACTCTATTAATTTTGTTTTATTAATGAGTTGTAAGTATTAGATTGGAGATTAAATACACATCAAAAGAAAATCCCTTTACCACCTATAAAAACTCATTTTTCCGTTGAAATTACTTAAAAGTACTCCATCAAAAGTTTTCGAGACAAAAAATATATACAGAAATATCAGCAGTCCACTTCTACTCCCCAAAAGAGTTTAATTAAAAAGACATTAAATCAAGTTGGAAACAAGGAAAAGCACTTCATTTCAACAACAAAATGCATTTGGAAAAGGCAAAAAAACGCTGACGAACTAATTTACTCTCCAATTTTTTTCTTTATTTCAAGCAGCTAACCGAGAGCTAATGATTTTAATTTGGTCTTAAAAATACTGACGCTGCCAAGTCATGCCGAAAAAGCAGAATAAAGCGAAAGATAATAGAAATTAAATGCACATGAGATGAATGCAAAGAATAAGAATTGTAATATACTTAAGTGGGGATTTTTTGTTATTTCTTACTTTTAAAGTAGCAGAAAGTTAAAAACTCATTTCAAGAACAAAGTTTAAATAACAATAGGGAAAGAGAAAATGGGTGCAGGAGAGATAAAGAAAAAAGTATTTACATACATACAAGTCTATATACGGCAGCTGTTGGCTATAAATACAGCATTCGACAGCCATATCTTAACATCACTGCTATCAGTGGCTTGTTTATGCGTTGCACATATGACAGCGCAGGACTTGATTTATAGCGGAAACGATCGTCGCTTTGATCAGCGCTCACATAACCAACCATAACAAGCTTCACGTATAACACCCAAGCCTGAATACTCGAAAATATATAGCGAGAAAAATAATTGTGATTACCGCGCTAAAGAGACTGTACACCATAGCGGTATGAAATGCTCTGAGCTGCATACGCCCTGGCGCCCTTTAACTGTTCATTGGCAATGTTTATGTTCTTTCTTTATTCTATTTCTCTTTTGATCGCCTTTTCTATTTTGTTTTATTACCTTTTCCTCCCTTTATTCGCTCTTTATCTAATTATGCATTCCAATTCATTCCTGCACTTTCTTTCTATTTTCACTGTTCCACGCTGCTGTGGCTTTCTGCATTAGAGAGCCTATGAACACATGTGGCAAAGTGGTTTGTGTTTTGTTTTTATCACTTGTTTTCTTGCTTCCATTTACGTATGCGTGAAACTGGTGTGTTTCATTTGTAGCGATGTTTATACTCCAGGCGCGTTGTTGTTATTAACACTGAAGATATGCTACAAGCCACATGAGTATGACAGGTCTAACTGTACACAGCTGTAATTTCACACACTCATATATGTATAGATAATTAATATGTTTAACCTGTGGGCTTAACAAAATGACTGAATATAAGGAGTTTAATACATATATCGGGTACATTTATATAATAGATCGTCTTATCCCTAAATGCGAAAGAGAAAATAAGTTTCAGAGGAAATAGAACTTCAGTAATATTTTCAAGAAGAATTAACTTTGTAGCTTAAATAGGGCAGTAATGCTTTCAATTAAGGAAATACATATTCCTATACAGAAATATATATAGTTACCGATATCATTTTAGTAATACTTTGGAACACAGTCAATAGATCTATGTATTAGAATGATTCTACTAACAAAAAACCTCAATCAGTGAGACACAGTTAAATATAGAGCAATACAGTAATACCCGCTTAAGTGCCATTTCTTACCATGCAAGACTTTTGGGACCCTAAGGCAGGTAAGGCATTTAAATGAATCCCGATTAAGTGCCCCGAGGTACTTACCAAGCATTTTCTCAAATATTTCGATATTATATTTTTTCTATTAGAAAGAAAGTCACTTAAGCGGGGATCACTGTATATGATAAAAATGGGAACACATGAACATTAAATAATTTAAATGTAATTGTTTAGCCAAATTAATTGATCAATTAAAATTTTGATTGAGAAACCAGTTTTTGCCCTTCACACTACCGGCTACTCGATAACCGATCAGCTGTTATACATTTTTGTTTTTGCTTTTCATAAGAAGTTGGCAAGTTTCTTCAGGAAGTTTCTTCAGCATTTTCAAGTCGATTAAAATTCAAATAAAGACGAATGGAGATTTTTATTTTGTATGGTAAAACGTTTTAATCGAGCAGACGCCGGTTAATTGATCAATTAGCTCCTGGGCGAAAAGGCTATTACCAACTTCTTTTGAAAAGCTAAAATAACAAGTAAATAGTTAAGTTCGGGTGAAACCGAACATTTTATACTCTCGCACTTTATTTATTTACTTTAATATAGTATATAGGAGCTGGGTAATTCATGGACCGATTTCAACTATTTTTGCCACCTAGATATATTTTTGCTGATATATCTGACATATCAACCGATATCTATATTATAAAGTCCAATGAAGGTTTGAAACCCCTAATAGTTAGGTATATGGGAGCTAGGGGAAGCGAGCTACAGAAAATTTGATGGTTCTCTTGAAATTGCTCAATTATTAGCAACGGAAAATACTTTATTGTTACTGCCTTTATTATTTCAGCCGTACCCTCACTTATAACTCAAAAAATTTCATCTAAGTTTTTGACTTCTGACGATTTTTTTTTTTGATATCTGAATTATTATAATTTCTTTTACCCACATTAAATAAAATAGAGCATTTGAGCAGTACAAAAAATTTGGTGTCATTAACTGTTCAAACTTCGTAGATAAATAGAAAACAAATTGGATGTGCTAACCTGATGACCAAAAATAAAGCACACTTTTCGGCTAAAAACAAAATTAAGTGTAATAACCAAAAACACTATAACGAGATATTTTTATGGTTTGCTCTCTTAACCAGAGTCTGTTGATACATAGATGAAAAAATTAAAAAAGCAAACCAGCTTTAAGTTAAGATCACAAAATCAGAAGCAATTATATTAGTCTGATGAATTTGTGCTAATCTGATGACATTGAGTGTATATACTATACATTAGGAACCAATGAAGATAGTGCAATAAAACTTTACACAAATACTGTTTATCATCTGTGGCATCATTGGTGGAAAATTTGTCGAAATCGGACTATAACTTATCAATGCTCCGGATATCGAACATGAATGCCTATGTAATTTTTCACCGAAAATATATAGGGAATATTTTCCTTTTAATAATGTGTCTCTTTAACAAAAATGCTTAAATTCATAACTTCTCCTAGCTCCCATATAATTAATTGTAGGATTTTCAGAAATACGATGGGCTCTATTCCGCCTATATCGGTTAATATTTCAGATAACTTAGCCAAATTAAATAGTCTTGGATATAGTGTATCTTGGTGGTGAAATGTGGGAAATCGGTCCAGGAATTACCTCAGCCTATATACTATGTATGGTGATTTGGGTTTTTCTATTGGACTTTATACCGAATATATGGGTCGAATTGTGTGTTGTCTTAATAACATTATATCAATAAATTCCGGCAGTATAAAATGTTCGGTGGCACCCGAACTTAGCCCTTCCTTACTTGTTCTATAGATATGTCTAATTTTTTTTATTTATTTTGACAAATGGAGCCGATTTTAAGATTACATCTTATATAAATAATGATTTATTGTGTGAAAAATATGTAAATAACAAAATAAAAAACGAGTGTATAACTTTTGAAACTATTTAAATGGCTTCAACATAAAATTCAAAAACAAATTCACAGATTTTTGCAAATCTAAAATTTATTAGAAGAAAACATTATCCTTCATAAAGTTCAGAGTTAAAAAAGACAAGAAAAATATTAAAATTTTCAAAAACTGATCCAACGGAATTAACTATAGTAAAAAAAAATCCAGAAAAAAAAATCTTCAAAAAATACTTAGATATCTTTTAATTTTATTTTCGAGAGTTTGTAAAAGGAATTATCTATAATAATTTATACCTTAACTGATAAATGTGGGATACATTTTTATCTGCTCTCTTGCATGAACTGTAAAAAAAAGTGCTCTGCACAACGGAATCTGGAAAGCATACACGCCTATAAAAAAGAGCTTACAAAATATTTTTTGAAAGTATTAACTTAAACCATCGTACCGACAACATCTACTAAAAAGCGAAAAAAATATTTTAATTTCTTTTAAAATGGCGGCACCAGCGTTGACAAGCTTAGAGGCATTCATAATTGCAAGTCAATCCTATCGGCGAGTCAAATATACAAAACAGCAAATTGCATTTTTGGAAAGTGAATATAGTCGCGATAAGTTCGCGAAAAAAAGCGACGCACATTTATTGCAAGCTATATCGGAATGACAGAGAATCAAGTCAGGAATTGGTTCCAAAACAAACGAACAAAAGGCAAGGAAAATAAGGGAAACAAAAATAATATCGAAACGATGAAAGTAACACAAAACGTTAAAAACATAGAGCATACCTCGACTAACCAAATATGCCCAACGGAAAATAATGCAGCGAAACTGGAAATCATGAATCAACATAAAAGAGATGCAATCTGGATGATTATAAGATATTTGGAAGATCCCAGACTATTTTATGCGCCGAACACATACGATGTATCAGCAGACTTGGATGATCTGATGACCATAATCCATAACGATCTAATTGAAGATGCGCTGCTACAATTTGATAATATGGAGAAAGGAGCGGATACAACTATTTATGCGGATAATACCGTACAAGAAAAGTTGAACGATTTCAGTAGTCAGGAAAACATGGACAACAAAAACGAAAACATTCCGAAAACATACAATACAGACAATTTATACCAAACGCAAAAATTAGCAGATGGGATCCGAGAAGAAATAGAGAACGTAGAGGATATGCATAAGCTCCTATGTTATTTTTAGAAAATGTCAATAAACAACTTGTGAAAAATTAGCTAAAGAGTCAAGTTGAAAAAATATATATGAGAGAGGCTTAAGCATGTTACTTATATGCTGTCACACGTGTGACAATCATCATTTATTTCTCAGTAAATTGTTTCACCAAAGAATCTCAATATTGTGTGTTTCTCTCCTTTAAGTATGCAAACGATTTTCGTACAAAGTCGCTGACAAACTAATTTACTCTCCAACTTTATTTCAAGAAGCTAACCGAGAGCTAATGATATTAATTTCTTCTTCAAAATACTGACAATGGTAAATTATGCCTGAAAAAGCAGAATAAAAGGGAAGATAATAGAAATTAAATGCACAAGAGATGAATGCAAAGAAGAAGGGATTTTTAGTTTATTTAAACTCTCACAACAAAGTTGCTAAAAATTTATTGTAGTTTTGTTCACTTAACGGTAGTTTGTAAGTCATAAAACTAAACGAGTTAGATATAGGGTTATATATATCAAAATGATCAGGGTGACGAGACGAACCAAATTCCGAATGTCTGTCTGTCCGTCCGTGCAAGCTGTAACATGAGTAAAAATTGAGATATCTTGATGAAACTTTGGTACATGTATTTCCTGGTACCATAAGAAGGTTAAGTGGGCGAAATCGGCTTACTGCCACGCCCACGAAATAGCGACAACCGAAAACCTATGTATAAAGCGCCATTACTAAGCCATAAATGATACTATGAAAGTGAAATTTGGTAAAAGGGATCGTTCTAAGAAGGGGCATAAATGCAATAATAATAATTTTTTTGGGAAAGTGGGCGTGAACCTGTACCCTACTTAGTGTTTTGTACATATCTCGTAAACTACTTAACCTATATCAACGAAACTCTCAGCGGTCGTTTTCTTCAGGCACTTCCTTATACATTCTTAAAATAATGAAAACCGGATTATAACCACGCCCACCACCCAAAAAAGGGTAGGTTGATAATTACTAAAAATGCGTTAATTCTATTAGGAAAACAACCAGAAACCTTAAACTTCATTATAAAGAAGGTACAGAAGCGCTGCACTTGCATTGGTATACACAATTTTAAATGGGCATGGCTCCGCCCACTTATGAGTCAAAAGCCATATCTCCGTAACTACTCGAACAATTTCAATGAATTCATATTAATTTCGGTTCATAATATCTTCCTGACTTGTCAATGATATGTTATGAAAATAGGCCAAATCTGTTCAATCACGCCTACTTCCCATATAACAGAACTTTGAAGTCGAATCGTTTACTTTACAATATATAAAAACTAAGCACTTGTGAAGATATCGGAACAAATACTGCAATTTAAATGTGGTATCGCCCTTCTAAAAATCGTCGAAATCAGTCCATAAGTATTCAATAGCCTATAAATCGAACATGAGGACCTCAAAGCTTCTAATAAATTTTTAACGAGAATATAGGCAAGTCTCTCAGATATTTTGAAGGAACTCAGAGTGAATATTTTTCTTTTAATAATATGTCTCCGTGCCAAAAATGAATGAAATCTGTCTTAACTTCCTCTAGCTCCCATATTCATAATATTAGGGTTTTCAAACTTTCAATGGACTTTATACCATGTATATGCCGAATATGTGGGTCAAATTTTGTGTTCTCTTAATAAAATTAAATAAATAAAATGCTAGAGTATGAAATGTTCGGTTACACCCAAACTTAGACCTTCCTTTTTTGTTTACTTTTAAAGTAGCAGAAAGTGAAAAGCTCATTTCAAGAAGAAAGTTTAAATAGCAATAGGGAATTCGGAAAATGGGTGTAGGAGAGAGGAAAAGGCATATACCGCAGCTGTTGGCCCTAAATACAGCATTCGGCAGCCATATCTTACACATCACTACTATCAGTGGCTTGTTTATGCGTTGCATATGACAACACTGGTCTTAATTTATAACGGAAGCGAACGTCGCTTTGGTCAGCGCTCACATAACCAACCAGATCAAGCGTCACGTTTAACACTCAAACCTGGATACTTTGAAAAATATAGCCGGAAAAAAATATTTTGAATACCGTGCTAAAGGCGCTGCATACGCCCTTTAAATGTTCATTTTCAATGTTTATGTTGCTATTCGTTTCGTTTATTCGCATTTCTTTATATCACATTTTTTCGCTTTTGAACGCTTTTTTTATTTTATTTTATTTTATTACAGTTTTCTCCCTTTACTCGTTGTTTATTTAATTATGCTGCTTTTATTTAACTTTATATTTTCAATTCAATTCATTCCTGCACTTTCTTTCTATTTTCTCTATTCCACGCTGCGGTGGTTTTCTGCATTAGAGAGCCTATGAACACGTGTGGTAAAGTGGTTTTTTCACTTGCTTTCTTGTTTCCATTTATTTATGCATGTAACTGGCATGTTTCATTTGAAACGGTGTTCATGCTCAAGGCACATTGTTGTTGTTATTACTGAACACATGCTACAAGCCACATGAGTGTGGCATGTCTAAGCGTACACAGCTGTAATTTCACACTCTCATATATGTACATATAGATAATTAATATGTTTAACCTGTAGGCTAAATGCATTTAAACATAAGCATATACACATTTCTGTATATACACGGGTTTAATATTATATTATATGGGTCGAGCCTTGAAACTACATGAAACACTCTAGGAAAACAATACCAGAGCCAGAAAGCCTGGAGTTCCAGCTGTAACATCTTCAAAACAATGAGGTCTAAATAAATTGGAAATTGAGCTACAACTGTTATTTTCTGCGACCCTATTAATACAAAGAAGACAAGAGTTATCTAAAAGCTCATCATTTCCCAATATATAAAAAAGAAAATATATCCTCCGGATAGTACAATTGAATACAGTACTCTTCGATGTAAGTAGAGTTTCGGCAATGTTTTCTAAGAAGAAAAACATAATTTGTAGCTTAAAGCAAGTTGGAAACCACCTGCACAAAAATTTCTCATTATTGATGGACTATCCATAGTGAATTATGATTTTTTTATAAAGAATAATAAAAAGACCTAGACAATTTTCAGTTTAAAATTTTAATCCAGGCAAAATAATATCTTATCACTATAATTTTTTTACTATCAAGTTTTTTGATACTATGAGACAATAGCCGGGCTATACTCTAAATTGCAAACAAAGTATCATCTAATACTGAATGCTATACCTGATAACTGTTGCTAATAGCCTTTTCGGACAGGTGTTAATTATTCAATTAGCCGATGATTAATTAATCGATGTACGTCACAAGAGAAAAATTTTATTTTACTACATTAATTTTTAATAGAATACAAATCGAGTTGAAACTGGTATGAAACGCTGCGAGTTGCTGTCTACGCTGTTATTTAGGCTGTGCTTATATAAAATAGCAATCAACTGATGAAATTTACCAAAATTTTATAAACAGCAAAAACAAAAATGTACAACAGCTAATCATTAATTGATTTCTCAATTATAATTTTAATGTATTAAATTAATTTGGCTATGCGAAAATCTTATAATAGCGTTTTTACACAGCCATATTGATTGATCAATCAAAATTTTTATTGAGAAACCGTTTTTGCCTTTTGCACAGACGGCTACTCGATAGCCGATCAGCTGTTGTACATTTTTGTTTATTTTCATAAGAAGTTGGTAAGTTTTATGAGCTGATTGATATTTTTAGCAGCGAAATCTACCGTAGTTTTTATCAAAAAATTCAGGCAATCGCAGACGTCTTTGTCGCAGAGTTGCATTTGATTTCCAAGTCGATTAAAGTTCAATTAGAAGTTAATGTAGATTTTTATTTTGTATGGTAAATCGAACTAAATCTGCACTTTAATCGAGCAGAGGCCCGTTAATTGATCAATTACCTCCTGTGTAAAAAGGCTACGAGACAGCAGGTGTGAGTACTTGTCAAGCACTTTCCCCCAATTTGAGAGTAACTTAGTTTGACTGATTTTCGAATGTTCGCTAGGAATGATCTTGAATTTGAAATCTCGTAGTTTTATCTAGTACTCATGTACATATTTTTTAAAAGGCATGCTTAAAGCGCGTTAGATACTTTGAGCTGTATCTAAAAGCTTCTGTTCCAAAAAATAGTGGTGGTATAAAGACATTTTTGAAAACAATTTGAACTTTACACAAAAAACAATCGTTATATCAACATATTTCTTCCTTAAACTAAATAATAATTCAACTTTACATATCTATTTGAAGTCCTAGAGAGCATATACACTTACTTTATATCGGTCGTTAAATATATCAGGTATACGTTTGTTGTTAAACTAATTTCAAATTGTCAACACAGTCATGTCGATAATCATGATTTAGTAAACTTATTAAATCTTATATCTCGGCTAATATTTACACTATTTTAAGCAAACGAATTTCTTTAAGGAAAGAGCAAGTTTTTCAATTATCCAACTCTTCTGCGTAAGCGAAATAATAACGTTCGAACCTTTATTACCACGCTGCACTACCGAAACAGTACATCATTTTACTGTTTGACACATATGTATGATATAACCCAAACATATGGGTTTCTTACTATTATACCAAAGCCTAGTGGTTAGGTCTCAGTTGCAAGCATAAGCGTAGATGTGTTAAACACATCTATTTATTTAATATATATACACGCAACAGCACCCAGCAATTGTGACATTTGTTGCTGGTAATGAGTAGGTGGAGGAGATGAAAATATACAACAGTGCGTATGAGCAACATGTATGCAAGTAAAGCTGCCTGTATAGCATATATGCCCACACAGTATACACATATGCTCCCAGCGCTTTATGATACTCGTATAAGTATATATCTACCCCATCTGTGCGCATTGTAATAAAAACAGTGACCATGCATTTTCGTTGCAGTGAAACATGTCCTCCTTTTTCTCTCATATTTATTTTTCTTGCAGCCAAGTTTCTTCCAAGTATAAGTTGGCGTTATTTTTCTGCGGCAATGTCAACGTTATGTATGGCGTATAAAGGCAACTGCTATAATGCTTTATGAAAAGCTATATGAGGCTTTATACACACACTTGCATTTACTCGTATATTGTATGTATACATTTCTGAGGCGAGCACTTGCCTGAGGTCTTGTGCTGTCCCACATTAAGCAAGCAGAAACTTACTCCCTCACATAGTTATGACGCTGCTAATCTTTAGGTTCACTCATCTGTATGTGCCACTGCAATTTGTATTACATAAGTCATGAGCCACAGTGGATTGCTATGAAATAATGCTTGGTGGTTGTGCAGAATTTTTATTAACAAATAAAGTAATAAATAATATTCTCGACATTTCAACAGTTGTAAGGCATGCTTACTTATATTTTGTATTTTCTGTACGGGATTATATTGCAGTATAGCTCGAGATTTCAAGTGTTTGTCTAAAGTGACCGTTGTGCGTGTGTGTGTAGAAGTCAGGCAATCTACTTAAGTTCATGCTTTGCTGAATTCGAAAGGAAGTTGGCTTTAGGGATATATTGCATTAATTTTTGAGTGGAATGTAATAATAGTAATAAATTGTGGCAAATGTTTTTTTCACACTTTTTAGCACCGAAAAAGGTATTTAAGTTATATTTTAAAGGGTTACAAATCGGTCAGTTCACCTTAACATCTATACATCTTTGAAAGGTCTTGACATAACCTACAAAACGACACTATGCATGATTAGTTTGGATATAGCGTTCAACAGACATAGACGAGTAAACATGGGAGTCCACTAACGCCGAAAACCGCGGTACTTTTAAGTATTCCTTCGTTAGAGGCAAATTCGCTAGAGAAACATTCCGTGAGATTAATGGTGTTTTGGGGGTGGTACTCTATCACTTCGAATTGCGGAGGAATGGATCTAGCCGGCGGAAGACCTGTGACGAATACAGAACAAATCATGGAAATCATACATACGACAATATCAAGTGAAAATAGTCGTGGTCGAAGGCCGGTGAATCGTGCCAAACAGTGGCCAAGCCGGGATTGACGGCCAGGAAGGTTTTTCTGTGTTTTTGGTGGGGTTGGAAGGGAATCATCCATTTGAGCTGCTCCCATAACGCTCCCAGACGCTTAATTCTACCATCTACTGCGAACAACTGGACCGCTTGAAGCAGGCGATCGACCAGAAGCGTCCAGAATTGGTCAACAGGAAGGGTGTAGTGTTCCACCAGGACAATGCCAAGAAGCTACGGGAGCTCGGGTGGGAGGTTTTATCGCATCCACCATATAGCCCGGACATAGCACCAAGTGATTACCACCATTGCGAAAGCCCTTGGTGGTGTAAAGTTGACCTCAAAAGAGGCTTGTGAAAAGTGGCTGCCCGAGTTCTTCGCAAATAAATAGGGCGGCTTCTACGAGGGAATTTATGAAGTTGATTATCGAACGAAACTGCGCATATTTGAACTAAATCCGATCACCGTAACACTTTTTAGAAAGCATTGAATAAAGAGCAAAAAAGCGGAAGTGAGATATTTGACAATCTAACACGTTCAATGATAAAGTTTTTTGCTTTGTACTAACTAAAACATAGCATTCTCTTTAGTATTCATAAAATGTTAAAGAAAATATAATTTTACTGAGAAAATTAGTAAACTTAGAATCTTGAAAATAAATCTGATTTATGTACCAGCTGATCACCCTTATATAAATCTATGAATAAATACATAAATTTCTTCCATTAACAAATCAATTAGATATGATAAATTATTAATTTCGAAACAATTATCCTTAAATTAACCCAATCAAACCTAAATATAAATATCAAGAAATTATATATATATATACAAATAGACAAATATATAATATCTGCCTTAAATATCCTGCATCTATAATCCACTACCACTGAAAGTGAATAATAAATTCAATTTCCAAAATGGTTTGCAACCGTTTGCGCTACTTTTGTATTTCCAAATAGTATAACTTAATAAATACTTCTTAATTATGCTAATTAATCTCCTTGGAATTTTAATGTAATTACATAAGTACGCGCGTGAATAAAGCCAAAAAGTGCGCAACCATACAAATAATTGTCCACAAAGCCAAACGCGATGAGCCGCCATAGCTGCAACTACATATATTCATACACATGGACATAAAGCCAGAAATAATTATCTTCACTCGACCGAAGACCAAAGACAATAGCAAGCCATTGTTGGGTTAATGTCGTAATGACAATAAATTCATTTAATATTAATATCATGAGTCAATGAGGCATAAAATGGGCGACACAATAAATTATGTAAACGAAAATGTTGCTATAGGAGCGCATTTATACATATATACAGAAGTATATGTATAGAGTGATATACATACATATATGTACTGTATGTATGGTTAAACACAAATATATATGAAATATAATTTTTCTGATAATATTTACGGCACGTAGCCTATTGTTTCTGGGTGAGTTAATGACAATGGTAAGGCAATATATCACGCCTTTTCGAAAATACTGAAACAATTACAGTTAGGTGTACTCGTATGCTGTGTTATTGCTGTAGTTTCATTTCAGTAGAAATTATTGAAATCCACACTATATATTATAACATCTTCTTTAATTGCATATATTCCACAATTGCACTTTTATGGCTTCATTTACATAATTGAAATCGTTTAAATTGCAACTCAATTCATATTTAAATTAATGTTCTGATATATGTACAAAAGAAATTTTAAACATATAATATAAGAATATAAAAACAAGAAAGGAAAGGCTAAGTTCGGGTGCAACCGAACATTTTACACTCTCTCAATTTATTGACGAAATTTTATTAAGGTAACACACATTTTTACTCATATATTCGGCATAAAGTCCAATAGAATAACGAAAATCATCATATATAGTATATGAGGGCTGATTCCTGAACCGATTTCACTCATTTTCCTCTCCAAGGTACACTATGTCCAAGGCTATAGGCTCACTTATTTTTGCTAAGATATATCACATATTAACCGATATATGTGAAATAAAGCCCATCATATATTGAAAAACCTTTAATTAGGTATATAGGAGCTAGGGAAGTTATGACCCGATTTTAATAATTTTTGGTACAGAGACAGACTATTAGAAGAAAAAGATTCCCTCTGAATTACATTAAAATATCTGAGAGATTTACCGATATTATCGATGAAAAATTACCATTAGGCACTGACTTATTCATGTTCGATATCCAGGATCTAGAAAAGTTATAGTCCGATTTCAACAATTTTCCATAAGTAAAGCCACTGATAAACAGTATTTGTGTAAAGTTTAATTCCCCTATCTTCATCGGTTCCTTCTGTATACACTATAAAGTGAGGGAATCGGATAGAATTCAAATTGAGTTATATGCGAAGTAGTCGTGGTTGCAAACCAATTCCACCCATTTTCCATCCGTGTCATCATGGTATGAAGAAAGAGTTATTTATTGAAATCAGTCGAGTAGTTTCTGAGATATGGTTTTGACCCACTTTTCAAAAAAACATTACATCCAGATATGCCCCTTCCTAGTGCGATCCTTTATACCAAATTTTACTTTTTATTTTCACTTAGTTATTTTGCTATCCGACCCGGGTACCCGGTCACCGTGGTTCACCTGCGCAAGAACGCTGGACATGCAGACTACGCATGAGCTCGTCAAGCGCTGGTCAACAACATGTGGAGCGTAAAAGGTCCTTTGAACTGCTTTCTCTGGGCAAGGTCCATGTCAGCGCGATCATTGGTGTGCTTCCTGCACATTGTCCATGCGTTGAGACTTAGGATCGTGACAGATATATGTTACCAAAGCTGTATGGAGGAAGGCGAGGTGGACTCATCTAAGCATTTCCTTCTCCACTGTCCAGCTTTTGCAGACTGAGGTTGAAACACCTCGGAGGTCCCATTTTCGGCTTATCCAAGCGAATTGACAAATTCGTAACAGATTCCAAGCGTTTTGCTGAATCTTAAGGGTCTTTGATCCACCGGGAGTTTACTGGTATCACAATGGACAGCTCTCTAAGCTGCCTAAGTGAGATCTTCTGTAAGATCTGTGAGATCTGCCTACGTACCTAGCCTATGACACTTTATAGGTTTTAGGTTTTCGTAATTTCGTGGTCTAGTCATCCTGATCATTTTGATATATATAACCCTATATCTAACTCGTTCAGTTTTATGACTTACAAAAAACCGTTATTTGAACAAAACTATAATACTCTTTTAGCAACTTTGTTGCGAGAGTATAAAAATATTTAAAGAAAAACATATAAAATTTGTTTGTGTAATTTCTTCCTGTATGAAGAAAAGAAAATTAATTGAAAAAATATGACTTAACATAGCATAACATAACATAGGTGATAACATGGCATAGCATAACACAGCCCGACAAAATTAAAAAAAGTTTGCTTCTTTGAATTTATCAACTGATTTTAGTTAATTTGGGTGCGCTGAACTCAAATCTGTAACCTCCACTTATTTTTTCAGGTCATAAGTTAAATGGAGGCTATAGAAAAGCTATATTTACTAGCAAATTTACTAGAAACAGTTGATAAATTCAAAGAAGCAAATTGAGTGTTGGCCTGTGTAATGTAACATAGCTTAACATAACATAACTTAACTTAACATAGCATAACGTAATATAAAATTACATCGCACACAACATTACATAACATAACTTAAATCATTAAAATAAAATATATTTATAACACATGATTTAACATTATTTCTTCATTTAAAAGTGGAACAGTATCCACCACAAGTCTATTCTACCCAAACTAACACATACACACTTATACAATCTGAGACAATTTAATTTCTAAATAGAAATTTACAATTGCGCGAATGACATAGTAATAATTGTGATGTGCCACAGCAGGAACGCCGTAACGCTACGGTACATAAAAATCAATGAGCTTCACCCGTTCATGCTCCAGTGAGTGCCGAGTAATAGTGACAAACCGTTGGCACAGGCGGTCAAGAGTCGAGGTGTGAAACCTTTTAACCAACCAATGGCTCGCACATGCCACACAATTACGCCAGCAGACCGGTGAATGGCAACAAAGTAGCAATATATTGTTTTAGTACAATATACATTCTCCTATATACATATAATGGTATAGCGTATGGCAGCTAAAACAGTTGGCTCGCTGTCGGGCAATTGGTGTCGCTGCATAGTTGAAGTGATGTTGCAGTGATGCGTGCAACCGCTTTGCCGTCTCTAATACGCACATACCTGCATACATTGGGTGCTACGTACAATGAATATATAGTAATATACATAATTACACATACGTGTAGCGCTGGCATTACATCGGCCCTCAAGCAAAATATATAAAAAGTATATATCTTTACATACATACATAAGTACACTTAAATGTGCCCTTCAGCGAAATTGCTTTCTAGCTATTTAAATACTTCACAGGCTGGTAATTCACTCCGAAGCACTTTGCAAAGCACACTCACATGATTATTATTAATCGTATATAAAGTAGGAAGGCAAATATGTTGTTTAAAAAATTAAATTTCTTTATGGGAATTTAAGCGACTGAGTCCTTGTAAAAATTATCCACTTAGCTTATCGATTTCGGGTATACATATACTATATACATAAATATTTATTCTAAATCGAAGAATTAAACAATAGTTCCATACATGTATATTGCGAAACCATTTCTATAAGTCAAACCCTAAAAGTAGGCTATTGTTTTTGTAATCACATTTCTCCGAATTACGAAACACAGCCCATGAAAAAGGCGAGCAGACAATAAATTTTCATTCAAGCACCTATTACAAAGAAGAAAAAATTATAATCGCTGTGTGGCTTGCTATTTCCACTAATAAATTGAACCCTAACTGTAGGCAATAATTTTGTTATTTCATAATTTTCAACTAAATCAACAGGCGATAGCGCAAATCGATGGCCTTTGTTTTTGGAGGCCTTTTAGGGCGATCCTATTTTGATACTGATATTGATTAGTCATAAAATTAATCATTATTAATTAGTCATTAAAATAATCCTTAATGTAGGCTACATTGAGGAATGTTGAAAACGCTGCCTACATTTAGGGTGAATTCATATAAAAATTCAATTTAAGCAATTCTCCGGAAAATCACGGAGTCTTTGACAAATATATTTATTAATAAATTATACGATTTTAAATATTATTTTGTATATAGTGCTAACTGATAGTTTTTTTAGTTCCGAGCTTAAGATTTCTTGGAATTTAGACATATTTTATATATGAAGTAATAAATTTTCTTAATTTAAATATATAATATATATAATCAACACCGACGACTTTGATTCCAACAATTTCTTCCATCTTCCAAATTCGTTAAAGCACAATGTTCAGGACTGCTACTTGATTTTGAGTAAGATACGTCTGGTGTGTGTTTTAATGAATTAACATCGACGCATAGTGTGGGTCTTAGGAAATTAATATCGATGATATGATTCGTATCAACATCAATATGAGCAGCTTCGCCTTGTGTATCCAGAAAGCTTAAGTTAATATCTTGATCGAAACTTAAATCGTTAGTTTGCTCAATAATTTCCTTGCTATACATTTCATCAAGCACTAGTAATTCGACTAAAATATCTTTTTTACTTTTCAATTTTGGTGCTTCCGATGTACGCGGTATATCGCAAATGGCCAAGGGCACATGGCATTTAGGTAGGGTTAGTGTCTGCATTGTTCTTGTATAATTGGATAACAATATTTCCCCTTGTAGTCTACCTGTGAACCAATAATATACGTGTGCTTCTTCCAGACCTAAATAAAGCGCTAACCACCTTATACGATGTGGCTTGGGATAGGGATTTACCTGGTATTCCATCTCTAAAACATAATTTTGTTTTGGGTTTAAATCATGGCGATCACGTTTGTTATAGGCAACAATCTCCTGTGTAGTTGCTGTTGGGTTAGTATTTGCTGTTGAGATGGCCCTAAACTTTAATGCTTCTTGAAACATTTTCTCGAAATCTTTATAATTATTATTAGAATGTTGATATAAACTTATTGATGTCGTTAAGATATCATGTGTGCTTCGCTCAAAAGCAGTCGTATTACAATTATATTGAAATATTTCCTTCTTGACTATATATGCTCGCCATTCAAAATTGAAAATGTCTGCCATTTTTGCAATGTTATAGAGGAAAATAATAATTTAAGTCACTTTACTTTTATTGAGGTTAATTGAAATATTTATTTCAGAAGAGAGTTGTTATGTTTCAGTTGAACCACATTTTTTGACTGCCAACAAAGAATGCGAACAATTTAATATATATTTTTATTTTTAATCTTTCGGTATGGTACATTCAAAAATATTTTTTCGTAAAATGACAATAAATGAGTTTGATGGAGGATTTCAATACATTGCGATTCACGAACTAATCAAATTACAGGCGAACATTTTCTTCATACGCGCTTAATTTGACCTATTAGGCTCATTTAGGCTTATAAACTTCAAGTTTTATAGAAGTTTCTTGCAAAACATTTAGTCCAATGTTTAATGGGCTTTATAATGAATCAAAGACCTCTGCAGATCTTTCAAAACGCCGGAAATGTATAGGACTTCTATATATATATGTATATATCTATATATAGGAACGAATAGCACTAAAATAAATCTCGGGACCACAAACGAATGTATAATAGATCTTTAATAGTTCAATAATCTTTTCTAACAGAGTAAATAAATATGATTGATGTGATTTTAGGGCGAACAGGGAAGGTGTCTCTTGATCAGCTCGTTACAAAAGTAGATCGATAGGGACAGCAAACGACGCAATATTTTTCGCGCTTTTTTGACATTTCTCTTCAGTAGGGTTTGACATTTCATTATGGAATGATATACGATCCAACAAAGAGTCGAAATTATTAAAATTTAAAATCCGCAGGCACAGTACAAAATGTTCCCGTGCCAATGAGATAAAGAAGTGTCCGTAGTGTCGAGAATATTGCTGCCGCTAGCGCATCAATTGAGGAAGACCCAAATTAGACTCTCTCACATCGTTATCAAGCGTTGAAAATCTCTGTGATGTCGTTGTGGCGAATTTTGTAAAAAGATCTTGGCCTACATCCTTCCAAGATCAAATTGACGCAAGAACTGAAGCCGCTTGACCACCAGAATCGTCGTATGTTCGTGAATTGGGCTGAGCTATAACTTGAAAATTATCCGGATTTTCATCGAAAAATCATTTTCTGACCCCATTGAGCTAATTTCTGGCGGAATGATTTCGTCAATAGGCAAAATATGCGTTATTGGTCAGGCAGCAATCCACACTCCATGAGTCATTTGCATCCCGAAAAAAAATACGATTGGGTACGGTTTATGGGCCGACGGCGTCATTGGGCCGTACTTCTTCCGTAATGATCAAGACCTGCTCGTTACTGTGAATGGGAATCGCTACCGCTTACTGATAACCGAATATTTTTGGGCCGAATTGGATGATATAGACTTGGACATATGTGGTTTCAACAGGACACCGCCACAAGCCACACAACGTATGTCGAAAACGATTTATTGAAAATGAAGTTTAGCGAACGTGTTATCTCACGAAATGGCCCAGTCAGACCAATGGAGACACTGCTCTGGCCTCCTTTAGAAAGGTGTGTATTCACTCCGACAGCAGAGCGGCAATACCAGCATTGAAATCGATGACAGTACGCTTTCGGTTAGTTAAGGAGAGTCTTAGATCTCTATTCGGAATGATTGAAACATCTTGGAAGGCTCACCTCCGCGAACCTGGCGAATTGAATAGAATTGATATTAGCCGACTAAAGATTCCAAGCGTTTTGCTAAATCTTAAGGGTCTTTGATACATGAGGATTATTAGAATCAATGGTATCACAAAAGACAGCGCTGTCTAAGTGAGATCTTTCTTTCCTACTAACCTAACCTAACATATCATATGTATGCACTTATCACAAACGAAAGAGTCATAAATTATTACTATTATTCTAAATCGAAAATCCAATTAATATTGAGCAATCGAAAAGCTGTTATTGCAAATATCCATTAGTAATTTACTGTATTTATAGCTCCTAAAAGTCCTCATTTTATTTCACTTTGGAAATTTCGCAATATTCGAAAGCAAATAATAACTTCAAACAAAATTATGAGTTATATAATTTTATTTTTATCACCATCAAAAAACATACATAAGTAATCCATATTGAAAGTAATTTCAATTATTGCACTTGAGCGAAATATGAATTTTCTTCTTCAAACACAATCAATGCGCATTTTAACAGCATTTCCGCCAATCATTTTGCTTGCCATTTCATTTCCACTATTAAATTGGATTCAAAATTATTATTTTTTTTTAACTAAACACTCATAGTTTTCCAATTTAATAAATACAACAGAAAAATGTATTTGCTCAATACCAAGAAGAGTGAAGCGCATTTCGTTGGAAAACGCTTAGTGAAATTGAATTACGAAGGAAATGTGTTTATGGTGAAACCAGCACGAATTTCATAGAAATGCTTTTGTTTCTATTAAATGACCCGGCAATATGAACTCTTGGCAATGTCGTCATAGCCACCACCAACATAATAACCTGCTATACATGCATACATAAATATTAACGTATGCTCTTACAAATGACAGGCGTCCCAAGAGCTTGCTGTGTGTGTGCACATGTGTTTATGGTGAGCGAGCGCGCATTAATTTCTGCCCGACTGCACAACTGGGCTATTAAAATATTTAACTACTAAACCCATTGCCACCTCAGCGAGCGTAGCAAGTAATGCGACATTTACGACTATGCACGTTATGCGGTGGGAGTTCAAACACATAGCGATGTATATGTATATCTGGGTCTGAGCGTATGAGAAATTATACTCATGAGTACAGGTGTACATTTGTACCTACTTACATATACTCGTCTACAACATTAGGCTTTCAGCAACGTGTACATGTTTGGACCTTAAGGATATTTGACAATCCTTTATTGTATTATCGTAGGCATACATGTACGCATATGCTTGAGGGGAGATTGTGGGGCGCTGCAATTGAATTCGGCAAATGGATCGTGCTCCCTCACGGCGCTTGGCAAAACCTTTGTTCTATGTTTGAGTCTCAAACACTCAGTTACACATAATTAAGACTGGTATAGATTTTTTTAAGGATATATATGTTCATATATATGTATATCCTTGAATCAGTTTTATATTCGAAAATGTTTTCCAAGCTACTAAAGGTTTAAGATTTCTCTTAGGATAACTGCAAGTTTAAGGGTTGATATAAGACATCAGGATAAAGTTGATCAACCTTAGCAAAGAGCAACCCAAAGATTGGTCTTAGACTATCGGAGTGAAGACACAACCAGTATATATCATTATTTTCACAAAGCTGATTTCTGATATTGATTTCCATAAACCTGTTAAGCACACCCAGCAGCATTGGCGATAAAGCTCGACGGATATAGTCGTTCGTATTAATCGAATATCTTAAAGTAATGACGGTCATATCAAATGAACTTGTAGAAGAAGAAGCTTAGCTTTTTATGAAAACAGAACACTAACAATAAAACGAAAAAAAGTACTCCAGAACACTCTCATATCAAGGGCCATGACTCTTAATTACCTCAATAAAACTAAGCTCTTTTTTAACAACATTTTCCGAAAATCTCTGAAACATTTGATATATTTAAAAAAAGAAATTTTTATGGATGTACCATAGAGCTATGATCCTTGCCAAAAATTATTCCCTATTAGATTAAATTCTGTCAAATAAGTACCCGGAAATTTGAAATAAAACACAAACAACTTAACAATCTTCTAAATTTAATATATCTGAGGCAATACACTTCTTCTAACGAAGAATCCAAACATCGAAACACTTTTTAAAGCTATATTCCGGGATGATCTTCAGTTCTCGTTGCGAATTAGTTTCGATGTCTGCAATGCTCTCAAAATGGGTTCCACGAAGTGGGAATTTGAGTTTCGGAAACAGGAAAAAGTCACACGGAGCCATATCTGGAGAGTACGGTGGTTGTTCGATGATATTTGTTCAAAAACTAGTTCTCAATAAACGCTTTGTGCGATTCACTTTTTGAAGAAAATTCAGATCTTTTGGCACCAATCGCGTTGCTACTTTCCGCATACCCAAAACATCAACCAAAATATGATAAGCGGTCTCATGAGGTAGGTAGGTAGGAGTCTCTCGCAGACTATAATCACGATTTGCGTTTACCATTTCCTTTATTTTGCCGACGTTTTCTTCAGTTGAAGAGGTCGAAGACCGTCCTGAACGTAGCAAATCGTTCACTTCTTCTCGCCCCTCTTTGAACGATTTATACCAATCGTAAACTTGAGTTTTCGACATTGTTGAATCACCAAATGTGTTTTTCAACATTTCCAACGTTTTGGCACAAGAAATTTCGTTTAAAACACAAAATTTCACACAAACTCTTTGTTCAATATTTTTATACATAGTAAAACTCGCAACGTACACAAAAGGTTGACTTGTTCCTAATGACGCCGTAAACAAACTAAATGACACATAGCAATAAAAATTGACAGAATAGTCGATGATAATTGTGCCAACCTGGGAACAAAATTTTGAAATATTCTCAGCGGTAAAAATTTATTTGACAGAATGTAATATCGGTCCCGGTAGCACCGAAATTTACAAAATTACGGACAACCCTTTCTATACACATAAAACCCCAACACTCACTGTCACTTCCGAGAAAACAAAGCGTAACAAACGGTATTTAATTGAGTGTCCGATAATTAAGCAAAAATTACCAACACCACAGCAAAGTGAGCGCTTACATAGTATAGAAGTATACATTTTAATTGACTTAATCGAATCGAGACGCCTCAGAGCGCAGCCTGTCAACTTCAATTACCCGCAACATTTACGAGTAAACGAGTTTGTGGCAAAAGTTGCAAATGCACAAAAATAACCCGACCGACGACGAACTGCAGCAGCCACTCAGCACTCGCCACAACTTGGAACAATTTCAAAATATTTCAACTAAATTAGGTAAAATCATTTTGGTAAGTTCAATGTGAACACACACACTTACTGTACTACCTAACTGTAAGTGTACATATGTATGAAACACTTTCGAGTGATATGTTGAAACATCAGTGAAAGTTAGCTAAAGACACCAACAATGTGACGGACAGCTGAGGGGTTGAGTGTAGTCCAACCAGGAGTTACAGCGCAGCCAATTTGTGGCTACAGAAGTTTGCACATGAAAATGGGAATATTAAAAAACGCCAAAGTGCAGTGCAATGTGCACAACAAGGACATTCGTGGAGGTGTGAGAGTATGGCGAATTTTCAATTGTGGCAACGAAGTGCTGGTGATTTTTGGTAGATGATTTTATTGTTAGATTTGTGGCATGTTTTCTCAGCACTACATGAGCAGCAGTGCTGCTGGTGCAGCAGAAACTTTGTTGTTTTAATTTAGTAAGATTATTAGATTAAAAGTACACTTCTGCCATGAAAGTTACTGTTGAAAAGTTTAATTTGAAATTGAAGCAAAATGTAGAGAGCTCTAAAATTTCTCACAACTTTAGTTTATTTGTGTGCGTAATTATTTAAATGAAAAGATAACACAGAAGGAAGGACTAAGTTCGGGTGGATGTCATATATCAGCGCTGAGATCAAACTTCGATGTCCATTTTTAGTGCGCCTTGACGTCATACGAGAGATAAAGGAAACAAATAAATTTAAATCACTTCAAAACACCTGATAAAATTTAAACGCAACTGGAAATTTATTACATCTTTATTCAGAGCAGTGATGGAAAATAGGGCATAGGTCATAGGTCATGGAGAAAGATGTTGGATGAAAAATATATCATTGAAATATAATTTAAAAAAATTTAACTTACCTTATTTTTCAGCGCCGTACAATGCTGTCATCTAAAAGTAAAGAAAATTATAGTAAAAATAAGTGCCGGAGTATAGAAATAAAAAAATTAATTATTTAAGTATATTGCTATATATTTCAGTTCAGTTCAATTGGTTTCATTTAAATAAATTATCACGCTTCATTACTTGTACAGAAACTCTATAATAAATACTGTACTCGATGAGTTCAATAGTGACTCTATTTATGAACCTGACAAAAATAATTCAACATACAGAGGTAGTCAAAATTATTTACACACCGAACATTTTTTTACAAGTTTCACAAAAAAAGCATTTGCTTGTTGTTGTTGTTGTCGCAGGGTAACAAAATGGTATGTTGTTGTAAACCTTGATCAATGTCTGAGCGACTGAAAGAATAGCTAGAAATATGGTGGAGAAATAAGCAAATGAACAACAGACTCGCAGTAGTCAAAAGTATTTTTTTTTTGCATCAAAAGTATTTACACACGTCGATTTAGCCTTTATCCTTGGATTTGGTTTGAGCAAAAGTAGTAATTTGATTCTATTGCATTCATAACTAACTAACAAAGCCTTGCCATATAAAACTTATTATTACCATATAAAAAATTATGGATTATAACTAGATCGGAGACTGTTACTAAGTTTAAGACTGGGGTTTCGGCTTCGGAGTTAGTAAAAATTTATAACATTTGATGGTATACGGTTTATAATGTTATTAAAAAGAAGGACATGGAATATTGCAAGAACAATTTAAAGATAACTGGGCGGAAACCTGTGATAACTCAAAGAGAATGCAGAAGATTAGTAGGAACTGTCATACAAAATCCCATAAATAGTCCTGTTAATAGTGCATCAGCATCGAATCAGCATATTGCATGAACAGTCAATGATGCTACACTGCTCAGGACGTTACAAAAAGTTAACAGAAATGCCTACGTTGTGCATAAAGTGGTCAATATTTCCGACACCGATCCGATCCCGGAAAATCGATATGCCTCTCATTTGCCATAAATTGTATCCTAAAGTCTGTCGTGGGCAGATAAGACTAAAGTTTAGTTCCAGGGCTTTTTTAGTAAACGCTTTATGCATTTATCACGTACTAGACGTTTAGACGCTAAATAGAGTCGGAGGTGACATTATGATTTTTTGGGGGAAGTCTTCTTTACTGGAGATTTGGTACTAATTTAGGAACCCTAAATCATCCGGATATATCAGAATTCCCATGAACATGTCATTGTAGTGGTTAGTCGGCCTCTTCCAACTATTGACAACATTTTACAACAGGACAATGCTCCATTTCATAAAGAATCGTTACCAACAAAACTTTTAAGTGAAGCAAGTCAACTTGACCTCCGCAGGGCCCCGACCTTAACTTTATTGAAAATATTTGGACATTCGTTAAATATCAGAGGACAATTGATATAATAACCGAAAACTTAGCGCACAATTGGGTTGAATCAATTCGGACCATAAAGCAGGCTATTAATGATGCCAACGGCGGTGTAACCAACTATGAATTTATCGCCTTAGAATAGTAACTTAGACTAAACATTAAAATTAAAAAAAAAAGATCATTAAATAAGAACAGGATAATAGAGTTCAAGTTGCGTGTAAATACTTTTGTCTACTGCGAGTCTTCAGTTCATTTGCCTATTTCTCCGACATATTTCTAACTATTCTTGCCAAACCGACTTCATTCGCTCGGGAATAGATCAAGGTTTACAACAATATAGCATTTTGTGACCCTGCGACAACAACAACAAGAAGCGAAAGCTTTTTGTGTGAAACTTGTAAAAAAACGTCCGATGTTTAAATAATTTTGACTACCTCTGTATAATATGAGTGTTCTTTCTTAATTCTTAATTTCCATATTTTTGGCAATTTCTCAGTTTAATAACTGTACTTATGTAAGTATTTACATACTATTATGTTCACTCACTTTTTGCTCAAGCGTAGCGGTTCATTTCCTCAGTAAATTTTTAATTTTCCAACTCATTACCTCAGCTTTTTTCCCAGCTTCCGAACTGCCAACAGTTTGACAAGCCAGCTGTCTGAGTGTGTGTATTTATTTGACAGAACAATGAGCAGTTGTTAAATTATTTAAATGAATGAAGAAAAAATCCAAAATTGCGAAATATTTACGTACCATGAAGTTGGATAAGTTTTCATAATTTAAAATATTTACCAGCGAATAAAAAACGAAGAGATTTTGTGGTTTTTGATATTTATACCGATTCAATTAAAATCTCGGAAAATCTCTTATATATTTTTTATATTTTATAGAAATTCAGTGGAAGTCGTTTTCTTCTAATAGTGTTCTAATATCGATAAAATCGGGATTTTGAAGTCACGAAAATTTGAAAAAAAAATTGTAATTTTCAAAATTAAAGCTGTATGTGTTGACCCAGTTCCAAAAAAAAGTCCTTGTAGATTAATCTAAAATCAATCGGATAAGAAAAATGTGTTTTATAAATAGATAATCCTGGGGGATCGAAGTTTTTTTCTTTTTATTTTAATTAACAAAATGGCGGCCACCGGATTTTTTTCTATATAGAAAAAATCGACAGTTAATTGGTCTAAAAAAAATCGAAATTTTTGAAAAAAAATAAAAACCATTTATTTCATACAGAATAATTATGTGTTTTAAGAGCTGTAGAAATTCTATTAAAACCTACTAATAGGTTTTCAAGTTACAGTTGTCACCAGTTTAAATAACATTGGTTTGAGAAAAACGCAAGGATTAATAGGTCTCATCAATCTTTCATCTCCTTGTCCTCAAGGAGAGAAGCATTCTATATCTAAAGATTTTGGTGTGGTCATCCGCACCCGCTCTGTATTGGAAAGGGAGAAAGTGGCAAATAATGCCAAATTTGGAGAGGTCGGTCTTAGCGTGACCGTAAATAAGAAGGGCCGAGAGTTGTGGTGCAAGGGGTGCCCACCCACATTACTCCTGACGAGTTCACGACAGAGCTCTGCCGTCTGAACCTTCAGGAGGTCAGTCCAGAGGCTAAAACATCGGATGTGAGAATAGTCAGTCGCCCCTGGAAGGTGGAGGCTGACCGTACAACTAACGTTGTTCTCGAGGGCTCAGACAAATTAATGTTTGCCCTCTTAGAAGCGGGAAGATGTTATACCGGGTGGTTTTCCTTCCGTGTTCGTGCGGATAGCCCTGTAGCCGCCGGTTGCTTCCGGTGTATGGGATTTGACCACAGAGTAGCGGAATGCAAGGTCAAATCCGATGTCTGCCGCAGATGTGGTCAGGAAGGCCACAGACCTGCCCGCTGCGCCAATGCACTGCATTGTCGCAACTACGCTTTCAAGGGTAAACCAGCGGGGTACCATAAGATGTCAGCTGCTTGCCCAGTCTACTGCGGCATTGTCGAGCGTGCCCTTGCTAGACACTAATGGGGGGGATTTTGCAATTAACTTGTCAGGGGTCCTATGCCGTCATGTGTGAGTTAGGGCGTCGTGTTTTAGATTGTGGATGCAGCATCGCCTTACTCCAGGAGCCCTACACCACCCATTGGGGGATAAGTGGTCTTCCTGGGGGTTTCAGGGTCTTCGCGGACCTTGGGTGTAATGCTACAATAGTTGTGACTGACCCAAGCTACGACTGCATAGTCTTGGATTCGTTACAAGAGGGTGTATGTGTATCTGTAGAGGGGGAGTTCGGTAGGCTGAGTGTTGCTAGTATGTATTGTAAGTTTAGGGAACCTTTAGAGCCTTATCTGCGATACATGGATAAGCTACTACTACTTGTTTTTCTATATAGAAAAAATCGACAGTTAATTGGTCTAAAAGAATCGAAATTTTTGAAAAAAAAAGTAAAAGTCTTTATTTGGTACAGAATAATTATGTGTTTTAAGGGGTTATATACAGTTAGACGGCCGAAAAAAAGTGAATTTTCCAGAATTTTTTCTGAGAAAACTTTTTAATTTATTGATCCAAAACTTTATACACATATTATGGTATCTTTTAACTGTATTTTAAGACTTAGTACTAGTAAAAATATTTATTTGAAAAAGAGCTACAGCTGATCTCCAGGAGCTCCTCTCAAAAAAGACGTTTCGCGGTGACCACTATATCTCGGAACTGGATCATCCGAAATTAAAAAAACCAAACAGATTTCGTTAAAATAATATTAAATCTAGTAATTAATCGAAGGAATACACCTTTGAAAACACCATTTTGAGAAAAACGCGTTTAAAGTTTGGACCTTGTACTTCCAAGCACTCTGAAACGCCTTTTCAAATTTTTCATTTGCTTGTAACTTTGAAAATATTCACCGGAACGATATGAAATTTTCTGTGTGTATTCTTAAATATATGTACATTAAGAAAATGAAATAAAAAAAATCGATGTTTTGAAAATTCTAACTGTATATAACCCCTTAAGAGCTGTAGCAATTCTATTAAAACCTACTAATAGGTTTCCAAGTTACAGTTGTCACCAGTGTAAAAAACATAGTTTTGAGCAAAACGCATTTAAAGTTTCACACTAGCGTTTTTGAGTGCCAGAGCACTCTTTCTTATATGTCGAATAACTCGAAAATTAATAATGGTATTAACTGCATATTTTCGGAGAATATTTAAAAAAAATTACACTTAACGTGAATGATAATGAATGAATGATTCGTCTGATAAAAAATAAATTTCTTCTTCTTTGAAGAGAATTAGTAGGTCTCATCAATCTTTCATCTCCTTGTCCTCAAGGAGAGAAGCATTCTATATCTAAAGAGCATGCTTCATCAAAAGTTGTACGTGACAAAATCAAGCGTAACACTAGTCCGGATCCGCCCCTTTACAGCAAGCCTACTTCCATATCATTCATTGAAAACCTTCCAATGGACTAATATCGCAAAGCATACCTCTGCCGAAGATAAAAAGTGGACTTTCAACAACTGATCTGCTTTAGTTCTCCCTTTTAAACTTATTTTTAGTTTTGTGTGAACTTTCTTTTTACAACAGCCATATATGTATGTATGTACATATTGTTTCTGTATTCTATAATATATATATATATATATTTGGCGGGGGACCATAAATCTTACGCAAAACCTCTCTCTCGAAAACCCCAAGAGTCGTCTCATCGGATGTTGTCATCGTTCAGGCTTCGGCGCCATACATCAGGACGGGAATAATGAGCGACTTGTAGAGTTTGATTTTTGTTCGTCGAGAGAGGACTTTACTGTTCAATTGCCTACTCAGTCCAAAGTAACACCTGTACAAGAGAGATTCAGCGTTGTATTTCAGGGCTGAAGGTGTTGTTAACGCTGGTTCCCAAGTAGACGAAACTATCTACTATTTCAATGGTATGACTGTCAACAGTGACGTGGGAGCCAAGACGCGAGTGTGCTGACTGTTTGTTTGATGACAGAACAAACGGCGCGGTTGTTGCTTCCGATGATATCAATATCATCGGCATACGCCAGCAGCTGTATACTCTTGTGGAAGATTGTACCTTCTCTATATAGCGCTGCAGCTTATTTTCTCCAGTAATAGATTGAAGAAGTCGCACGAGATAAAGATTCCATAATAATATGAAGTCACCTTAAGAACTGTAATATTTCGGAACCTTAATCGTCTGCAATCTTCAATTAAATGACAATTTAATTTTGCAAACTCGGCTTTTTATACTTTTTTCGCTTACAAATATTAAAATTTAATTATTTTTATCTAGTTAATATGTAAGAATATATTTGATAAACTATAAGTTTGGTAGACAGAAACGTATTTTATAGCATACTTTACGGAAATAATATGACAAAAAGTACTAAACAATGTGCCTAAATGTAGGCAACACATATAATTGGCACATTTTAACATAACTAGAAGCTATACACTTGTAGAATATGCTTTCAGAATTCGTAAAACATGTCATGCGATGATAAATTTAAAATACATAAGGCCATCAACGTATTTCATAAAATATCCTTGACTTAGCAAAGTGGAAAAAATGCCTCGTGAGATGGTACCTTCGAGTACACAAAATTTATAGTAAATAAGTGTAAGCACATCTGTAAAAGCTTAACTGCAACTTTTCGCTCAGAGTTTTCACTGTATGAAATCAACTTTCATTCGATTTGATTGATGTAAATTAGCTTGAGCATTAAGCGCAATATAAATTATTTCGCATTAGTCAAAATGTAATGGTCAAGCATTTTAAGTAAGCTTTTAATAAGATTATTACAATTTCTTCGCTATACACTTGATATTCCCTTTGAACATTTGCAATATTTCCAATTTGTCCAAATATTAGCTTTTACGCTCAATTAGTTATGCAACACCTGGTGCTTTCTGTACGTCCTTCGCACAAGTTGATTTGGATTTATTTTATATTAAGTGTAAAAAATGTAGCTAGCTTATGGACACGTGAAATATTGTTGAAGTATACATTCCTATATATATTTCTATGTATATGAGTCACACTTGTAAGAAGTATTAATCTAACAGTCAAATATACTCTCGAAGTATATTAGTTACTCATGCGAGCATACTTAAGTGGATACAGATGTACTTAAACGTAACATACTCGTACACATCGGAGAATCTGTAGTCACACAAATCTGATATACCCAACAAACAATGGAAATCCATTTCTTCAAACTTCTCGTTATACTCTCATATGAGATTTACAATGATTATCCGGAGATGAGAAAATTCGAATTAATATCAAAGAGAATCCTTACAACTAAATAGTAAATCAAAATTTTTATCTTCTTCCTTTATTTTTGTAAAATAATCCCTGAAAATTTTCGAGGAAAACCAACTCCATCCTGACTATTTATTGGGTTACATTGCGTGTAAATATGTATGTCTTTACTCAATCCGAAATGTTTTGATATTTCGACATTTGCCAAAAGCACGAATAGATATCATACCACGCCAACTTGACTAATAAAGCCAAGGAGGATCGAATGACAGCTTAAACCCTCCTCCACATAAACACCACAGAACACAATACACGTCCGAAAATAAACAAATGTTTATTTGTATACTCTAAATATCTATATGTGCCCATCACCTGCCAATTTGTCAAATTCTATATTGGTAGTCGGGTTCTGATTGCTTCCATATATGTACATACAATACAATGTTGTTTTTGTGCTCGTTTCATTGTTTGCCGTCACTCAAATACGATTGAAGGAGTTGTCAATTGCGGTTTAGTGGCACTTGAGGTTTCGAAAAGTGGGTGTTGGTAGTAATTGTATATTGTCATGGTATGCAAACGTGTTGATAAGAGTATACATTACAACAGCAAAACACAACTAACGGTTAGAATGAATGATACAGACACTATTGCGGCACTTAATGATTAGAAAATTTGGATGAGGTATCTACAAGGACTTTTTCGGGAGTGATTAAACAAAAATATAGACATCGTTATTGCCTGGTGTGTAATAATATTGAAGACCAGTAAAACATTGTTGTAGAGCAGGTACGCGGTCGCGAGTGCTAAAGATTAAAGACATTTTCCCAGAAGTGTTGTGCTTATCGTGAGTGTTTGTACTTTGTGTTGTTGTGGTGCAGGTACACGAGAGTACCACCCAGTGTAGGTGGATATGGCTCCACCTCGGAGGAAAGAAGCCAAGGCGCGTGCGGAGGGCGAGGATTCCGTATCCGCAACGGTCGAGGTGGTATCCACGACGGATGAGGATGGTGTGGGACCACGTCCGAGGTCACCAAAGCGCAGGAAGCAGCGGGTGGGCTCACCACCGCTGGTGAAGTTCGACGAAAGCGGAAGCGAGGGCGAATGCTGTAGTGAAGGTGGGAGAGGGGGCATGACAGAAGCAGTCGTCAACCCCAAGAAACCAGCCGGGAGTAAGGGCGCCGCTAAGGATGTCGTAGGCACGGAAATGGTTCGTAGTTGGGGGTAGCGCTGTCGGCCATGTTGCAGCTATAAAAGTTGTAACAGCCGAGATTAGGGAAGTATTTTTCGGGTCGGAAAACCTAGAGGTCTCTGCCGTGAAGGAACTCATGGCGGTTACCTCTAAATATGAGGAACTTTTAATGTCCGTTATTATGGAGAATGCGCATCTTCGCGGGCAAGTGCATGCGCTGAAGGAATGTCGTGGGGGACCCTCCGTTTCTTCAGGTGGAGCAAGGCCTGCTCGTGGGGCTTCGGCGCCTGCCCCTCCAGCACCCGTGCAATAGCGCCAACGCTGCCAAAGGCAGTAGAGATCTGGTCGGTCGTAGTGAGGAGCAAGGCTCTTGTAACTTCCTCCAAAGAAGTTATATATAAGGTCGTGAAAGAGGTGGGACCTTCCCTCGGTGTACGTGTGCACGAGGTGAAGCCCATTAAGAGTGGTGGTGTGGTCATCCGCACCCGCTCTGTATTGGAAAGGGAGAAAGTGGCAAATAATGTCAAATTTGGAGTTGTCGGTCTTAGCGTGACCGTAAATAAGAAGACAGGGCCGAGAGTTGTGGTGCAAGGGGTGCCCACCCAGATTACTCCTGACGAGTTCATGACAGAGCTCTTCCGTCTGAATCTTTAGGAGGTCAGTCCAGAGGCTAAAACATCGGACGTGAGAATAGTCGCAGACAACAGTTCATGGTTTCAAAAAATAAAAATCACAAAAAAAAAATCAAAATTTATGAATATATTTGGAGAAAAAATATTTCAAATTGGCATTTAGATCCGTTTTCAAAATTATTAGAGACAATAAAACACAGTTATAAGCCCTAAAATATTTTTCTTTTATTAAATGCAAAATTTATTTCATAATTATCTTTAGAGATTTAATTTATTTTTTCCATGAAATCGTGGGATACTATTATATTATATACTAAAGTTTCCCCATTTTATTGATTTACTCACCTAGATTTTTTAGGCGTAAAATTAAATGTGTCTCTATTATTTATGTTCACGAAAAAGACGAGCGCACGAACGAATAAACAGAAATTACTATTGCGAGACGACTAAATACAAGACCTTCACCATTTTCAAACACTTCACTTATTTTATTACTTTAATTATTTGCGCTCTTCACTATCAGTAATTTTAACATAATTGCACTTTAAACACTTTTCACTTATTTTCACTTTTTCCACCACATTTTTTGCTTGAAACATAACACTAATTTCACTATTTCGAACACAACCGCATTCCATTTTATTATTCTTACCACGCACTTCAATTACACAACTTAGAATATTAAACATAAGTTCTATAAACATATACATATTAGAAAAGTAGTGATCTTTATTTATAAATTCACTCCGAACGCGAACAATAGTCCGAACACGAGCATGTATTACAACCGCTGACCGCACACCAATTTTTCTATTGTCAACTTGCGCTGATTTTTGCTTGATCATTTATGTTCATGCATAGCGGCTGAAATTTGTGCACTGTTTTTGCATTTTGTTGATATGTTAGTAATTGTGAAGGAAAGCTGCGTACACGTTGTGTTTTGCACAAATAAACGAAATTGTAAAAAGGAACTCTGAAAAAGAAGGTGAGCAAAAGCAAAAAGTGGATTGCAATGTTTGTTCGTGAAATTTTTGTTTACGCATTAATTTTGTGCAATAAAAATTTATTATTTTCATATAAGCACAAAATATTCGACAGAGGTCGTGGTAGAAAAGTGTTGTTGATATATTGAAGAATTATGATTTAATTATTTTATTAAAATTAATGGAAGGAAATTCTGACAAAGTAATTAAGTAAAGTATTTAAGCTCCTTAATATGGAAATAATAACGAGGTGTATACATTAAGTTTAAATTTTCAACAAAATACTGTAAATTACGTTCCTTTGTAATGAATCGAGAAATTTTTTTTTATACTCTCGCAACAAAAGTTGCTAAGAGAGTATTATAGTTTTGTTCACATAACGGTTGTTTGTAAGTCATAAAACTAAACGAGTTAGATAGGTTATATATATCAAAATGATCAGGATGACGAGACGAGTTGAAATCCGGATGTCTGTCTGTCCGTCCGTCCGTCTGTCCGTGCAACGAGTAAAAATTTAGATATTTTAACGAAACTTGGAACACGTATTCCTTGGCACCCTGAGGAGGTTGCTTTCGAAAATGGGCAAAATCGGACCATTGCCACGCCTACAAAATGGCGAAAACGAAAACTCTATAAAGTGTTATAACTAAGCCATAAATAAAGTTATTAAAGTAAAATTTTTGGGAAAACGGGCGTGGCCGCGCCCCCAAATCGGTTATTTGTATATATCTCGCAAACCAATAAAACTATATAAACCAAACTTTCTGCAGTCGGTTCTCCTACGTACCCCACCACACACCATGAAAATAGTTGAAATCGGATAATAACCACGCCCACCTCCCACACAAAGGTTAGGTTAAAAATTACTAAAAATTTGCAAGCTGCACTGAAAATTTTTTACAAAATGGAAAATGGGCGTGGCATCGACTACTTATGGGTCAAAAACAATATCTCAGGAACTACTCGACAGATTTCAATGAAATTCGGTATATAATATTTTCTTGACACCCTGATGACACGTGTGAAAAATGGACGAAATCGGTTCACAACCACGACAACTTCCCATATAACTAATTTTTGAATTTCATCTTATTCCTTCACTTTATAATATGTATATACATAAGGAACCAATGAAGATAGCGAAATAAAACTTTACTCAAATACTGTATATGATCTGGGGCATCACTTGTGAAAAAATTGTCGAAATCGGACTATAACTTTTCAATGCCCGGATATCGAAAATGAAGAACTCAGTGCCCCATGGTAACTTTTCACCGAAAATTTCGGTAAATCTCTCAGTTATCTTAATTTAGTACAGAGGAAATATTTTTCTTCTAATAGTGTGTCTCTGTACCAGAAGAGGTTAAAATCGGGTCATAATTCCCTTATATATGAATATATGAGAATACCTAATTATATTTTCAAAAATACGATGAGCTTAATAGCTTATAAATCGGTTAATATGTGAAATATATTTATGCCGAATATATGGGGCAAATTGTGTGTTTTCTTAATAAAAATATAGCAATAAATTGCGAAAGTATAAAATGTTCGGTTGCACCGGAACTTAGCCTTTCCTTACTTGTTTTTTATTAATTCTTGGAAATCATATGAAAAACTAAAGCCTTGAACATTTCAATGAACTGAGATCAAACTTTAATACTTAGCACAGCACTTAGCGTTATAAACGCTCGATAGTTCATGGCCTTAATCAGTAACCATCCTGAAAGAGAACCGTCCTAGTGACTCTGGACCTGTCAAAAGCCGGTCAACCTTATAACGCTACTGGAAGACACAGAGCAAACAACACTTTCTCCGGGGCTGAAGAGATGGCCCATGAACTGCCTGAGCGGTCGGCAATCGTCCCTACTATTTCGGGGATAGTGTCCACTACCCGCTATTGTTTAATTTCTCTATCTCAAAACTCCCTCAACCACCAGAGGGAATTTCAGTTACATTCAGATGCACGATAATGACGTCGGGCACTGGAATTGATAATATGTGTTCGAAAGTGAACGACTACCTCGTTGAACTTTCTTGCTTCTTTTCGCCGAAATCACCCAAGTAGTCATTTGCTTGAAGCGGAACCGCCCAGGGGCATGAAGAGGTCACTCCAGCAATAAGTGGACAACATAACGCAATTCGTCAGTCTGCGGACGCGGATAGCTTCAGCCATGCCTTAAACGCCATTCACAGTAGAGCCACAGGTTAAACTCCTATTTAACCAGACTGAACCCCGACATACAGAATACATGTCGTCCTGCAATGAGTCCCCGCATGATACTAGTCCAACGAACCCAACTCATCTGATACCCCTTTCAGTTTGGTCCGATACCCCCCCATCGAAACAGCATATTGCCTGGGCCTTAGATGACCTCAACTGGACTTATGCTCTTCATTCCAGCAGGGCTATGGACTATCATCGGAAAGGACATTGTTCTTTCATTCTACACCAAAAATCTCAGGTTTGCCAAGACTTATAATGTGTTTAAAAATGTCATTTAAAATAATAATAAAGATTCCAATTTACATATATAAATGGCCCTGAAATACGATGTTGTGATGTTTGATGTGATTTGTTTGATGCTCTAGTCTCCATATTCGCCAGTCATGACTCCGTGTGACTTTTTCTTATTTCAAAAAACTAAGATAACCTTATATAGCCGTTGGATATCCCCAAAATCGAGATTGAGACGTGTACTATAGGATAGTAAATGTCCTTGTGATAGGGATGCTACTTGGGTTGTGAGAACCAAATATTTACCGGACAGCCCTCGTAAGTACTTCGTATGCAAGTGCTACTTCGAAAAACCAAAAGGTATACATAGCAAAGTTTATGAATAAATTAAAAAGTTTGCAAATAATTTTATTTCATCTGTATATTCTCAAGTGAATGCGCTCTGAGGTTAATTGTTTCAGTCATATGCATGTAGTAGAGTCAACGAACAAAAGTACTGCACAAGGCAGAAATAAATTAAAACAAAGGAATTAATTGGTGGAATCCCCAAGTGGCTGAGTTGGCAAACCGCTCAACTCGCAACAGCAGCAAATGCAACAAATAACTTCACTTTTGTAATTTCTGCACGTTATACGAATTTGTTGATGTTGCCACATTTAACGGAAATGTGAATTTCTCATGACTTAGCACCTGTCACAATTATTTATGTCTACTGCAACTAAACGAAAAGGAGATATTTACGAAGCGCTTTTAATTACATGCGTCTTCAGTTCATTACGTGACATTTTGGTTTTAGAAAAATTAAAAATATGTGTGGTTGTTAGTAATTTCTTTCCTTCATTAAATATTCAAATCTTATTTAAATTATGTATGTATGTACTTCAACTGCAAATATTTATTTGAGAAAATTCACAAAATTCCATTTTAATTTTTTGTTGAACTATTCAATGTCTATGCTCATTTACCAATCAATTTCTTAATGTATCTGTGTAAGTATTGAAAATGATTTCCATTTGAATGACAAACACGTAATACATTGATATCATTAAAATTTAATAGCTCATATACGAAAACAACTGGTGGCAATTTTAAATTCTATACAGTCCACGACTGCATAAACATTAGATTTATGACCCTTAAATGTAAGCAGGTGTATATCAAAGAAAATATTTCTGCATAAATACCTATATTGAAGCATAATTCATAAAATAAAATATATGAATGCAATAATGTAAAAAGAGAGAGAGACGAAACTAAGTGGTTTCGAATTGACTAAGGTTTGGAAATTGGTGACTCGTTTCACGGCAGGCTGATAAGGGCCCTATTATATACTAAAGCTCTTAACTATCGTTGTACGTTATGGTCACTTCAGATACGGCTGTGATAAACCCTGATACAGTATTTTTATAATGCCGTTAAGGGGCTATACCTGTGAAAACCTTGAAAATGTTGGCGATTTTCATGATTTCGTGAAAAGAAAGTACTCGATCGAATGTTTTGAAGTTTTTCGGACATAATAAGATATATTTTCGGATTTATTTTTTTACAAAAACATTGAAAAACAAGTAAGGAAGGGCTAAGTTCGTATGTAACCGAACATTTTATACTCTCGCAATTTTTTTTTAACTTTTTTAATATAAAACACACAATTTGATTCATACTTATATTCGTCATAGATATGGTATAAAGTGCATTGAAAGCTGGAAACCCTAATATTAGGTAAAGGGAGCTAGTTAAGACCCGACTTTCTTTTCGTAAATTTCTTTAAAATATCTGAGAGACTTAGCTATACTTATTTTCGGTAAAAAAAATTAGAAGCACCGAGGTCCTCATGTGCGATATATGGGGCACAGAAAACGTATGGTCCGATTTCGGTTCGATTTTTTGGAAGGCCGATGCCACACCATAAATGCAGTATATGTTCTGTTACGATATCTTCACTAGTGCTTACTTTATATATTGTAAAGTAAATGATTCAGATTGTCTTCAAAGTTCTGGTATATAGGAAGTAGGCGTGATTGTGAAGCGATTTGGCCTATTTTCATAACATATCATTGGGATGTAAGGAAACTATTACAAACCAAGTTTCATTGAAATTGATCGAGTAGTTCCTGAGATATGGTTTTGGGCGCATAAATGGGCGGAGCTACGCCCATTAAACATTTTGTATACCAATTTCAGTGCAGCCATCTTTACCATGAAATTTAAGGTTTCCTTACTGAATTAAAGCATTTTTAGGAATTTTTAACGTAACCTTTGTATAGGAGGTAGGCGTGGTTATAATCATACTTCATATTTGGACTGTATAAGGGAGTGCCTAAATGAAACGGCTATATAGATTTTGCTTGATATAGCTTTGTTACTTTACGAGATATCTATAAAAAACTTAGCAGGGGACAGGGACACGCCCACTTTCCAAAAAAAAATTACATTCAAATATCCCCTTCCTAGTGCAATCATTTGTACCAATTTTTATAGCTTTATTTATGGCTTAGTTATGGCACTTTATCTGTTTTCGGCATTTGAATCTAATCGATTGTATCTTTAATGACATTATAGCCGGAGTTATCTTTAGAATTTTTAGATCCTCATAAACATATTATCAACTTTTTGTCTAATCATCGGCTGGAAGATCACTTTAATTCGTTTTCTCTATACTGGGCTTCAAACTCAGCTACCTAGGTATACTCGCATCAGTAGCTCTGTAATTAACACAAACTCATAAATAATATAGTAGTAAAAAAAGTATTGCAGAACAAAATTATGCACACAGATGCCGCTGACTTTTACTACCTCTCCCTCGACACCACCCTTCCCAGCGGCATCAATGTTTACGCGCACGCACTGGGCATGTCCACATTTCGCCAATCGGCTACACCAATCGCTGTTTGCATTACGAATCTACAAGCGAAAATTAATTATCCTGCTGCGAAACTTTATTGCCATTCTACGCGCCTGAGAAACCAAGACCAAGCCCGAGAGCAGGGCGCTGTCGTCTCATTTGTGCCACAAGTTGACTGCTGATTATTGCTAAACTGAAAATAAGTACACTCCTCTTTGTTGATCAGTCAGCAAATTAACTTTTTGCTGATGAAATTATGCTCATTTGCAAAATGTCTGCGTTTGTGGATTTAATTGAATCACGCACAAACACACACAGACACATGGACATTAAAGCACGTGTGCGTTGTCGAATGGGTGTGTTTGTGTGTTTCATATTCAAATGTGCGGAAAACTTTGTTTGGCAGTTACATTCTTTTTTTATTGAATTAATTGTTACGAGCATGTTTGTATGTATGCTTGTTGGCAATTAAAGTTTGTGTAATTCTTTCCCCTTTTTATTATACAAATATGCTGCGTTTAATTAAGCTACACACATACTAATGTAATAAAAAAATTTGAACGCAACTTTAATTGCTTTCATTTGCAGACACCGAAATTCAGAATTCGAGAACGGGTTTTGTGGGGCTAAAAAGTTAATCCTTTTCGATTTGTTGAATGGCTTTAATTTGCTAAATCATTTTGCTTAAAGTTGTTGAATTAACGGTTTTATTAAACGGTTCACCGTACAAACTGGAATACACCATAGCGTGAACTTCCCAGCAATATATTGTTTTTCCAAATCTCAGCTAAGCGGGTCATCCAATGTGATGGCCAGAAAATAGATAGAGCTTTATGTTGATTATCATTTATTAACATATATGTCGAGAGTATGAATTTAAATTTTAAGATAAAAATATTGTGTGGAACATGATTTACAGCGATCTGAAAACCCCCGACTCAAAAAAATGGGCTCGCACTTCCAAAATTTAGCGGCGTTTTAATATGTAAGCTTAAAAGCATGGAACGCAATACGTTCAAGTAAATATAACAAAAATTGAACCTTTGATAGACATTTTGCTTTTTTTTTTTGGTTTTTGCTTTAAAGTTTTTAAATCGAAAATTTAGGAATTTTTATTTGATAATAGAGCGTTCAGTGCGTTTACATATGCAAGGTGCACATAACAAATGTCAACTCATTGGGTGAAGCCGTTTTTGAGATACGATGGAGGAAATTTTGAAAACCAGCGCTTCGAGCAGCACCTTCTTCTAATTGCTGTAACTTAAAAACGACTTTGAATTTCTAAAAATCACTTTATTAAAGTATTCTAGACATGTTAAGGATTTATTTATTATAAAAAACATTTTTTGAGCCCATCACATCCCAGCCTTCATTAAGAACAACAGAACTATAAGGCAACTTCCTACAATTCCTAACAATTCGATAGGGTTTTGAGGGATTGAACCATGAACTACATTGAATTAAAATATAATTGGTAAAAACCATAGATGATAATTATTTAAGAGTCGGTACAACGAAATCCGTGGTCAGATTTACAGAGTCAGGCGCTCTGATACCCATAAACAAAAAAAAAATTATAACACATATATACATACTTCCAACTATTACAAAGCTTTGCAGTCAAATCATCAGGCAGAGTATTTAATTTTTTATCCTAAAGGACTTAAAATTTCCACTCAGATCAGCTTGCTCGCTCTTCAAAACTGTACCGAATGGGTACTGAATGTATTATAGATTTTAGATTCTGGGGGTCAAACATGCTTTACCAATATCTACATATATGAGCTCTAATAGCCTTTTTACACATGAGCAATAAACCGTCCTCTGCTCGATTAAAACGGTTGTTAAGATCAATTTGCCATACAAAATAAAAATCTATATTAACCTTTAATAGAACTTTAATCGATTTTAATATAAAATGCAACTCTACGACAAAGACGTATTTGCAATTATATATGTATATGTACGTTCTTTGTCTGCGATTGACTGCATTTTTCGATAAAAAAAGCTACGGTAGATGTCGCTGCTGAAAAAAACAATCAGCTGATGAGACTTGAGACTTACCAACTTTTATAAGAGAAAAGCAAAAACAAAAATGTATAACAGCTGATCGGTTATCGAGCAGCCGGTAGTGTAAAAGGCAAAAAAGGGTTTCTCAATAAAAATTTTGATTAATCAATTTATTTGGCTGTATAAAAACGCTATTAATCTGCATCCTTCCACGGTAATAATAATCTTCATTTTAATATAATCGCTTATAAACTAGCACAAAAATAAGGAACAATTCTGATATTATTGAAATTCTATAAATAAATGAGCGCTGGGCAACCTGAGCTGAGTATTATTTGAACCGTCACCATCAACATTTCTAAATCTGATTTATTCTATTTGAACTAAAGTGGGCGAAGGAAAATCGCAGAACGTATTGGAGTAGAAGAAATCCAAGTGCGAACATAGCTCCAAAACCGTTCAAAAAAACTAAAATGAATAAACATTTTATGTGTGATATAACACTCGAGCCATGTTCAAGTGCGGACATGGCTCTAAAATCGGAGAATCAAGAATAGGAAGGTCATTAAAACCTTCAGAAACTGGTCGAACTCAAAAGATTTGGAAGATCATTGTTGAAGGTCTTGCCAATTCAAGATTGATTCTGTGTTCGCCGACAAAGAAAGAAAAATAAAAATATTGGAGCAACTAATATTCCATTCAACAACAAATTGTTGTATTAACATTTGAGGTGCGATTTTGCACTCGAGCAATGTCCAAGTGCGGACATGGCTCCAAAATCGAAGAACAAAGAATAGGATGGTCATTAGAACCTTCAGAAGCTGGTCGAACTCAAAAGATTTGGAAGACAATTGTTGAATGTCTTACCAATTCAAGATCGATGCTGTCTCCGCCAGCAAAGAAAGAAAAATAAAAATATTGGAGCAACTAATATTCCATTCAACAACAAATTGTTATATTAACATTTGAGGTGCGATTTTGCACTCGAGCAATGTCCAAGTGCGGACATGGCTCCAACATCGAAGAATCAAGAATAGGAAGGTCATTAGAACCTAAAAATAAAAATATTGGAGCAACTAGTATTCCATCCGGCAACAAATTACTGTATTTGTATTTGAACATGGTTACAAAACCACAGAACCAAGAACTAAGAATAAGAACGTCATTGCAACCTTCAGAAGTTCGTCTCGGAAGATTTGGATGACCATTGTTGAAGGTCTTACCAATCAAAAATCGATTCTGTCACCGCCGGCAAAGAAAGAAAAATAAAAATATTGGAGCAACTAGTATTCCATCCGGCAACAAATTACTGAATTAAAATGTGAGGTGTGATATTGTATTTGAACATGGTTACAAAACCACACAACCAAGAACTAAGAATAAGAACGTCATTGCAACCTTCAGAAGTTGGTCAAACTCAGAAGATTTTGATGACATTTTTGAGCCAATTGTTGAAGGTCTTACCAATTCAAGATCGATGCTGTCTCCGCCAGCAAAGAAAGAAAGATAAAAATATTGGAGCAACTAATATTCCATTCAACAACAAATTGTTGTATTAACATTTGAGGTGCGATTTTGCACTCGAGCAATGTCCAAGTGCGGACATGGCTCCAAAATCGAAGATCAAAGAATAGGAAGGTCATTAGAACCTTACTGAATTAAAATGTGAGGTGTGATATTGTATTTGAACATGGTTACAAAACCACACAACCAAGAACTAAGAATAAGAACGTCATTGCAACCTTCAGAAGTTGGTCAAACTCAGAAGATTTTGATGACATTTTTGAGCCAATTGTTGAAGGTCTTACTAATTCAAGATCGATGCTGTCTCCGCCAGCAAGGAAATGTCCAAGTGCGGACATGGCTCCAAAATCCAAGAACAAAGAATAGGATGGTCATTAGAACCTTCAGAAGCTGGTCGAACTCAAAAGATTTGGAAGACAATTGTTGAAGGTCTTACCAATTCAAGATCGATGCTGTCTCCGCCAGCAAAGAAAGAAAGATAAAAATATTGGAGCAACTAATATTCCATTCAACAACAAATTGTTGTATTAACATTTGAGGTGCGATTTTGCACTCGAGCAATGTCCAAGTGCGGACATGGCTCCAAAATCGAAGATCAAAGAATAGGAAGGTCATTAGAACCTTACTGAATTAAAATGTGAGGTGTGATATTGTATTTGAACATGGTTACAAAACCACACAACCAAGAACTAAGAATAAGAACGTCATTGCAACCTTCAGAAGTTGGTCAAACTCAGAAGATTTTGATGACATTTTTGAGCCAATTGTTGAAGGTCTTACTAATTCAAGATCGATGCTGTCTCCGCCAGCAAGGAAATGTCCAAGTGCGGACATGGCTCCAAAATCCAAGAACAAAGAATAGGATGGTCATTAGAACCTTCAGAAGCTGGTCGAACTCAAAAGATTTGGAAGACAATTGTTGAAGGTCTTACCAATTCAAGATCGATGCTGTCTCCGCCAGCAAAGAAAGAAAGATAAAAATATTGGAGCAACTAATATTCCATTCAACAACAAATTGTTGTATTAACATTTGAGGTGCGATTTTGCACTCGAGCAATGTTCAAGTGCGGACATGGCTCAAAAATCGAAGAACAAAGAATAGGAAGGTCATTAGAACCTTCAGAAGCTGGTCGAACTCAAAAGATTTGGAAGACCATTGTTGAAGATCTTAGCAATTCAAGATCGATTTTGTCATCGCCGGCAAAGAAAAGTAAAAATAAAAATATTGGAGCAACTAGTATTCCATCCGGCAACAAATTACTGTATTTGTATTTGAACATGGTTACAAAACCACAGAACCAAGAACTAAGAATAAGAACGTCATTGCAACCTTCAGAAGTTCGTCTCGGAAGATTTGGATGACCATTGTTGAAGGTCTTACCAATCAAAAATCGATTCTGTCACCGCCGGCAAAGAAAGAAAAATAAAAATATTGGAGCAACTAGTATTCCATCCGGCAACAAATTGTTGAATTAACATTTGAGGTGTGACATTGCACTCGGGGTCATTATTTGACTGGAAAAATAATGTCACAAACGGTATGAAATTAAAGAATTAAAGAATTTTGACATTCTATATAAATGGTTTTATAGAAATTATATAATATATGTGTTTATGATCAAAACTATAAATTAACAAGCAAGAAACGGCTAGAGCTGCACCTAACCACCTACCTCAAATTAAATAGTTTGCGAATATTCTTTTAACAGTCATATTATGATATTCTGTAATAATGTAGAGTTCCTCCAAAGAGCTGGAATATTTGAGAACCTTTCTCATCTGCTGTCTTCAATTAAATGACAATTTCATTTTGCTAAGTTGTCTTTATATACTATTTTACGCAAAAAATTATATTCAATTTTGTTAAAAATTTGCAAAAAACACAGCATATTTAATGTTTAATAAAGAATTTTACTTGCTAGCACGACAAATAATAACATTGAAATACTTTGAAAACCTATATTTAACAATGTGCCAAAAGGTAGGCAACAAAATGTATAGAATCCTAAATTTATACTATAGATCTTCTTAAGCGCTACTAATTAAGTTGCCATTTATCTCTAGCTGTGCCGAAAGATACCTCTGGGTGGGTGGTCTAAAAATTTCAAAATTAAAAAAAAATAAATTTTGTCTTGTTAAATATTTCAATATGTTAAATTATCCAAAAATATAAAATAGGAAAATTCAAAGAAATATTCCCTTTACAAGTTCTGCCCATCAGACCACATTAGTTAGAATATAAAACTTTAAACGCGTATATTTCAAAATCAATTTTTTAAGTCGATGTACACATTTTGTCGAAAAGTTAAGAACCGATTTTGCTCAAATTTAGCACACATCTTTGGATAACATTATCTAGTTAATGAACGAATGTTTTTTATTTATATATTTTTTATTTATATATTTTTTACAACATTTTTTCGAGCCAATATATCGCGAAAATTTTATCAAAAAAGTGTTTTTTTTTAAATTCTGTAAAAAAAAAATTTAATTTTTTTTCTTTTTTCTCTAATTAAGGTCTTTCCTTCGTCCTATCTATCGAAATATTTTTGGTTTATTGATTTTAGATCAACCTATAATGAATTATAATGACACGGTAAGAGCATTTTTTTGACACGTTTTGGAGATGAGGTACCAACGACTGAGTTTACGGAATTTTTAAATTAAAATTTCACAAAAATGTGGTTAATTGAAATATATGATGGTATATATTTAAATAAAAAATTTTAAATATCTTTATTTTCAGCCTCTGCATTAGGCTCTCTCGTGAAGGGTTGAAATGATTGTGTATGAATTTTTATTGGGAATATTATCTCACTTTTTGATTCAGCTCTGACTTTCTTACCTGTTTTATAAAAGCTAAGCTAATAGTATAGTCCATGTAGTGACAGCATATGGATTATTTCAGTTATTCTTGATATATGGTTATGTTTTCATTACTTCTTCGTGTGATCTGAAGTTCCTTCCTTGCAGAGAAAAAGGTGTTTTAATATGTTTTTTTAAGACGGTGTTATTTCACTTTCAATTCTTGGAGTTTGAGATTTAATATACACATGTTGTACTTTATATATGCTGAATGTTTAAAATTTATTTTCACTTATGTAGCCTAAAAGTATGCACACTAAGAGAAACCATATTGAAAACCTCAAAAATTTTGAGGAACATTATGTGACGTCTTCCAGGAAAGCTTACGATAAAAAAAGAAAAATAAATAATCCCCGTTTATATAAATGCCATCCAACCCCAAATTGTACCCCATTTTGACACAAAATTTATTTCATAAATTTCTTCAATTAAATTTGCCACCTCAAAAAGTGCTTATCAATTCACCGATTTTTCATAAAACTCCACACTTATATGTATGAACACTTCATTTATTAAAAAACTTATGTCGAAGAATAAGCATAAATTTCGCCCCCAACACATGTGACCTGGCTATTAGCCCATTTTCGAGGCGCACACCCTCAACGCTATCACTTGCCATCTCTCTCACAGTTTTCGTACAATTGAGACACAAAAAAAAAATACAAAAACATTTCGTGTTGAATGCGAGCACAAATGCAATTGAATGGCGTGTAATGGTGTGTGTAGTGAAATTTCATGCAGCAGAATATTTGTGACATAACGCCAGCGTGTCTATTAAACTGACTTGTGCAATGAGAACAAAACATTTTTATTAACAACATTTCTATGCAAATAAAGGTGAACATTTATATGAAGCAGTGGAGAAATAAAGATATATGTACATATATATATACGATACATATGTTCCTGTCTATTTTAATGTATGAAACGGACAGCGTACAACTTAATGGCTTGTCATGGAATTTTATGTGACTTCGCTGCAGGATACTCCAAACAAATTCATGCCACAGATATGCATATGTATTGCATATGTATGTATATGCTTGGCTGTTGTATGTCGGTAAAAAATAATAACTTTTTTTGGTAATGCCTTTTGATAACACATTTCTGCATGATTTTTTTGTGGTTTATTTTATTTTTGTAATTTATATGTAAATTTAAATGAATGTGTGCATGTTGACTCGCTGTTATGGGAAATTATTGTACGAATCAACAAAATATCTTTGCTGCTAACGTACGTGTGGCATCTGCTACAGCAGTACCAGTCATTGGTTTGGCGTAGAACTTCAGACTCGAAAATCGTAACTTTTGATATATTTCCTATTGATTTTCGTTCAAAGATAAAAATGTTGAAGGGGGCATGTGATGGACCCATTTGTTTTTCTTAAATTATTTTCATATCATGTCTAGCATACGGTAGTAAAGTGATTTGTAAAAATTCAAAGTCCTTTTAAAGATACAGCAGTTAGAAGAAGGAGCTGTTCGAAGCGCTGAGTTGGCAGCTGGAAACTTTGAACGCGTTTTTCTCAAAACTGTGTTTTTGAAACTTCAAATTTATTGAATGCACTCAGCACATACAAACGTAATAAATGCTCTATTATCAATCAAAAATTCCTAAAATTTCGATTTAAAATTTTATACCAAAAAACAAAAAAGGACAAACGCAAAATTCGAAATTTTTTTTCAAATATCTACCACAACATAAATTTTTGCTATATTCATTTGGTAATAGTCCATTTCATGCATTTAAGTTTACAAATCAAAACACCGTTATTATTTTTTGTTTCCAATAAACTAGTCAGCCGGAATCATTGAGAAAGTGCCAACACATTTTTTCTAGGCGAGGGTGTTCAGAACGCTGTAACTCATGTTCTACATAATATTTTTAGCTTAAAATTTATATCTATACTGTCGAAATCCTTAATGAATAATAAACTTAAACCTCAAAATAAAAAAAAAAAATCTGAAAAATTCCTAAAAAACAGTCCTTATCATGGGATAACCCATTAAGTAGGCAACATTCTTAGTAAAATAATTTATTAACGAAGCTGTTTGCGCACCAAATGATAAATGATATGGGGTATTGGTTGGATTTACAGGTGTTCAGGAATGTTCAAAATTTTGGAAAAAACATATTAGGTTAGCAAATATCTCCCGTTTTTTTGCTCTATATGCAATGCTTTATAAAAAGTGTTACAGTGATCGGATTAAGTTCAAATATGCGCCGTTTTGTTTGATAATCTGTTTCCATCTAGATGGCAACTTCATAATACACCCCTCATAGAAGCCTCCTCCTTATTTGCGAAGAACTCGGACAGCCACTTTTCAGAAGCCTCTTTTGAGTTCAACTTTACACCACCAAGGGCGTTCGCTATGGACAGTTACAGGCGCTATGACCGGGCTATGTGGTGGATGAGATAACACCTCCCTTATGACGAGTCATAAACGAAGTGTGTAATCTGGCGTTTTCCTAGTGGAACACTACACCCTGGGCCAAGCGGTCCACTTGTTCGCAGTAGATGGTAGAATTAAGCGTCTGGCCACATGGGAGCAACTCATAAGCGATGTTTCCGTCAATCCCGGCTTGGCCGCTGTTTGGGTCGATTCACCGGCCTTCGACCATGACCGTTTTCGCTTGATATTGTCGTATGTGATCCATTTTTCGTCGCCAGTCACCATCCGCTGCAGAAATAGATCAAGTTCTTTCGTTGATTTGGTCCAAAAATTTTGTGTATCCAACCTTCTGCAGACGGTTTAAAATGTTTTTGGTGACTTGCCGGTCGAACTCGATGTTTTCCATGATTTGATCGGTGTCCGCCGACTGGCTTATCCGTGGTGTCGTTTTCACCCGCTTAATCTCACGGAACGTTTCTCTATCGGATTTGTCTTTAACGATGGAAAATTTTAAAATAGCCCGAATTTCGGCGTTGGTGAACTCCATGTTTACACGTCTATAACTGTTGAACGCAATATCCAAACTAATCATGCATAGCGTCGTTTTGTAGGTTATGTCAAGACCTTTCAAAGAAGTATAGTATTGCCAGATACGAGCTCTGTAGCGCTTTATACATAGTCACGAAATTCAAAAGACAAAAAGACGGAAGGGAGATATTTGCCAATCTAATATTTTTATTTTTATGAAAACATATTTTTCCACTCCTTGTGTGAAAATAGTAGTTTTGTTATTTAGTCATGCTTTGAACATATAGACGACGACACTTCACGACGTAACGATAGCGAAATTTCCTTGACTGCAAATGTCGTCTTGAAGCCAGCTTCTTGAACATTTTGAAGATGCCAGCGACATATCAAATTGTGGATGTAGACAAATTCGTTGTTGCGAACTCAATCCGTTCCCGAAATATAGAAAAAGTTTTGGATAAAGAAAACTTTAAACAAATAAATCAATTAATTATTTGTATTATGCATATTTATCAGTAGAAATAAAATGTATGAAAACAAGTAAAACTGAGAGAGAAAAGTAAGAAAACAAGTAGAACTGAAAAATATTTTCTGTGAATTTTCAAGCGGATCTTAATTTACACATTTCCTCTAACAAAGCAATATTTCGAAGTAATTACAATAGGTCCTCCTTAGGTAACTGCTTCAACGGAAAAAGAGAAATTCAAACAAGACAAAAATATAAAAGGAACGATAAAATTATACATAGAAATATCGACACTTTAACACAAAAAACATGCTAGTATATTTCCAACCGGAAATCACTTAACAAAAACTAAGTACCTTTTCCCAAAAATAACCTTTTTTTTACTTTTAAGTAAACCCTACCATACTAAATTACTATTTACACAAGCGCCCATTACCCTCGCAATGAGTTTCGGTCATGAATAGCTGAAGCATGTTGACTGTCCCAAAACGACAACGAATTAAGACCTTAAAAGCGGCAAAGGCAAAGAGAAACGCGTATGTCTGATTGCATGCACCTTAACACAGCGGTATATACTCTTTATCAGCACACCTATCTATCTGTGGGCGTGCCAATAACCGCACCCAAAGCAGTTGCATGTGTTTGTATGTCTATATTGTCACCTGCTCACAAATAGCTGATTTCAATGAACTGACGGACGAAAAGTTTTTACTTCGCATTCATTCATGCCATTTCTATGATTTTTTTTTTTTACCAACCAACTTTGTAGCCACTCAATAAAAAAAAGCAGCTCGCATCAAAAGAAGCGCACACAAAATCTTCTTATCGGATTTCATTGTCTGCTTCTTCCTGCGCTCTAGTGCTCTGTATGTGACGGCGATGGATTAATGACGATTTCATTATGGTTTGTGTGTGAGTGTGAGCTGTGATTTTTTTTCTTGATTTTTTTTTGAATTCGTTTCCTTTTGATTGCGTTTATTTATCATTCATTTCGTTTGGCACAGGCGCTTCACTGGGCTCAGTGATAAATGGTACTTAACAGAAGTTGCGTATACGCAGCGTAAAACTTGTGTGTATTTATGTTTACCCAATAGTATGCTGTGGTTTCTATTATCGCTTGTGTATTTGTGGTTTGCAGTAAAGTTTCCACTGCACATAGCAATGTGGATTGTGGTTTTGTTAACTTTTTTGTTTAATTGTGGCTATTGAATTGAAATGTATTGAATATGAGGATTAAATATCTGAATTGAAATTTAAGTGAGTTTAAAGTTTTTTGGTAAAAAAAATATTTTTAATTATCAGTTTATTATATGGAATATACTCGAGATACATAATTGCCAACATGATGATGTAATTAAGTTAAGTTTGTCTTTTGGACTTCGCGGCTAAGTATAAAGCGCTACAAAGCTCGTAGCTGGCAATACTATACATCTATGCTGCTGAAACGGAACGAACTCGACCCATTTTTGAAGCGGATGGTAACTGGCGACGAAAAATGGATCACATACGACAATAGCAAGCAAAAACGGTAGTGGTCGAAGACCGGTGAATCATTCCAAACAGTGGCAAAGCCGGGATTGACGGCCTGGAAGGTTTTGCTGTGTGTTTGGTGTGATTGGAAGTGAATCATCCACTATGAACTGCTCCCATATGGCCTAACTGGACCGCTTGAAGCAGGCGATCGACCAGAAGCCTTCAGAATTGGCCAACAGGAAGGGTGTAGTGTTCCAACGTCAGACCACACACTTCGTTGATGACTCCTCGGAAGCTACGGGAGCTCGGATGGGATTGCCAAGGGATTACCACCTGTTGCTGTCCATGGCGAACGTCCTTGGTGGTGTAAAGTTGAACTCGGCTTCTGAAAAGTGGCTGTCCGAGTTCTTCGCAAATAAGGGAAGGGAGATATTTGCCAACCTAATATATCAACAATTTTTTTTTATTAAATTTAAATAAAAAATAATTTCTTTGATATCACTCAATATTCCAAATAATAATAACAATTTATTATATTTTAATAAATAAACAATAAAATAAATGTACAATTGGTATTTAAGAAGTATATTAGTATATTACCCACATATATATATACAGCTATCGCCATTAAATAAACAAACGTCCCGCTACTTATGAATGTTGTCTATGACTTCATTTTGCCATTTATAAAATAAATAGCTTTGCATGCCAAATTGATAGCCGCACAATAAGGAAACACATGACACCCGCGTTCCCAACCACATACTGTAAAGTTATAGACACCTGAGTAGCAATTTAATAGCTGTGACGCCATGAATTGAGCACCCAAGCAATTTCCATCCATACAATGACATGCAAACTGATTGTATGTTTGATAGTGACTGAATAGAATTGGCTTCTCAGCGAAAAGGAGGCACACAAAGGCAAAAAAAAGGAAGTCCAAATTGTGCGCTCGTGTCTCAAGTGTTTTGATTTCTTTTGGCTTTCAATAGCAAGTCATACGAGTTTTCGCATTGCTTATTTATTTATTTATGTATTGTGTAATGACACTGACGAGTGTCCTTCAATTAGATAATCAACAGTTGTGAATTTTGCCAAATTGAGTTATTTTAAAATGCGGAATTTCGTTTTAAGCTCAAGTATTACTTACTATAATTGGGGTTATTTGCCAATTTCATTATAAAAATATTGTCATATTCAGCCATGAATGCTTCAAGTAGTTTCCTCTTTTTAGAAGGATTATAGAAGTGCAAAGAAATTATCATAAGACGTTGATTGTGTTGACTTAAAAAATATAAAAATATAAAAATTGTGCTTATTGAAATTATTTTGGTCTCTCTGGCTTGCATGGTTACAAGGTTATTGTGTTTAACTCCCACGATATTGAGTTAGGAAACTAAGGAAGACTAGAATTCGGCAGATACGAGGCTAACATTGTAGGTATTGAATCAAAGTAGACTATGTATAATCAAGTTCCAATCAACCCATTTTTTATTTAGTATCTTGTCCAAAGATACTTTAATTGAGCAATTAAGACATCGTTCAGCATAATTTTTCTTCTTCTATTACCGTGCAAAGTCAACTAATTGCTAAATTAGTGTTTAATTCACACTTAATTGATTTAAAAGTCTCAATTGATATAAAAAAAATCGAAATACAATTCCATCCAGAAAGAAATTTTCATTTCTGTATTTCTGTCGTAAGATATTTACAGTTGAACTTCCATAACTCGAAGTTCTCCATAATTCGAATTGGCCATAGAAGTCACATTTCATACAAATTACCATCCCTAACACGGGCGTATCTCTAACTCGAAGTTTTGTCGTGGATTATGATGATTCGAGTTAGGGAAGTTAAAATGTATATATATTATGTACAGTAATAACTACTAATTTAAAATGTTTCGACTCTTTTCTAATTATTTGCTAATTTTAAGATATTTCAGTATATTTTTTATAAAAATTGTACAACTGTCCAATTCCAATTGTTTTAGCTAAATTGATTCAATTAACTTCTTAATTGCCTCAACCAATTGTATTATTTGAACATGGAAAATTAGCTTAGTCTCTCTTGTAGCTTTTAATCTGAAAAATCAAAGAATTAGTTAGCTGCTGAGTGTTATATCCTATTCGCACAGGAGTTAATTGATCAATTAACATTTGCTCGATTAAAGCGTTGATTTAGAACGATTTGCTAAACAAAATAAAATTCTGGGATGCAACTCTGCGGGTTGTTATCCTACATTGTAGTCGGAAGACTCCACAAAAATTCGATTGTTAGTTGGATTCAATGGACTTGAGGTTGCAATAATCTATTCTTTTTTATTATAAAGAGGAAAGATTTGTATATATGTTTGTAATGAATAAACTCGAAAACTATTGTGCCGATTTCAAAAACACCACCATTCGAAAGCTACATTCACCTCGAGTACCCCGAAGCTATATTTTTTGCTAGAATCTAAACTTTCTGGAAATAGTCCAGGTGAGGGTATCAAAAAGACTCCGTGATGGAGAATCTTAATCTGAAACTGAAAATCGATTTGCAAGTCATGCTCTTCACATCGCAATCGCGTGCCAGAGAGTCGAGTAACGAGTGCTCGCAGCTGCATGCTGAACAAAATTTCAAAACCAGCCAAGTAAGAGTCGAGTACGGAGCGTTTGCAGTGGTTTGAGGAACTAAATATTAGAAATATACAAGCTCGCACTAGGCCGTCGAACTCTGAGGCGTTTAAAAAATACCTCTGGAGAGCTATTTGAGAAAAAATAGAAATATCATTGAATATCCTATAGTTTTTGGTTATTTTACACTGGAAATCTTTAGATGTGCCGAATTTCATTCAAATCGCCAAAATATACTACATTGTATTCAAAGATCGGATGGATATGTGGAAACTTTAAGGGTATTCTGACCGAATCTGTTGAACTGGCAATTTGTTAGCTGATACTTTGTTAAAATAAGTTTGGGAAAAAATTAAATGAATTTTTAAAGCAGGGACGCAAAACAAGTAACTAAAAAATAATCAAACTTGTCAGACTGATGCTTCGTTACTCGGAAGCAAAATAATTTGTTAATTTTACAAAAACAAAATGCACGTAAAAACTACTAACGAATTAGCAAAGCTGGTCTGAATATCCCTATTACATATTGTTATCATTGATATTGCAATTCCCGGTCTCTGTTACTCTCGTATTGAAAAAATAAATTTAACAAGTAAGGAAGGGCTACCAAGTAAGGGTGTAACCGAACATTTTAGACTCTCGCAATTTCTTTATTTAACTTTATTTATGTATATTATATAATACCCAATTTGACCCACATAATCGTCATATATATTGTATAAAGTCCCTTGAAAGTTGGAAACCATAATATTAGGTTAGAAGCACCAAGGTCCTCGTGTTCGATATATGGAGCTTTAAAAACCTATGGTCCGATTTCGGCGATTTTTAGAATGGGGCTGCCACACTATTAACATAGTATTTGTGCAAAGTTCTGCACCGATATCTTCACTAGTACTTACTTTATATACTGTAAAGTAAACGATTCAGATTGTCTTCAAGGTTCTGGTATATAGGAAGTAGGCGTGGTTGTGAAGCGATTTGGCCTATTTTCAAAACATATCATTGGGATGTAAGGAAACTATTGCAAACCAAGTTTCATTGAAATCGGTCGAGTAGTTCCTGAGATATGGTTTTTGACCCATAAGTGGGCGACGGCACGGCCATTTTCCATTTTGTAAAAAAATCTGAGTGCTGCTTTCATCTGCCATTTCCTATGTGAAATTTAGTGTTTCTGACGTTTTTCGTTAGTAAGTTAACCCACCTTTAGTAATTTTCAACCTAACTTTTGTATGGGAGGTGGGCGTGGTTATGATCCGATTTCTTTCATTTTTGTAGTGCCTAAAAAAAACGACTGCAGAAAGTTTGGTTTATATAACTCTATTTGTTTGCGAGATATGTACAAAAAACTTGGTAGGGGCGGGGCCACGCCCACTTCCCCAAAAAAATTACATCCAAATATGCCCCTTCATAGTGCGATCCTTCATACCAAATTTTATTTCCATAGCTTTATTTATGGCTTAGTTATGGCACTTTATGTGTTTTCGGTTTTCGCCATTTTGTGGGCGTGGCAGTGGTCCGATTTTGCTCATTTTCGAAAGCAACCTTCCTATGGTGACAAGAAATAAGAGTGCCAAGTTTCATCAAGATATCTTAATTTTTACTCAAGTTACAGCTTGCACAGACGTACAGACGGACGGACGGGCCGACGGACAGACGGACAGACAGACATTCGGATTTGAACTCCACTCTTCACCCTGATCACTTTGGTATATATAACCCTATATCTATCTCGTTTAGTTTTGGGTGTTACAAACAACCGTTATGTGAACAAAAATACTCTCTTTAGCAACATCTGTTGCGAGAGTATAAAAAGTTTAAAACTGTACCAAAATTGTATGAAAATTTAGTTAATTAAACATTTTTATTTTTAAAAATATGTTCGTATAATATTTGTAATTCAGACTGTTTAATGTCTGCTTGTGATTAATATTTCAGATTCTCTCTCTCCTTCTTCGTTCTAAATTATACTATAAAAATATAAATGTATTATTATTTTTAAGATCCCACTAAATGCTTTATTATCTCTTCTCGTCTCTTTACAGTCACAGAAAAAGAAATCAGGCAATGGTGAGTACGACATAATTAACTCATAACATTTATGGCAAGTAATTCAATTAGCTTTAAAAAAATACCATATACACTAAGCCAACATTGAATTAAAGAAAGAGCAAAGAAAAATTGCGAAAAATAATATCAAAGGAAAATTTTAAAATTGTCAAGCAGTCAAAAGGACAGCAGATCTTCTGGCAAAGGCAATAAAACCCCCGCTTATGCCACAAAATTCAAGAAAAATTACACTATACCTCAACAGCAAGCATTTTTAAAATTCCTTCACATTCCAAAAATATTAATATATGTGTGTTTGTGTGCGATTACGGTGTATTAAACAAGCCGCTGTCGGCATTAAGTAACCGCATTACTGTCATGCCACAACTTGTATGAAAATTTACCGACCACAGCAGCACAACAACAACAGAAACAACAAGGAATCAAAGCAAAGCCACACATCAGCCAGCTGTTGGCTGTTAAGCTTACTTCCGAAATTCTTGCGCCACACGTTGCTTATTGCCAGATTGAATTAGTGCACCAAAGCAGACGGTATAATTCAATTCAAACGCATTAAAAAACACAAGCACACACATACAGAGCTGCTTGAGTGTGTGCGTGTGTGTCTCTCCCACAGCAAAACAGCAAACCAAAATTTTATTTAAATGAAAGATGACAGCAATTTTTTACTTCACTCCATGTGCCGACCCAATTTGGTTGCCGAAAAAGTGTGGTAAATGACTCCATTCTCTCTCATTCACTCTCTTTCTCTTTGTTTTGCGCTGCACAAGCAAACAGGTGGATTAGTCATAAGTAGCAGATTATGCGACTTTCTGCTTACATTATCTAACGGTATCCTTGTGCGCCCATTAGAGACACACACACATGCACATATATTCAAACACTCCGAAATGCTCTAAGTGTGTTTGTAAGTGTGTTATGCGACAAGCGTGAAATTTTTGTGGCAAATTATTCCAAATGGAATTTTAATTAGTTTGAAAAAGGCATTTGCTTTAGATTAAATGAATTTTAATTACCCGCCTTGCTGTTGGCAACACCGGTTGTCATGGCAGTTTACAAGACGTCGCAAGTAAACGCGAATTTTCAGCGGATTTGTGTATTAACAAAATAAATTGCTGTAAACAATGCCAAAGTATGTTGCACAATATTAACTCGCTTAATCTGTTAGCACTTTTCTTTTGACCGAAAATGTGTAATCTTATAATAAATGCGACGCAAGCCATTTTAAGGGTTTACATTTTAATATAAAAAAGTTAATTTCAGTGCTCTCCTATAAACTTTTCGCGTAAATCGCAATTAAACGCCTTCTTCTTGAAAATTATAAAAGGGTGATATAATTAATATGCAATTTGCATTACTCTTATTCGCTTGAGAAGTAAGTAGAGCTTCAAGTTAGAGTACTCTGCTCATTTAAAGAGGGTCATTCCATATAAAAGCCTGCTTTTAGTGATTTCATCTATACCAATTCTAGAAAACAAATTTGCTGGACTTTATTTGACCACTATTAGAAATATAATTATTCACTCGAAAACTTATCATCTGAAAAAGACGGACTTTTCAAGATCGCATTTATTTTCATTCTGAGGTTCCTTCATTGAATATTTTTAAGGGTAGCAAGAATAGCTTCGACTCCTCTACTAACTGCATTTTTACTCCCAGGTACAGCGATATCTTAAACCAACAAAAGGTAGGAAAATGTATCTGTATCGGTATAAAAAATATAGGGAATATTGAGACACCCTATTATGGACAGATACAAATGATACCATTATAAGCTTTAGTATAGAAGCTATCTGTATATTAATTTGAATTCATTTAAGATACTTAATAAATATTTGTTTTCTTCCCACACTTAAAGGCACAAAGGTTTTCTGAAAGACTGTCCGAATGGTCTGCTGACAGAACAAGTAAGTAAATTTATATATGATTTAACATTTTGTTTTAAGATAAACACTAAACATGAATTACAACCTCACAAAACTCAAGTTCAATAAATCGTCATTGCATAACCTATTATGGACTAGTTTCTAATTGTATGCATACCATGTAATGTCAGAAAGACTGAAAAGTTCGCACTGTATATATAAAAGAGTACAATTTGAAGAAATGTAATTGAATGTAGATAGACATAACATCCAAACAGAAAAAAATACAGATTTCTCAGCTTTCGACGTAGGCTATTGGATCAGGAAAAATACTTGAATAGTAGCTTCTTAGAGACGCAAGATCTGAGATTTGAAATAAAATATAAAAGGAATTTCTTATGGCAATTGAAATACAATTTTTCTACAAGATTTTGTCGGAATTCTGTATCAGGCGAAGCAACCATTTTCTAATTTCATTACAAACCATATGAGCTCTTAAGACTACGGCCCAAGTAGACATCCCAAAGAGACATATATAGATGAAAACATCAAAAATATCCACAAAATGATTTTGAACATAATTAGAATTAAGTTGATCGAGATAGTTTAGACTCCAAAGAAATCTAGGAAATATGTTGGATAACATAGTTTGACCTGGAGCCTATTCTAATCTGTGTGCCACTTTAGCTCCCAATCGGTCGATTCCTTAAGTCACATACAATTTAGAATTATCCAAACTTTGTCCCAATGTTCATGATTGGTTAGTGTTTGATTCAGTTTTCAAAAGCATTGCCGCTGGAAGTAATTCGAAAGTCTAAAGAAATTTTCATGAAATTTGTTAGATAATCTATATTAATATCATCGGTTAAGAATGTTTCGAAAAACATGTATCATGCAAAATAGTAAAGGGCTTTTTAAAAGAGACGCTACAAAAGTAACCGATAGTTACAGTAAACGACACCATATTTTTTCCCGCTCTTTTGACATTTCTCTTCAGTAAGGTTTGTCATTTCATCATGGAAAGATATAGGATCCAACAACGAGTCGAAATTATTAAAATTTGCTACTGAAAATCGGAGTCAGTGGCCTCAACTTTAAGAGCACTTAGTCTTACGTAGCGATGAGGCTCATTTCTGGATGAATGGCTTCGGAAATAAGCATAATATGCGTTATTGGTCAGGCAGCAATCCACACGCACTCCATGAGTTAGTTACCATTGCATCCCGCAAAAATACGGTTTGGTGCGGTTTATAGGCCGGCGTCATTGGGACGTATTAATTCCGTGATGATCAAGACCGGCACGTTACTGTGAACGGGAATCGCTACCGCTCAATGCTAACAGAATATTTTTCGACCGTATGGGATGATATGGACTTGGACAATATATGGTACCAACAGGACGTCGCCACAATCCACATTCTAAGAATTAATGAATAATCGCTCGTCCTATAGAAGAATGTAATTTGCCGTCAATGTAGCACAAGGTCACCTTAGAGTGAATATTGATTTCCAACATTTTTTATTTGTAATAATCTTATATCTAAATACATTTCGTCTTCATTTCAAACCCATTGCTACAGCGTCTGTTATTCGACGGCGCTCGACCTTAGCCCTTTTCGATTTGTTTTACTTAACTTTTATCACCAATTGTATTTACCACAACTAAGTTTCTGAGAAATTTTGCGAAACAAAACGCTCATTTGTTGGCTAATTTGCTATGTGAGTGAAAACGCAAAATCCGAGAAAAGCATAAAATTCGCCAAGCGTGTGCAAGCTGCCCACAAAATTCTGCAGCAAAACAAAATAAAGCAAAAACAAACAAAAAAAACAGCAGAAAATAAACAAAAAGTTGTTGTGGTTAACGGTTAACACCATAAACCATAACGAAAGATTTAAATTTCTGCTTATACCCCTGCTGCCGCCGCACACTTTATAGCACTGGGATTTGCAACTTTTACGAGAGGCAGTAAACATATACGAATACGTAAATTCGAGTATGTACCCACTTACGTAACCACTTGGAAAAGAGTGGAAAATAGTGTCTGACTGTAGTAGTAGTTGTTGTTTGTTTTTTATGAAAAAAATTTTAATGTTTAACATCAACAGCAATGTTGGTTGTAGTTGTATTATACAATGTTGTATTTCGAGTTATGAATATGTACAGAAGTGTTGATTTAAGCACGAGTTGAGGTTGAATGGTTGATGGGCTTACGGCTGTCAGTTTTAACTAACTAAGTAAATTGTAATGGTAATCCCATGGAAGATCGGTGTTTGCTGTATCTTCATCGTATCATTTCAAAACTTACCATACGAACTAAACTAAACTTCAAGTCTATCTGAAAGCCCTTTCAGTTAAGGTAACATAATATTTTACTTCAACTTGGTATAATGAGTTGGAGCTTGTAACACCATTTTCCTAGCTTCGAAGAATTTCAATCTATTGACCTACGATCAGGATCATATTCTAAACTCTCAGCTGACATCGACCATTCTAATCGAAGATCGAGTACCAAATTTGGTAGTAAACTCGTCTTACGTAGCCTGATGAGTAATACGTCCTGGCACTATATGCTTTAACTGTGTTTTACACCGAACTCACCCAGAAATTTGTATGGACGGAACCCTTATTAGAACTAAAATAAATAAATTTTTATTTCTCAATTATTTTTGAATTACTAAAATTCCTTCGTCATTATTTTTCCTCTGACTGTTTTGCTTTTGATGGCTTGGTTCGGAATATGCTAAAAATCATATCGCTTGGCACTTGAGCGTCAGCTGTTCTCTTTTTACTGCTGTACCAGTTACGTAAGCAGACGCCCACGTTGTAACTCGACAGTTAAAATAATAACAACAAATGGATTTTCTACGCTCCAATGACTTTGCGCCGAAAAGTATGCCTGGTAAATAGAATTTATGATTGCAAAGTAGTTTAAGTTGAAGGATAGCTGCAGTGGTGCGAATTTAAGAGCACTGTTGGTTGTAAACAAATTTATAAAATCGATAGCAAAGTTGTAAAATTTAACATAACGGCGTAGCGAGGGCTCATATAAAAGTATATAAAATTTGTGGATAATAGAAAATAAAAATGTATACGAATAAAAGATAAATTAATATAATATGTAAAATTGATCTCTAAATTTCAGCATTTCATAACTTCGAAATGATTTTCAAGTGTAATAAAAGGTAATAACTATCATTCGTAGGTGGCTTTAGTTAAAAATAATAATATTTGTAAGTCAAACTTAATATATCGTTTGAACAAAATCATTATTGCTCGATGTTTCATGAAAAAAAAATGTTATAAGTATTTGAAATTGTTGGAGGAAGAGGCATTTCTCCTTATCGTATGCTTAAGAGAATCTACAAAAAATATTTATTAGGACGTTATGAAAATCTGAAATGAATGAAATTAATATGTTTTATGAGCTGATGAATGCCCAATTTCACCACATTTAGCATCATTTCATGATTTTGACAATTGAGGTGTAAATAGTAGGTGCTTAGATTATTTAATATTTAATTATGTAATGCATTTGTTTTAAGGGGTTATGGGTTAGTCAGGGGCACGAAAAAATGAGAATTTACAGTAATTTTATTTTGCTTTCTAATCATGTTGTTATATGGCATTATTACACAATGTTTTTAATTGAAGTCACGAAAATTTGAAAAAAAAATTATAATTTCTAAACATATAGCTATTTGTGTTGACCCAGTTCAAAAAAGACCCTTGAGGTGGCAATCATAAGTCCTTGGAGCGATGAATCTCCAATCAATCGGATAAAACAAATTAGTTTTATTACCTAAAATTAACAAAATGGCGGCCTCAGGAAATTTTGTGTAAACTTTAGTGAAAAAATCAAGAGTTATTTGATATTAAACATCGAAATTTTTGCAAAACAAAAAGAACTTCGATCAGACCCAGGATTATTACGTATTCTAAAACCTATATAAATTTCATTAAAATCTACTGAGCGAGTTACAGTTGTCACCAGTTCAATAAACTTAATTTTGAGAAAAACGTATTTAAAGTTTTACATTATCGTTTTGGAGTTCCCGATCGCTCTTTGTTATTTGTTGAATAACTTGAAAAGTAATTATCGGATCAACTTCAAATTTTCAGGGAATATTTTTAAGATATTACCCTTAACGAAAAAGCAAAAAATTGATTTTTAGAAAATCCCGACAACCGCTAACCCCTTAAATTTTTGTAGTATACAGTTTCTGCCTTCTCTTCGTATTTAGGGATTTATTATTATTTTGGAGCCATTGTTCATGATAACTTGATTCTATCTTCTATATGTTGAGATTGATAAAATATTTTTGTTTACTACACACGGTCTTCAAATTCTTAAAATGAAAGGCCCCTATGACTGATTAAATCTTCATGACACCAAGTTTTCTCGCAAATATTTGTCTCTTCTCCAAAAACTTTTTTAAAAATTCTTTGAAAAATGTTTCCAAGTAGAAAACTTTCAAAAACACACAATGTCCCACAAGAATAGGGGCACAGAAACCAACATTATGTAGTAAATAACAAGGTGCTCCTATAACCTCAGAGACCTCCTAAAACATTCTCCAGAAACAAATCTCTTTTTCTCGAGTTGTCGGCCAAATACTTCAGTAATGTCGTTCGGAAGTTACCGTTTTTTATAAAAGATTTTATACCTTACTGGGAGAACATTTTTAATGCCTCTTCTGAAATCACTAGCATAGGATTAAATGAAATATAGTTAAAGTAGTAGTATAGGAAAATTAGTTGAGAAAAGCATTTATTTTTACATCAACTCTTCTTCAAACGTTCATAATGAGAAAATATATATTGAATGTCCAAATTTTTTCAGTTAAAAAAGTGAAAAAAAAGGATTTACTCATTTCATTTACGACATACACCTACCCACTGTGCATTTTATTTATATACAAAATAAAATTGCTTAATTTTTAAAACTAATAATTCGCAGCAACAATAACAAGTGTTGTTGAACACAAGAAGTAAAATGCAGAATACGAATGTACAAGCTAAAAATAATAATAATAATAATAAAGCAAACAACATGGCGCCACACTTTGCTAACTTTCATGTTTCCCTGTTGGTCATAAAACGGTTTTCACTCATACACAGCACCAAAAACACAAACACCGACACCTTCACACAAAAGCATTTATAAATATAGTATATTTGTCTGTTCAACGCCCACAACAGACCGACACATGGCAGTTGCGCTGACTTTCCTCGACAGATTTGTTTTCATTATTTACTGTTGTAATTTTACGAATTTTGTATTTATGTGCTTTTTCACGCTCTTATTCTTATTCTTCTTCATTATACTTTACAGGGTTTTATTAAAATTTACAAACAATTCTTCCCGCAAGGAGATCCCAGTAAATTCGCATCGCTGGTGTTTCGTGTTTTCGATGAGAATGAGGTGAGTAACATGCTGAGCGGAAGACACACATATACACATACACACACACATACAGAAATATAGCAAATAATAATAAAAAATGTTGAATGTCTACAAAAAGCAACAACAAAACCATTATTTCACTGTCTCGTTGCTGTCCATTCACTTGGCTCAGCTACACCTCGACCCGCTACACCTCGACCCGCTACACTTATACATACATATACTATATTCTGACAGCAAACATTGGTTTTACTGTTGCTTTTATTTGAATTGGCAGCTCATTTATTAATACAATCGATTTCATGCCGTGCAATGCAATTCAATTTTATTCAATTCAATTGAATGCAATCAATTTACTAAAGCTGAAATTTCTTTAAAATTTCTCGAAACACATAAATACCGTTATATGTACATTAACTTACTGAAATTTAATAGTTATTGTGCTTTTAAATTGATTATCAAGAAAAATGCACTAAACATTTTAAATTCTCTCTTTTCTTTGAATTTTCTATTTCATGCTTAACTACTGCTGCCTATTTGCTTTCAACTACTCTGCTGCCAATAATTTCTCTCTCTCTCTCTTTTCTTGTCCTTTTTGTTTGTCTCTGTTCTGTTGCATTGCAGGATGGTGCGATTGAGTTTGAGGAGTTCATACGAGCGTTATCGATTACATCGCGCGGTAACCTGGATGAAAAGCTGCAATGTGAGTATGAATATTCGAACAGAAAATCTACTTTATTAATTTTTCATACCATTAGTTGTTAGTGTGAATATTAAAGCAGAGCTTTTAGTTTATAAATAAGAATATATATAATTTGCTTCACTAGACTATTATATTATCGTACAGTGGTGTTCCAAACAAAAAACACGCAGAAAAAAATCTAGCAAAAATAAAGTATAGTATAATAAGTCTGGTTACTAAAGTAAGAAATACTACTATATCTAACACAGGCCAACACTTATTAAGAAGTGGTGAGGAAGGTCTTCTGTCCGCTCACAGCAATCTCATAATGTTATTCGACAAAACCTGGAAAGTATTTTTGAAAAACATTGAAGTTAAATGGTGCGTTTCAAAAGTTCATAATTCTAGACTACTCCTCCACTCCTTCTTCTTCTTCCATTGAGATTAGAATATACGGTTAGATACAGACAATAACAATTTAAGAAATCTATCAATAGACGGAAATATATTTTTCTAACTCAAAGTGTTTAATTTCCGATTACTCGATCAATTATAATGTTCTCTCCAAAGCACTGCTCTTAAAAGTTAGTAAACGTCAGTACTTATAATTTGATTATCTTTGATTTTACCAGATCCATTAAAAATCGTACAAATTAAAAGCCATCTCTCGGTGATTGAGAGACTGTTTCTGGGACCCTATTGTGCTAATAATACAAACGAAGATTCAATAGCATCGGTTAGAAATGGCCAGTATTGAGAAAGCCGGTTAATGCGATGTGAAAATACTATTCGCAGAGTAAGAAAACCCCTAAGGATCTACAAATATTCCAGTATTATGAGCATATTCTTTAATCAAACCATTTCGAGCATAGGAAGGCTTTATCAGATCGAAAACTACTTCTTTAAAATCCCGTTTTAGTCGAAAGACTAAAATGGATGAATCAATAATTTTAAAATTGCATGAAAATTAAGGTCTGGCAAGTGAAAATTAGAAAACTAGACATGTTTGCAACCGCTTCAACTAAAATAGGCAGTCCACTTTACATCGTTTTCAAAGTGTATATTGTGGTACGTAGACTGATCTCATTCTTACTTCGTTTTTGTACTTGAAGGTTGTATTTCGAAAATTTATGAAGCGATTTTGTTCAAATTTTGCACATTTCTTTGCAGTAACATTATCTAGTTAATGAACCAAGGATTATATATATTCTTTTATTACAACTATTTGAGTCAAAATATGCCGACAATTTTAGTTTTCTTTTTTGTTAAAAATCTGTCAAAAATTGAAATTTTAATATAAATTTTTTCCTTCAATCATTAACTAGATGTATCCATTTACTGTTGAAATATTTTTGGTTTATTGATTTTAATAAAGAGTTATAATGTTCACGGCAAGAGCCTTTTTTGAATATATAGAACAACCCTTAAAGTTATATGAAACTCCCACAGGAGAGAATTCAGTAAAAATCTTTATAAAATTGTTCGCAGCAAAAGCGTTGCTTCCTTTTTTTTTGAGCGTATACCGAAATCACAAGCAGCGTCACAATTTCATCATTCGATGCCATAACGTCCGCTCACTTCAAAGATTGCAATGAAATAATGTATGAACAATTCTGCAAGTGTATTTTCCGCTTTACAGTAAAATGCCGGTTTTGCTCATCACGGAAGAAATACGGCCCAATGACGCCGCCGGCCCTTAAGCCGCACAAAACAGAAATTATTTCAGGATACAATGATAAATCATGGAGTAGTCCACACGTACTGGCAATTTTTTTTTGTACTGACGTACAAATCACAATTTTCTTTTGCTTATCAAAGAATCCATTCGGCCAGAAATGAGCCGACCATAAATTGGACGTAGCGCTCTTAAAGTTGAATTCCTTTTGAAATACCCTTTACATACATAGAATTATTTTATAATTTTTCTTAATTTTGAAACAAGTAATATTACTTATAATAATTAATATGATTTAAAGATTTAAATAATTTATAAAATATATTTTCAATATTTTAGGGGCATTCCGACTCTACGATGTGGACAATGATGGCTACATAACGAGAGAAGAAATGTATAACATAGTGGATGCAATATATCAAATGGTGGTAAGTGAATTAAGTTACTTTTAGATAGATATTTAAAGATTACTTGATTATTTCCAACTCATTATTTGATGTAGTTATTTTTTAATAAAAAAAATCATCTTTACCAAGCTTAATTCAAACTTTTTTAAATTGAAAATAATGAATATTTTCTAACGTTGATGCATTTCACTTATTTTTCGCATTTTTTTTTTTTAATATTTCACCTTCATAGGGTCAACAGCCGCAAACGGAGGAGGAGAATACGCCGCAGAAACGTGTCGACAAGATATTCGATCAAATGGACAAGAATCATGATGATCGTTTGACGCTCGACGAATTTCGTGAGGGTAGTAAAGCTGATCCACGTATAGTGCAGGCGTTAAGTTTAGGTGGTGATTAACCAAAAGAGACTTAGTTTAATTCTGCTACAGATTAAACGAGGAAACTAAGTGAAAATAATACAAAACCAAATATAGTTAAAAGAAAATACACAGCAGGAAAGAAATAGCAAAGTAATAATTACAAAATAATACAACAAGCAAGAAAGAAGCAAGGAAGTATAGGTGGATAAAGGAAATAAATTTTTGAAAAATATTTATAAGGAGTAGGGAAGAGAGACAAAAGAGAAATACGCACACATACATACACATTAGAGACAGCTTTGGTGACTTTAGCTGCTAAAGTTTAGCGAACCAAAAGCGCTCAATACCCAAACACGCATATGCATACATGTATATGTACATACACATGCACAATTTTGAGAAAAAAAAATTTCGCCACAACTACATGACAGTTAGGTTAATTGATATAAAATTATGCGAAATATGTGAAAGTAGAGCAAGCGGTAGAAAAGCTTCGTAAACCGTTTATGTTAATGGTTTGAAAATGCAAAAAAAAACAACAACAAAATGCAGTAATACAATAACAATAGCAAACAGTAAAAGTAATGCAATTCATAAATTATACTCATTGCAATTGTAGGTGAAACGGGTTTAGCGTAGTCAACAAAAAAATAAACAAGCTGCAATCAATAGACATAGTAGACGTACAAGCGATATGTAATTAGCATACACAGATACACGCACACATACATAGTTACATACCACATATAGTTTAAGTGATGTCAACGAAACGGTAATCAAAATCTGCCCACACACACAAAAACAAATGACGGACACAAAATTTATTGAAATTAAATAAAAAAAATAAATACTCAAAAACCAAAATTAACTATTAACTTGGCAGCATATTTGTAAAAAGTTAAGCTAAAATACTGTTGAAAATAAAATATTCGAAATTCAAAGTAAAATTTAAATAAATTGCGAAAATTGCATGCAGCCACAAAAGGTCGAATACAAAGGTGCGTTTTGAACAACAACAAAAAATATTGCTAATTAACAACAAAAACAAAAAAAAAACAAATTTGAAAATATTTCCAAGTAAAACGCAGTTTATATTCAAAAATGAAACAGTGAAACTTAAAATAGGCTTAAAACAGTAAATTTATAGAAAAATGAACTTTCAGCTATAAAATACATTAAAAAAACTCGCTTAAATTTTTGAAAGCATGCATTGCTCGAGCAGCAAATTGGTTTGAGCGTCATGCTTTCCTAGCGTTAATAGACTAAATACCCAGTGTAATAACTGAGGCCATGTAATTGTATATATTAGTCGAACGAAATTGTTATGAACAATGACACCAATTTAAAATTTATTAGATAAAGCTAGTAGTATATTCAAAAAACAAATTTAAACTTGAAAAACTTTCCTTAAACCATTTTTTTTTTTAAACTTACTTCAAGCTCGTCCTTAAGACGTTAAAAACTTTGAAATATTAATTAATAAAAAATAATAATAAAATATTTTGGCATTAATAAATTGTATTAGGCAACACTTTTATTGCTTAAAAGTAGTAGAAAAGAAGTTATAGCATAGATAGTTGCTTAGAAAAAATAATACCTACATGCTAGCTAAAAATTTTCTTCCCAAAAACAGCAGTCAAATAGCGGCTCTGGTTCATTTTATTTAAATTTAGTCAAAAATCAAATAAAAATACCTAAAAATATTGAAATAGCATTAGTAACATGAAAGCTCAGCTGATCATTTGAACTTTCTATTGAAACCCGCCAAAAGCTCTTTATAAAAGCTCCTAAAAAGCTTGCCTGTTTTCAAAAGCTTTTTTCAAAAGCTTACTTTGAAAAATTTAACCTCAAAAATCTTAATATCTGAGAAAAAATATAGTAGAGCTTAAAGGAAAATACAGTTTAGGAAGATGTTAAGTGCTCGACCTTAATCTTGATTATCCTGCGATACTTCAAGAAATATTTGTGTATATGTTTTAACTAAATTCGGAAAAAGCATCTTCTAAAGATAGCTTAATTTAATGAGCTTTACTGTCACCCTTTATCCCCTTGCAATAAACTCCACTAAACCTAACGTAAGCTAAACTACCCGTTGTCCCCTTGAAGTAGACTCCTATAAATATACCTAAAGCTAAATTGCTTTCTTGTTTTATCAAAATAGAACCTAAGGATAACGACTTTGACAGAAAAACATATTGGTTCGTGGCGTCATAAACCAAAAAAAGGAAAAGTAACTGTTTAGAATTTCGATGAATATGAAAAATTTACAGTTTGTCTCATTTATGGCGCATCTGGACTCAATCGTGTCTCTAATATTATTTGTTTTCATTCCCCTTACTCTGAAATATACTATTCACTTCTGATAAAAGTTAGGAATATATTGCAAAAGGTCTGTCTTCTGTATAAACCAATGAGATTGCAGAACAGTTGAATAAATTTTCTGGTTTCTATAGAATTTGTATTGTGCAGAATAAAAAAGTTGATATACAGGCAAGTTCTGCAATCCGAGTGAAAGTGAAGTTAAAAAAAGTTGAATTTGAAAAGTAAAATCGAAATTCATTATAGCAAAAATACCAAATATCGAATTGAAATTGATTTTGCTTGAATTTCACTCGGAAGTGAATTACAGAACCTGCCTGATAGAAATTTTTTTTCATAAACAATTTAATAAAATAAATAATTATTTTTCACAATTTTTTTATTATTTCTGTCTTAATCATTGGTGATAAATTTCAGTGTTTCAATTTAAGAACTATTTTTGTATTTATGCGATATAAACATTATTGTGCTCACGAGTATTATAAATATAATCGAGTTATAAATTTGCAAAATAATTTTAAAAATATTTCCGTTAATACGAGTATATCTCCAAAAATTAAAAAGTGAGTATTTTCTTCAAAATTTTGTAAATGTTTTCCTTTTTTTCTATATTCGTCATATTATACGCATGATTTTGTTCGCAAAATTTTTTATATAAATATTATCTACATGTTAGCCTAAATCGAAATATTCCTTAAAATTTTTGCATGCTTTGGTAATATATACTCCTTGGACACAATCAATATTTTACAATATTTTTATTTCACCAACAAAATATATACTTTTAAAGCATACAATTTCACATTTTATTAAATTTTTCAAATAAAAATTATATATTTTCTGAATATTTATAAATTTTATGTCTACATGTACTCTCTGAAATTCACGTTTTCCCAAATTTTATGACACCGTTTTAAAACAAATTAATTCAACGACAATACAATCTGTAAGCTAGAGAAATTGCCGTTTTAATAATAATATTTTAATATTCACATAATTTTTAGTGACGTCAGAATAGCAGATTTGAGGAGAGTACTGAGGAAGGAAAATCAAATATTCGCCTTTTATGTATATAATCTGTTAATAGAAGATATTTATCAACTACCAGTGGTGACGTCAGAAAAGCTTAATTTTAGAGACGTCTAAGAAAGCAAAAATATGCACTTAGTTTTCTGAACGCAATCAGCTAACAGCAAGTATTCATTGATTTATTTCCAAAAAACGTAAAGTAAAAACGTCAAAATTGACATATTTTCAAAGGAGTTGAGAAAAATAATCAATAAGATGAAAATATTTAAAAATATGAATAAAATTTGTGAGTCAGCAAGCTGAATTTCAGTTTAAAAAAATCAAAGTGTATTCAACAATTTTTTCTTTACCCGAATTTAACATGTTTGTTGCCATTGATTTAACTCTTACATTTATTAAAAAATCCAATTTTTGAAATTCAAAAGTAAACAAATTTCAAACCAAAAAAAATATTTTTTTAAATGAATAAAAGAAAATGGCGAGTACTTTCTGCTTGTGCAAAACAACTCATGGCAGCAATTTACTAATGTTCTGTGCTCCAACTGACATATTGTTATATATTATCAATATATATTATATTGTTCAAGATAAAAAATACGGGTTAATGTAAACAAATACATGAATTGTTTACTATTTTATTGTCAAAAACGGGTATGTCAAATACTTAGTTCACTTTGTTGAATACATTTTGAAAAAACCTAACAAATTACAAATTCGATGAGCTTTAAGGGGCTATACCAGTCTGACACTTTTAAAAAATCGATTTTTTTTATTTTTTGCTAATTCGATAGTTTATACTCTTAAAAATATCCTGTGAAAGCGGTCGTATCTTGAATATATTGAAAAGTTTTTGAACGACAGCGTTCGAAATAGCGACCTTTTGATTGGTTGAAAATTGTCAATTTGGCATTCGGAAAACGACCATTTTTTTACCCAAAAAAGCGAAAATTTTTTCAGAACTACGCCATTTTGTTAATTTTTGATATTTTTCATAAATTGTTGGTCATTGTATAGCAAATACCTTCAACTTTAACAACTTTTTCTTATTTTTTTTTGTGCAGCTCCTAATTCATCATCATGTCGGTAGTTGGGGAACTTTTTTGGCACCTAACTCTATTATTTTTCAATATTTTTGTAAAAAAAAATCTTAAAATGTAGCTGAAACTATACCTTAGTATGTCAAAAAATACGATTGAATACTTTCTTTCAAAAAAAATTTTCAATCCATGGGTTACACTGGTATACCCCCTTAAAAATTTTAAAATAATTTGTTAAGAATTTCTTAACATTTTCCATGAAAAAATTTGAATTTCATAAAACCTAATACATTTTCCACAAAACAACTCTCAAAGCGTTTTCACGAAGCAACTTTTCTAGAAAATTTGCATTATCCACATGTTTTTCTCGTGAGATGAACTGGGAACTTATATAGCAAATTATATTTATTATATTAGTACTTTAATCCGTTGAAAGAAATTTAATTGAAATCGAAATGATTTCTGGAGATAAAAAATAGTTCTCATTTCAATATATCCTATAAAACATTAATATAGTACTCTATAATGGTTTCTAATATAAAAAACAGATTTCATTATATATTTCCAAAATGTTTTTATTGTTATTTCATACAATTAATATACACATACTCGTATATACCTTATTCCTGCACATTCAACACCAGTTTCTCTCTTTTGTATTACTTATCTACGTCCTCAAACTTTTTCAGTGTATCACCAATCTAAAATAATTTCTGTTTTATATGTGGTTCAGCTTTATACTTAAAAACAAATAGCAAATAATAAACTTAAATAAATAAGTTTAAAATAAATGTTCATAGAAATGTTTCTTTAGCTAAAATACCCGTAAATGAAGTTAAATTCATTATTCAAATTTAAAAAAAAAAAAATTATTATAAATAAATGCAATGTACTTTAGATAAAATTGAATAAAGCAGTTTGTACACATAGCCTGTTTAAGTCAAATTCATGTTGTAAATTACAAATAAAGTTCAAATAAATGAAATATATACATATATATATATATTTGAAGCAGTTAGTTTTATATTTTCAATATTTAAAGAAATTAATAAAAATTTTAATATTTATAATTTATAAAAAATTAACTAATAAACACCTACTAATTAAAATGTATACACTTGCAAGCCTTATAACTGTACCTTCTGTGTTTTCTATATTTACGCTTAGACTTTCTTATGGTGCTGGATTAACAGTTATATATTTCATAAGTACATATTGCCTACTTTGTATGTATGTAAATATTAGAAAAAATCCTTGCTATTGCATTTACACTTGCTGTCTACCGTTTCTACTTTCATATAAATGTCTATATCCTATATGTATATGCCTATATGTACCACATTCTTTAGAAAATCAGATTTGTATTCAAAATTTAGTTGACTCTTCCTTCTTCTCTTGTTCAACAGCTTATCTTCCCATTTTATTACTCTCGCTTTTGATTTTCATTTTTATGTTTTCTATTTACTTTTACGCTTGTTAAAGCCTGCGCCTTATTATTATTCTTTATTTTCTTCTTTTCATACATATATAGCTTTAGTATTCATATTTATCTTTATATTTTGCATGTCTACTTTATTATTTAAGTACATCGTAAAATTGCAAATGAAACGTTGCATGAGACCAATCTTAGCTCATACATTTGTAAGTGAATTAATTGTGTGCAGAATAAGATGTCGGCATATTAAAAATACTCGTGTGTATGCAAATTTTATGATGCAGAAAAAAATAATATATGCATAATCAGAAGTCTAGTCGTAATGTCGGATTTTGTTTTGATTTTATTTGTAGATTTGCCTAAATTTTGTAGTAAAATATTTGATTTTATTAAAGTTGTCAACATTTTATTATTTTTTTTTTATGCATTTTAACAGTCAATAATAAATTTATATATAACAGAGCCACACAAAAATAAAATTTTGTCATGACCTGGGACTCTTTCTATCAGGGGTTTGAGATAACTCCAGAAACATGGCGGATAGCGATTTTGAATTTTGGAAAACCGACACTGGATTCGTAATCAGCGACCCCGATAACCCTCGAGTAACGAGATTCAAGCGAATCCGAGGAATTTTAAAAATCGTTGTCCGTCATATTGTTTTTCTGTGGTCGTCTCAAAACCCTGATCTGATGGGTTTAAATGGACCTCGGATTCGGATTCAGCGATTCCAAAAACATATGGCACCCAGAGTAAGAGCCCCAGATCATGACAAAATAAAATTGTTTGTTTGTGTGGCTGTGTGATTTACATAGGTTCTTCGAAAAAGTCCTACTAAATCATTAAAATTTAATTTTTGTTGTAACAAGATCTTAAAATTTTTTCTAACCTTCGAACACTCACTCACTCTACAACTCTACAAAAGTTAATGATTTTTTTTTGCTCAGAAGTTAAGAACGATAAACTGAGATGTATTCAACCATTTTTACAACAGGTGATATAAAAAGTCAGCTACTTTATGAAGCCTGTATAAAATTACAAAAATTGTTGGATCTTGTCTGAAAGAATTAAAACAAGACTGTAGTTAGTCCTGTGTTTTACAGATCGTATCTTCAGAATTATCTTTAAAAAAATGTTACATTTTACGTTTTTTTTTCAGCAAAAAAATCCTGAAACACCAATTTTTCAACGCTTAGAGTACTATAACTTCTTAATATTATAATTAGCAGTAACTCGGATCTAATAAAAACAGGTTTTCAAAAACAAATGCCTTAATTTTAATTTTGATCCCAGACGAAGGTATTTTACTCAAGACATCCTTGAAGAAGAATCTTAATTGAGTGTGGCTTCGAACAATCCCCACAAACATTGAAACCCACGGTTTTATTTGTTATTGAGAAGTTTAGTGCCTCCACCTGTCGAAACAATGATATTCTTATACGAAAATTCAATCTTTTGTATTTCCTAATGCAAAGCTAGTCTGTTTCTCCCAAGATACGAGATCTTTACTTAATTGATATAATCATTGTAGGCTACTACATGAACTTTCTCAGTATTCCTAAATATAGCGATAGAGAACCACGAAAAAATTTTAATTGCGATTTATTTTACGAAGTTAGTTTGGCTTGGGAACCCTACCATAGAAGATTCATATACTATTGAATTTATATTTAAATATACCAAATAATCGATCCACCAAATTCATAAAAATATAATGAAACTCAAATTGAAACTTATGAATACAGTTTTACAGCAATTTCCATTTCTTTATCCGCAAATACCTAGCATTATTTCTAGAATGTAGCTATTGTGGACCACTAAATTAAATTACTTAACTAACTTGAGACATTTATCCGTCAGATAGAGAATTATGGTTCAGCGGGCAGACATATATCTCACATGAGAATCCTTAATTTTTGAAACATAGCTAGCTTGAAATATGCTTTTAATAATAACCTATTCTTAACACTACTAATAATTAATGAAAACTCATTGTACTTAGCAATTTGAACTCACTAAAATAAATTATGTAAATACTAATTGATCTCGCACAAAAATATATATTCGAAGTTAAAAATACTTTTTTCGATTATACATTTCTAAAAACCGCATTAGAAAGCACCGCTCTGCACTAAGATGCTATAAAAACTGCTTGTATACCACCAAAAAACTTATAAAACTACACCAAACACTAACAATTTGCGAATTTGGTTCGAAAAACATTTTTTTATTAAAACTTGTTGCTTATATATTATAATATGTACAAACAACAACAAGTAAGTAACAAATTTATAGATAAGCTCACTTATATTATTAAAAACAGAAATATATATAATTATAAAACTGTGACAACACTTAGCTGCAAACAATCAATTTTAAGCGTTTACTTTACACTAACAACAACAACAATTAACTAACTACGCTGTTAAATATTTATCAAATAAATATAAATATTTATGAAATTTATCAAAAACATAATAAATAAAATTTATTCTAGTCAATAGTATAGCTACTACTAGTAACATAAAGGGGATTTATATGCATTCAAATTAAAAAGGAAAAAGCAATTCAATATCCATTTCAACAAATTTCAAATAATGATTAATAGCTTAAACATTTTATTTCGACAAAATTCAGCAAAAACGTTTCCATTTAACAAGTCAATTAGAAAAAAAATATGATAAATATTGGATAAATAAATATGTAAGTAAACAAAAATATATATTAATGAAGAGTGTTTCAACTAATATTTTTTTTTTGGGGGAAGTGACGAGAAAAACTCTCAACGAATTGTAAATAAATAATGTAATTATTTTAAGCGGTCACATATAATGTAAAGTTCTATTTAAAAGGCAAAAAAATATTAAATTTACATTTCATTGGATTACAAGTATATTTATGAAATACTGATAAACAAATTATGCTTAAAAATGAAAAAAAAAAAAAATTTACAAGGCAATTAATTTTTGATTGATTTTGATTTTTAATTGCCTTGTAAATTTTTTTCTTAATTAAAAAAATCATTCGTAACCTTAAATTATAGCTTTAAATTAATTTAAAATTTTCAAAATATTCTACTTTGTCTTGTAGTAACGGTTATACGAAGCCTCTTCGGTTCATGTCCATGGACAATCGCGACAATAAACTTCGAAACCCGTTTTCGCCCATTGGCGACATTTCTATGTGGTTTGACGCTTAAGCTTATATAAATCACGCTTAAGCTTATATATTCACCTTTTGAACATTAGGTTCCCAGAATGATTCAAATTAAATTTTCTAAGATTATATTAAGATTTAACATCTTCGAGAGTTGAATGTATATGTCTAACAATATGAAAACCACTCAATCTAGAATGTTTGAAACACAAATGCAGTACAGAATCCTGAACTCGGTCGGTATAGTTAGATATGCTCTTTGGAACATTCGGTCTACTATGGGAAAGTCTTTATTTGCATTCACCATTTGTTTCTTTCTTCAGAAGATTTATTAGTTGATCCTCCCAAGATCTGCAAAATTTGGGAAGTTATTCTCTTATAAAGAGACAAATTTAAGAACTTCGGTATGAGCAGTATATAGAAACATTTTACAAAAAAAAATCACAAACCAGTCTCTGAAAACTAAGGAAATATCTAACCTGTCAAAGAAGCAAATAACAAGGTTTCCGCTTTTTCCTTAGAGCTATTGGGATGAAAATTTTCAGGAAAATATTTTCCTTGAAAGCTTAGCTAACATTTTATAAAACTTTTTTCAGTAAAAAAAGTGTATCTCCTTTTCTGGAAATCATTTAGGATATACAATTTCTACGAGATCTTAGAAGAGGTTATGCTTACATTGGCAAATCTAATACTGACCGAGGGGAACTTTTAAATACAACGTTGTAGGTAATTCTAACTACTTTTTAATCGGGCGCCGATAACTGTACTGATTTTTTGAAAGAAAGTTTGATCAGCAAGAATGTAATCCAAAGGTTTACAGTGACTGTCCGTCACTTCGGACCGTTGTTGGAGAAAATGTTTCAATTCAAGTTTAAGTTTTGGTATCGGTGGGGATCAGATTAGCAATATAGTCCTACTCTCAATATTATAATCTATACTTGACAACATTTATATTTGGATTTTTTTTCATTTCTTAAAATTATTAAATTATCTGTTTATACTAGTACTGTAAAACCTTTTTTAACTAAACACTTTAAAAAATCCTTAGCTAATTCCTTTAAATACAACAGATTTCTCAGAAATCGTTAGAAATAAATTTGTAAAAAAATATTTATATGCATATATACATACATAATAAATATATATATTTGAAGCATTGTGTATAGACGCATGCCAGCCTAAAGCGTAATTATTAAGCAATAAATTTCGCAAATTTCTAAAATATAATTGTATAGATATTTATAAAAATTATGCAAATATTAAGTACATAACGACTAAACTAAATAACTACATAAATACATAATATGCATACATGATTATTAACTATAATGATAAATACATGCATACACCAGTTATCAGCAATAAAATCATAATTTTCTTTTACAAAAAAATAGCAAAAATAGTGGAAAAGCAAAAACCAAATGCAACAAGAACATTAACAGAACGTAACAACTACAAATATCGAAGCCACCTTTTTGTTAGTGCAAAAAATATTGATGATTTATGGAAATTGTTAAGATAAGCATACATAAATTATTATACAGTAAATATATATACTTAATTAAAACTAAAAAAAATATTAAAAAATGCAATATACATACATACAAACAAGCCCAATAAAAACAAAATAAAACTACAATTATGTCAAGTATGTTAAATAAATTAATAGTTATTAAACTTGCTAAAAAAATTTTGAATGAAGAAACTTCAAGACAAGATAATATCAAATTATAAAATAACTAAATTAAAAATATTTCCGAGTGCAATTTGCAATTAGTTGCACCATAAGTGAGGTTATGTGGTGAAGCTTTGTATGTAAGCATAGTTTTTCGAAAAGTTTTAAAGCGTTTCATCGATCGCTCCGATCAGCAAAATTATATCCAATACTAAGCATATTAACAATTGGATAGTAAAAGTTAAGGCAAAATGATTACAGATATACAAATAAAGTAATATATTATATAAATAAAGAAAAGTTCATCAATAAAAGGAAATAGTTGGATTTTTATTTCGTTGAAATGGTTAGAAGGTAAATAACCTATAAATGAGAACATAAAATATTCTATTCTCATAAGAAATAATATCATTCTTAGGAGGAAGATTACAAAATCTTCGTTTAGTCAATCTGAAAAGTTATCCACAAAATATAGCCTAGGGTAGTATCTCTAACAGTAAGAATTAAAGGCGTGTGAAATACATATTGCACTCTTGTTTGGTACTCAATCGACTTATGCTATAGACTCTATAGTATAGAGTGTAGGCAAAGGTAAATTCCGTCTGTTAAAGCTGTAAAAAGTATGGATCAATATCACTCACTATGAGTACATAATCACATTTCACTTAATTTTACTGAAATATCTAGAGCCATAATGGGCGTTACAAAGTATACTCAAGCGAAATATTCGATATTTTAAGGATATGGAATGATATCCCTTTTTCACTTATTGATTTGTACGGTTTAACACCAAGAGAATTTTTCAATTTAATCAGTAACATAGCATTCTGAATACTAACCCATATGAGTGGTGTAAAGTTATCCATATGGAAATGGTTATATGTTATATATGCATGAGAGCTGTAGGAAGATCGGGACCGATTAAATCTATTTTTAAATATTCCAAACACAACACACAAAAAAGGTACAGTATTCGTTATATTCAATATAAGCCACCAAGAGTAAGTAAGCATCTATCACGACCATTCCTGGATCAGAATTACAGAGATAGGTATAACTTGCGCTAAATTTTATTTCAACATCTTTTATGAAGCTTGTGATATGTATACTCCAAATCAGATAATATACTGGATATTGGTGTGGTTGATTTCCAACCTTAAGTGAGGTTAGGTTAGACAGAAGTTCTCACTTAGACAATTTTGAGCGCTGTCCTTTGTGATACCAATAAACTCTAATGTTATCTTCTTTATTCGGCTAATGCGAATTCTAGCCAATTCGCTAGGTTCGCCGAAGATGATATTTCTAAGGTATTACAATCTCAGTCAGTCTAGTTTTCGAACAGTGCCTAGAGATTGTGAGTTTATGGGGGGTTATACTATATTTCGCATTAAAGTGAGCGATACAGCGCCCGGTGTCCAATTTTCGAGATACCTCGTTTTCCAGGGTTATTTTGCTGAATCGAATTATGTGATATGAATGTTACACCTTATTAATGACGGGTCATGTACATCCTTCAAAAATAACATCCTAATTATCCGACTAACTACTCATCAAAAATGACTCATGTACCAAGTTTGATAAAAAATATCTCAAATTTTACTCAAGTAACTGCTTCTGAGACGGGCAGATATCAACTTCATTTCAATTTTACCCATCACCTTGATTATATTGTTGTTCTCGACAGATCTCTGATATGAAAAGCATTATCCTTAGTAATTTGGATATGACTTTAAAGTTGTGATTTTATTTTGCCGGAAATCAAAAACTACATATAACGGGTGATTTTTTTGAGGTTAGGATTTTCATGCATTAGTATTTGACAGATCACGTGGGATTTCAGACATGGTGTCAAAGAGAAAGATGCTCAGTATGCTTTGACATTTCATCATGAATAGACTTACTAACGAGCTAACGTCGAATTTTCAGTGAATGGGCCCTAGAAAAGTTGGCAGAAAATCCGCTTTTTTATCGACAAATTTTGTTCAGCGATGAGGCTCATTTCTGGTTGAATGGCTACGTAAATAAGCAAAATTGCCGCATTTGGGGTGAAGAGCAACCAGAAGCCGTTCAAGAACTGCCCATGCATCCCGAAAAATGCACTGTTTGGTGTGGTTTGTACGCTGGTGGAATCATTGGACCGTATTTTTTCAAAGATGCTGTTGGACGCAACGTTACGGTGAATGGCGATCGCTATCGTTCGATGCTAACAAACTTTTTGTTGCCAAAAATGGAAGAACTGAACTTGGTTGACATGTGGTTTCAACAAGATGGCGCTACATGCCACACAGCTCGCGATTCTATGGCCATTTTGAGGGAAAACTTCGGAGAACAATTCATCTCAAGAAATGGACCCGTAAGTTGGCCACCAAGATCATGCGATTTAACGCCTTTAGACTATTTTTTGTGGGGCTACGTCAAGTCTAAAGTCTACAGAAATAAGCCAGCAACTATTCCAGCTTTGGAAGACAACATTTCCGAAGAAATTCGGGCTATTCCGGCCGAAATGCTCGAAAAAGTTGCCCAAAATTGGACTTTCCGAATGGACCACCTAAGACGCAGCCGCGGTCAACATTTAAATGAAATTATCTTCAAAAAGTAAATGTCATGAACCAATCTAACGTTTCAAATAAAGAACCGATGAGATTTTGCAAATTTTATGCGTTTTTTTTTTAAAAAAAGTTATCAAGCTCTTAAAAAATCACCCTTTATTTATATAAAGGGACGCTACAAAAGAAGACCAATAGGGACAGCAAACAACGCTATATTTTCCCCTCTCTTTTGACATTTGTCAGTAGTAAGGTTTGCCATTTAATCATGGAAAGATATACGATCCAACATCGCGTCGAAATTATTAAAATTTACTGCTGCAATTCTTAGTAAGTGACCTTAACTTTAAGAGCTCTACATCCAATTTATGGTCGTCTCATTTCTGACTGAATGGCTTCGTCAATAAGCAAAATATGCGTTATTGGTCACGCAGCAATCCACACGTACTCCATGAGTCACCATTGCATACCAAAAAAATTACGGCTTGGTGCGGTTTATGGGCCGGCGGCGTCATTGGGCCGTACTTCTTCCGTGATGATCAAACCCGGCACGTTAATGTGAATGGGAATCGCTACCGCTCAATGATAACGAATATTTTAGGGCCAAATCGGATGATATGGACTTGGACAATATGTGGTTCCAACAGAACGACGCCACAAAGTGAATGTCCTAATGGATTTATTGAAACCAAGTAACGAAGACTCATGAAATGGCACCGTCATTTGGCCGCCGTGACGGTCGTGCGATTTGACGCCGTTAGACTATTTCCTGTGGGGCTACGTCAAGTCTATGGTCTATGCCAACAAGCCAGCAAGGCTGAATGATTTTCGTACGAATATCGAACGTGAAATTGCAGCAGTATCGGTCGATTTATGCTTGAGAACTTTTGAAAATTGGGTTCAATGTCTGCTCTTCTTCAAGCGTGCCGTGGTGGCCATGCAAAAGAAATCGAGTTCCATACGTAATGGCACAGGATAAAAATTGCAGCGCTCTTATTGAAAACCCCTCTATGATATGTATAATAAGTATATAATCATACTTTAATATTAGACAATTGTAACCCCAAAACTGAAATAAAATTATTTTAGAACCGTTTTATAGTCGAATCTACTTTTGAGGAATAGGCTATAGTGAGAGATATTAACTTAGAATAACTGTTAAAGCATATTAAGTCTAAAAGCCTGATCTAACTTCTTATAGGAAATTTTCAAGTTTCGAATTTCAATTTCATCACTCATCTACTAAATATGATTCCCCGCAACCATTATTAAATAATTCCACATATTTCAAATGCCACTTACTCAATTATGATAAGCGAAAAAAATCAGAACAAGCTAATGGCCCAAAAATTGAGTTTAACTGCACAATTATTGCATAATAACATTAATTTATGATTTGCATTTTATAATTACGTAAACAGGAAGCAACATAGATGCACTCACACAAACACACACAGGCACGCACACAATCTGCTAATGCAAAATTCGAAATTCATTAAGGCAAATGCAATTACCCAAGGTAAATATAATATGTGTATGCATTTATTAGATTTGTATTTGCCAGCTAAACATTATTATTATTATTAATATATTAACTCGAATTATAATACGAGCCATACTACATATGTACACATAAATAAATAAAGCTTTAACCATGCAGTTACACAACAAATTTGAATATACAAATATAGAATTTTGCTGCTGTGGTCCTTCGAAATACACATAGCTACGAACTTATATAAGTATATATATACAGACATAAACGGGCATTACATGCCATTAAGCATGCGCTGATTAAATGGTAAAAGGTAAAATTAACCGCTTTTAATGTTCCGCGACCGCGACCAAACGCAAATTGTTGTTTTCCACAATGAATGACGCGCATCACCAAGGTCGCCAAACAAGGCCGTCGCCTGCTGGATAGTCCGCATCACCACAATCGCCACCTTCATCACTCTCATCACCGCCTGCCATACTATCAGCGCCACTAGCATTATTGCTGTGATTGTGCAATGCCTTGCGAGTGTAGGGATGCATTCGTTGCTTGCCGTTGGCAGCCGCGGCACGCGCTGCCGCTTCCCAAATCCGTTCAAAGTTGGAAACCGCTGAAGCGGATATTTGTATTGCTGGGTGTTGTCGGTCGTGTTGTTGAGTTGCCGCCGCCGCCGCTGCCAGTGGTGGTTGCGGTGTTGCAGTTGTGGCTGCCGTAGCCATTCTACTTATAGCCGCTGCAGCTTCCGCGGGATGTTGGCGCAGCGCTGTGCCATATTTTTGGTAATGCTCATTTAGGTGATTGGTCATTCGGCAGCCGACGGGTGGCAGCTGTCCCACCACTGACTGCGGTGGCATGTGTGCGGTTGGTGGCGTAGTTGTTGCGCTGGCTGTGGCCGCTGCGGCTGCTACTGCTGCTGCCATGTTGGGCACATAACTCGCAATATATTTAATTAAATCGCCATTTACATGTTTGTTTTGTTGATCATATTTTTGCAGGAAATGTGATACTTCGACGGCGCAATGTTGGAATCCAGCCCAGAATTTCTCCATATTGAGCGTGTCGGTGTGGCGCACAAAGAGGCCATTAGTCTCGCGCAGTCGATGCAGATGTCGCACGGTGAGCTCCAATATGTCAGCCTTCTCTAGTTTCGAGAGATTTTCACCGTCCTGAAATGTGAATAGGTGATGGAATTGGAAGTTGGAAAATTAATTTCAGAATTTCACTTTAAATGCATTTGTTGATTTCTGAAAGGACTCTGTTCTGCCTTGTTATTTTGATTTATAACAATATAGTTTCAGTATATTACTATTTTCTCCCGAACCTAATTGTACCCAGGATTTGAGTTGGAAAATTGAGTCCAGGAAATTCTATCAAGAATTCTATTGTCAAATAGACCGTCAATATGTTGGGGTTCTAACGTCACTGTGGACTGCCATCTTGAAATTGGAAGCATTTTCTATCTAGGGAACAGATTTAATACCAATAATAGCGGTATCATTGGAACCTAAAGGGGACTTGACTTCAACAATAAGTAAGGCTACATTTTAACTCAATGAAATCGTTTATGTTTTCTATAAGCGAATCTTGTAAAATGAACCAGATCTTCAAGGGAAAAGTTCTATGAATATGGAGTCTTTGATTTTAGTAATAGCAATTAAATGCACATTGGGATGAGCTTTGCAATAGAAAACTTTTATGAATAAAGGTCCGACGGCTCACTCGAATTTCTCCGACTGGTCCCACACACCTCATTGTTTATTCGTGTTGTGGCATGTTGGAAGTTCTCGGATATATGCATATCTTATCTGCGTTGGAAAAACCAATACCAAGAAACACTTGGATTCTTGTAGACAAAAAACAATGCCAATATGTGAAACCAATAAATTATTGCGACTGGAATCGAGGTCGTAGAATACAGAAGTGACCGGTAAAATAAAAAAAGGCCAGTGCATCTAATTATACTCTTAGTACTTCAAAAGTATTGGTAGGTAAAGTTCTGTAGAAAGTAATCAGCGAGCAATTTACTGTGACAAGTGCGTTAAGAATGTCAGACTTGACTCTGAATGGGGGACTTGTGGGCTCCGGACAAAAAGATTTGCTAATATTAGAGGTTCCTGTGCAAGAAACGCCACACCCCTAATATTTTCCTGAAATGAGAAAGCTTCCGAGAAGCTACATGAGCTGAGAAAACCCAGAAACGTCATAAAATAACAATTTCTTTAAGAAACAAGGAAGACGTTATTCTTAGACAATTCTATAATTTTACTACTGATTCGATAGTTTTATGTTGAATACGATGTTCAAAGGATCGACAATTTGGGAAGAATGCTGAAAAATCAGCCAAAAAAATGGGATTTGGCAACTAAACTTGTCGATGGAAAAATATAAACCTTCTCATATCCTATTTGCAGTCCTCTATAGTTGTCAAGTCACTTGGGTCTTTTACTCAAACCAAAACTTACCGCTTGTAAAGTGCTGGTCATTAAATCCTTCAGCTCATCCAAACATTTATTGATCCTCGCACGCCGTTTACGCTCCAACATTGGTTTCATGATTTTACGATATTGATAGGTGCGTGAAACTGGCTCCAGCGGTAAACCATGCAACATGAAATGATGCGGATGATGATTTGGCGCCATTTTCGTGGGATAACTCATGCATACATTCACTTTGGAACACTATTAAAATGTATTTATATTTTTTTTAATCTTCACTAGACACTTTGGTCCACAAATATATATATACAAAATTTTTGTTTGAACTCCACTGCACTTTAAAAGATAAGCATTTTTTGTTCAAAATATTCTCAGAACATTTCACCTTTTTAACTGCTTTCGACGCTTTATTAACTTTTTACCGTTCTTATAACGAACTTAACTAGTGCGCGTTGATAGCATAAATGATCGTGAGCGCGCGATAAGTTGACTTTTTATTGGAGCCCTCAATACACTGGCGCTCTCGCCAGCAATTGTACTCGCGCGCACACTCCGTTCCCATTCGTTGGTCCAATGCGCTTTGTGGGCCCGTCCGACAAGTGCGACGACCAATCGTCGCGTGCGCCACTTGAAGAAGCGACCGCTTCAGTCCGCCATATGCCCCATACATGGAGCTCGTGCACGCTATCTTTCAACACGATCGTGCATCACTCGCCGCTGATCAACATCGATCACTGACGATCGTTGCGTTGCAGCAAGCAGAAGACAGTAATTGTAAGTGTCTGCAGAGTGCCGGAGCCATTCAAGGCACGAGTGTTATGTTAAGCTACAATTTTATTGCTCACACCACCGTCGCTCTCCAAACTCTCTGACTGGTCAATAGCAACAAAAATAACTATTGTGCTCTCCGCTACTGCCGACCAAAGATTACACAGTCAAGCGTGTGTAGCGTGAGCAGCAAGTTGCAGATAAAGTTTCATGAATGAAATTCCTTGGCTCCACAATAATATATATGTATGTATGGAATACAATATACTATCGCATGAATGAATTGAATACACAATACGGTAGTCAGCAAAGCGTTGCGTGGCAAAGTCGCACGATTCTGTTTTTTTTTTTTTTTTATTCTTATTTTGTGGCGTCGTAGTGACAAAGTGTCTGCCTATGTGCCACTGCACGAGTGTGGCAAGCAACACTCGTGGGACTTAGTTGACTCAGCATTGCGTTGCATGCCTCCATGTGAATGTGCCAGCCGCTGTATTTATATTATACCCTCAGGCACACATATTTATTTGTGGCTCATTTGTTTTTGCTTTTCTACAGCGTTTACCAACTGACATTAGTTGTTTATATTTCGTTTGTATTCCCTTCAGTGCGGCGCTCGTTTTTCTCTCGTAGTTCTAGTACTGACGCGCTACTGTTTCTTTCCGTATTCAAGTGTTCTGTAAAAGCCCAGCATACTCACACAAAAGCCGATATGAAAATAATTGCAATAACAACTAATAAAAATGCTGAATTGCGTATATGAGTAGTGACAGCAAGTAGTCAGTCCTGGCAGTGCACTAATCTCGTTATGAATGCCGTTTAGTTGTTTTTCTTTATTGAGGAAAACATCGCGCACAACACAAAGCACAGCAGTGTGGCACAGTGGTCGGAAGAGATAGTTATGTGGATATATATTTCTAGAACCGATAATGATAGCTGTCTTTGATGCGACACTTCTGCGACACTCTCGCTGTTCTCTTATCAAAATAATCTTTACGTGTAGACTATAACAAAGTTAACACAATTCGTGTAGGAAGAAGGGGCCTCACATGGATTCTAAACCTCCTTTGTTATGACTTTCAATCTTTCTACAATTACAAGCTTAACAATTTGTGCGGAGTCTGGTATTCAATTTTATTTTACATTTGTAAGCAAATAGGTGATCCATTTCGAGGTTTCCTACTTTCTTAAAGAAAAAAAACACAGAAAATTAAAATTTAATGGAGAGTGTGTATTATCATTCGAAAGAACATTATTTGGCTTTTTTATTTATCTTTCAAATGTTGACCGCGGCTACGGCTCAGATCATCCATCCTAGGAGTCCAATTTTCGATGACTCGTTCGAGCGATCCGACTGGTAATTGGCGAATGACACTCGTGATGATTTCTCCAAGGCCTGAATCGAAGCGGCATTGTCCGCATAGACTTTAGACTTTACATATCTTACGGTGTGATATCACACGATTTTGTTGGCCAATCGATCGGCACAAAACGTGAAATTATATGCTCACCGAAGTGTTCTTCTAACAAATCCATTGAATGATGCGATGTGTGAGAAGCGGCGTCGTCTTATTGAAACCAAATGTCGCCGAAATCACGAGCTTCAATTTCAGGCATCTGATAGTCGGTTATCATGGCGCGATAGCAGTCCCAGTTGCTGCGAGTCGACTCTTTTCGATCTTCGTGTACACTCTCAGCTACGGCTGCTTTTTCTCACTACATGCTGGACGTGGTATATTCGGTCGAATATTATCCAATAAAGAATGCTGGGTCTCCAGATAGGTGATGGTATTGCGAATAGTATGCTTAGGTAGTAGGCCGATTATGTTGATCATAGCGAAGCGCGCGAAACACATTAATAAAGTTAAAATATGTGTAAACGTTGTTCAAGCGTAAGTCTTTCCATACTCAACAAAAATAATATGACAGCTTGACACGACTCACGCGTGATCTGTCAAAGAAACACTTTGAAAAAAGTACCTCTCCTTAAATCATTCGTTAGATATTCTCAATTCATTTAGCATTGCAGTACGCCTAAGCAATTCAGTTAAAATTGAAAAGAATCTCTCCAAGAAGTCCCATGCCTGAATCTCAAATAGCATCGAACTACTCGGAGGGATTATTTATAATTTGACATCCGATTTCTATGAAATAATTTTAGAAAAAAGTGATTAGAGCAGAGGAACTTACCCATTCTTGCACGATCTTTCAGAAGACCATACAATAATTTGTGTCTTGAGATGAATATAAATGAACCGTTTGGCCAAAATATATTTCTCGTAAACGAAACAAAACAAATGTCCTCCTTGGTTTTCATGTACCATTTTCAAATGAGAGATTTATTTCGAATAATCTCTACTATTAAAAGGGAATATAATTAGATGAATTGGCCTCACGAACATGCTCAAGATGACTTACTTGAAATAATACGAAAACTAAACACGTCATATCTTATGAAAGTAATCGATGCTGTACGATATCTCGTTAGATATGAAAAAACGAAAGAACCATTGGCTTTATCAGACACTCTTACATTAAGAGAAAGCCGATGTAACTCATGAAAAGGTAGGTGATTTTCCTGATTTTTTTTTAAGAAAGTACTCGAAGAAGACGCTTTATGGACATAAGGTATATTTTCAGGTATACTATAGAACGCTGCCATTCAAAAACTATTCAAGGTACGACCTTACCGCTTTCACAGGAAATTTTTAAAATTATAAACTATCGAATGAGCAAAAAATAAAAAAAATCGATTTTTTGAAAGTGTCACACTGGTATAGGACCTTAAGAGCATTGGTAAAATTCATTGTGAGCTAAAGTAAATCATGAAATTGTGCTAATGAAATAGAGATTGGTTGAATTTTGTATAAATAAGTTAGGTAGGTTAACTAACAAACAAATTTTAAGATTTTTAATTTATAAATTTAAAAAGAAACTTTTTATTTACTGAATTTCTTATTATTGTAAATTTCCAATTACTATCAATCATAAAATATATGAGCTGGTAGTTTGTAGCCAAGTTAAAATATCCCCAAAGGTAATACGGGAAAATATTGAAATATTTAATATAAATCGATCAAGATCATCTCCACGACTTAGAGACCCAACCCAGAAACTATACAAAAATGTATAGTTTCAAATCAGTTATTAGGAGAGCAGATATTATCATACAAACTATACTGATAATCTCAAATTAAGAAGAGATAGAAGACTACCGCAGTAGCTCAGTCCATTGATGAACTTATATTAAATATTTTAATCATGAAAAGGTTGTAACATAGTTTTCAATATATGTTCGTTCACTCAACATAAATGGTAAGATAGGTTAGAAATAACTCTGGAAGTCTTCGTAAAGCTTTCGTACTTATTGATTCTCATATATTTTGGACTACTCCTGAGAACAACACTCAAGCTTGAGTCAATATCACTGTACTATATTTAAATTAATTTTTCATTCAAAATCTTCTGCCTTCTATTTTAAAACATTTTCTTTACCAAATCGCAACACTGTAAGACATTTTCTTGTACGTGCTGTTCTGGTATGTTTATGTAGTGGTGGCGCGCATAAATATGAGTAAATACGTCAACGACTCCCGTGGGATAGTTGACACCATGGGAGGCTGCTGTCACTGTCAATGCCACTGTCGCAAGACTGTTTGCAAATGCCGCTATTGACGCACTTTTTGTTTGTGTTTTTAATAAGAGATCGCCGCACAGCGCACAGAATAATAACAATAATAAAAAACATGAGCTTTGAAACCAAACAAAAACAATGGAATGCAAATTGTAAAAACAAAACTGTAAGCGGATATGACAACATTGCAGAGGAGAATATAAATATACTATATATATTAAGAAATCAAAGAGCAAATACGAAAAAAAGAATAATTCAGTAAGCGCGCAGATTTAAATACTTATTAGAGCGACGCGCAAATTCCGCAAACAGAAAATGAGGAGATAATAAAAAATTAAAAGAAAAATTTACAAAGAAATGGAAAAATTGGACACTTTCGTAGACACCCTTTGATGACAGCAACCGCGTTGGGTGGCTGTGACCATAAAAAGTACCAATATTTCGTCACTCTCTCTTATTTCACCCGCAGGTCATGCGATTGTGTTGTTGTTGCAATGGCGGATAAAAGCCAACCAGTGAGACATTCACAAGGTGCTAATTTAACAAATTGGCAAATTACGACCCTTTGACCTCATAAAGACGTTGTAATCACTAACATGCAGCACGACTGGCGTTTGGCTGCTGCGGCTGCTGTTGCTGCAACAGCGACAACAACAGCATGTTGCACTCACGCGATGACTTCACGTGGCACTTACAGCAGTAGCTGCATGCAAAGAAGATAAAGAAAAAACGAGAAAAAAGTACAAAAAAAACCACAACAACAACCAAAACGTTAACGCTTCGACTTTTTCCGTATATTTCCTACAACCTTTTCCTCGGCTCATTTTTTTGTATTCATTATTCTATAGCTGCGCAAGAGTAATTCCCACGATCTGAATTGAAGCTCACGGGCTCGCGCGAGCGCATACATACCTACATACCGACACATCGTTACAACTCCCATTGTTAGTCGAGTCCGTCCACATTGGTGCCGTCATGTTATTGTTGTTACGTGTTTTTTTCTTTTTTGCCTTTGCTTTGCAATGTGATCACATCTTTGCGGCAATTGGCATCCGTTGTCGAGAGCGCGCGCAACACATTCATAGTTATTATTGCTTAAGCGACATCCCGCAAATGCTGACCCAGCAGCAATTGGCTACTTCAGTGGTGAACAACAGCAACGCGGCAGCATCATCAACAGTAAACATGGTGGAACAAAATAAAAATAAACTGAACATGAGGCGCGATGAGTTAGCAACAAAAATAACAACAAAAGCAACGTGGAAGTGGCAGCTGAGGCGAGTAAAATTACGCGCCGCCAGCAATTCGCACATCTTTCGCAGCCAAAATAAAGCGCAACAATGAAGTTAATTTGTATGACAGCAGGAAGCAAATGTAAACAGAATGGTAATGGTGAAAACAACGGATTTATACCGAATCGGATTCGGTAGTCAAATAAACAAGTAGGAGCAAGTAGTAGCTTAAAAAAATAAAAATCTCAAACCAAATTTTAGAGTGTTTCCACCATCTTTTCGATATAGCATCTATATCTCAAGAATTTCTAAGAAATTTCAGCTCTCCGAATTCTATTTCCCACGATAGTTGTCATAATCTATACTTTAAGAAGGGGACTTCCGATTTTTATTTTCATAGAATTCATTATCTCTTTTGGAGTCAACATAAAACTTAAAAGGTCTGACTACTGAAAGCCGATTTCCAACCGAAGTTTGGAACTTGGAAATTTGGGAACTAATTTCTATATATAACAAGTTTTCCAAAGACGTTTTTGTAAAGAATAGAAGGAAGAATCTCTTATCAATAGACTTGTATAGACACTCTCATAAATATTGCCAGTAAAAGTAAAAATTCATACATATGTACGTACATACAACTAGTTGCCCTTCTGAAATGACTCTTCTAATCTACCAGATTCGCTAACAATTCAGCCATTACCCGTAATCGTACTAACATCTGTATTAAAATTCCATTTTTTAGCTAAGTTAGATTCCATCCAAAAAACAATCAACAAATCCAAGCTTCAAGAATTCTTAGTAGTTTATGGAAGAATTTCATAATGGTTCGGGGTAAACTGGTAGATAATATGATATAAATTCTAAAAAGACACCCTATCAGATAAAGGTGTTCCACTTGTTCATATTTGATTTCACTTTTTGAGTCGCGTGAGTCGTGTCAAGCTGTCGTTTTATTTTTGTTCAATAATGTTTAGCATTTCATCATGGATGGACTTACTCTTGATCAACATTATGACGAAACTTGACGTACTGTAAAGAATGTGTGTTTCTATTATACTATACTTCACAACACCATCACCCATCTTGAGAACCAGCATTCATTATTGGATAATATTCGACCGAAAAAACCATGTGCAGCACGCAGTGAAGAGTCGATTTGGCGTCGTTCGCAGCAACTCAGACTGTTATCGCGTCATGATAAGCGATTATTTGATGGTTTCAAGAAGATGGCGCCACTTCCCACACATTCCATCAATCAATGGATTTATTGAGAGCACTCCAGTGAGCAGACAATTTCTCGTTTTGAGCCGGTCGATTGACCACCAAGATCGTGTGATACACACCGTTAGACTTTTTCCTGTTGGGATATGTAAAGTTTAAAGTCTATGCGGACAATCCTGCTTCGATTCAATCCTTGGAGCAAAACATCATGCGGGTCATTCGCCAGTTACCAATCGAAATGGTTCGAACGAGTCATCGAGAATTGGACTCAAGCGATGGACCTTCTGAGACGTAGGCGCGGCCAACATTTCATAGATAAATTAGAAAATAAATGCTAAAGAACGTTCTTTCGAATGATTATAACTATTCCTTATTAAATTTTAATATTCTGTGCTTTTTAATTAAAAAAGGAACCTCGAAATAGATCACCTTTTATATGAGCACAGTGAAATTTTTCAACTGAGAGATTTTACAGCAGTCTCAAATTCAAAATGATACCCTCTTTTATAAAGGTGTTTCACTTGTTCATAAATCATTTGAACATATTTTTCAATCCATAAATGTTATAATAAATAAATTAATATACCCAACACCTCCAAGGATAGATCCAATAAGAAAATTCTAAATGTATTCTTTGATATAATTGTTTTGGAACTCAATAAAACAAACACATTCTTATTCTAAAACTCACAAAAGCCCACACTAGTACCACAACCCCTTGTACCCAAAGTACACACATAGTAGGTTCCCATAGAAGTACGCATACCTCTGTGTCAATATAAGCACTACTTTGTAGCAATAAATCAGTTGCACACTTCTGCGACGACGCAATGAATTTCAAATGAACTCAGCGCTGGCGATTGTTATAATTGTAATTGCATGTGACACGGCGTAGAAATGGAAGAACACTCAGGGAATACACAATGCGCAGCAGGAAAAAGTGTATAAAAATAACTGAAAACAACAACAATTGCCTGAAAACTATAACACTTGTCAGCAACAAAGTAATATTTATGAAATCACATACGAGACTGTGGTGTGTCACACACCTGTTGCAACAAATTGGAATGTGCAACATTTGCTTTCCCAAGCCACGAAGACGAAATCGAAGCAGAGCAAATTCTCAAAGATGACAATGGGGCTGATGTATTGAAAGATGGATAGTTATCAAGAATTGTAGTTTAATATTTATGCAAAAAAAATTGAAAATGTTATATGGCCACACGTCGCTAAAGCGCGAATGCTAGAACCTGCGTATATTGCGCTCTAATTTTTTTTGCTGGCGATTGTGTAGAATGACAAAGCAACATTGTAGCGCGGAGTTTTTTTTTATCTTTTACTAAATTACAGGCATATTTATTAATGAAAGCATTTACACCTTGTAATCAATATCATATGAGAAAGTCGAGAATTTGTAGCATCACGTACGTACGGCAGGCGCCTGCTATTTGTTAACTCGGTCAGTTAAAAGTCACATTCAACGCATAAATAGCTACACGTATATCCTGAAAATGGCATCGTTTCATACAACAATGTTGCCACTATTATAATTTAAGGACATATGGCTTGACCACTTCACGGCAGCGCTTAGTGATATTTAAGCGCAATACGAGGCGGGTTCTGTTTTGTCGACAAAATATGGGCCCACCTATACACACTAAATACCAATCAAGCGTAGAAAATTCCTCCGGTGAAGCTCAAGGATCCAAAGGCTATTCCATCGGCCGGAAATGTGATGACCAGAGTTTTTCCACTTTCGCTCTACTTTGGACCAATTGGACGCCGAATTGAAAAAGGTCACAGGGCTCTACTTTGGACCAATTGGACGCCGAATTGATAAAGGTCACAGGGCTCTACTTTGGACCAATTCGACGCCGAATTGAAAAAGGTCACAGGGCTCTTCTAGGGCGAATTATTGGATCAATTCGAATTTTAGCAAAAATATTCTCAGTGACCATTTAAAATGGTTTTTCCGCCAAAGCATCGTATAAGTCAGGCCCCCGTCATCGCCACGGAATTCTACCCTGTTGCAGTTCCTTCAGCGCAACTTCTTTTTGTTTCCAAACATAAAAAATTCATTCCCTGGATAGAAATTTGAGTCAAGTGAGTTCGAGTGGCTGAAGTTATGGTGGTCACGGAAGTTTCATATCTCCAGAAAAACAATTTTTGAGGCAAGTTAAAGAACATCGCTGGTTCAAATGAATCAAGCCTGAAAAAAGTTAATTTAATAAAGGTTTGAGTAGTTTAGTCTTCAACTAAGTTCGAAGAGCAATTTCCTTGTGAGAGTTCTTCTAGATTTTACAGTATATATAGTACATTTATGGCGAGATGTGAGTGCCTCGACATTACACGTCAGCTGGAATCAAATAATACCATTCGACATTAGAGACATTTTTTTACATTATTGAAATGCTGAACCACTCATTGAGGACTGGGAGAAAAATCCCTTCTGTAGAGTATAATTTATGTTTGTCAAAATGGCCCAGCTATCAATCAATGTAGAACCGATTCTTAATTGGTCTACGCGTTACTAGCTCCCATAGGAGCACAGTCGGCCTAATGATGACCAAAGTACGGGCGCTTGCGGTCAGGCTCTCTCTCCATATACCCAAGTATTATATTATTATTCCAGAAAGTTCCGGGGTTAATAAATCTCGATATCTTTCAACAGTTTGAGAATGGTCTTTTTACATATGGGTTTACATTCATTCATATATTGTATGAATATGCTATTGTTTCTCCTCTTCTTCTTAACTAACCGATTGAAGTTCTAGTGTTACAATGCAACAAAAATAAATAAACACAAATAATGTAGCAAAAATCAGCAAGATTCACATGAGTCACACCAGAAAGCTACGCTTGGTCAATTCAATGCTCATCACAGCGCTTGCAACGCATTCTAATCTCACGCATATCCATTTATTCATTCATAAATTCAAGCTCTAGGTTGTTCTTTGCATACATTTTAACCACATTGACTTACATAAATAAACAAAATATATTTGCATAAGCAGAGGCTGAGCTACTGCTGGATGGTAAAATAATAAACTCAGAGCAGAAAGAAACAAAAGCATCACACAACAAAATTCAGTCAAAAGTAAATAAACTTTTCAATAAATTATTCATTTATTGCAGGCGAGTTGAGGCAGGCAGGCGCGTGAGCTCCATACTCACCACAAACACATCAGCGCACCAGCTAAGCGAACTGACAGATCGCCGCAAACGTGTTGCGCATGCCAAGTGTGAAGGCCAATCGCTGTGGCCGATCGCCAAGCTGCAGACAGACGCTGCTTGAAAAAGAGGCGCAAAAACAATTGAGTTGTGTGAACTGGAATTAAGAGACGTGCTGCGCTTGCGCGTGTCCCATCGCAAGCAATCTGCTGGCGTTTGACATCTTGTCAAGCTAACACACATGCGAACGCAGACGCGCTTTTATGAATGAAATGCATTTAAATGTGGTAGGAGCTTTGCGGATTTTGCGTAAATTATGCTTATATGCCAGGTCCGTAACTACATATGTGCGCTAAAACGGTTTGTCCTTGTAAAAGTGCAAGCTTTCATATCAAACGATCATCGAAATTGTCATGCCTATCACGTATGCGTACTTGAATACCAGATTAAACAGATTAACAACGAAGTTTGGTTGTTGTGGAAACTTAAAAAGGTCTTACAACTATTTTGTGGTTATCAACATTAATAAAACTGAGGTGCAGGAGACTGGAATTCCGTAGTTTGTATTTATTTATGGTATTTCTGTTCAAATCATGTTTTTAACTACCACAGAAAATCAAATCCTCAACCCCTATCAAGACTCTGGAAATAATTGCTTGAATAAATACTTGAAGATACAGGTTACGAGAAATCATCGATAAGATGAAATCGCAGGAAATCGCCTAGTTCTCTGTTCGACGCTCATTTTCTGTAACCCACTTGCCGTTTCGGCTTTCTCTCCACCGCCAAAGGGCGGTACTCATCGTACCCGTACCAGTACCAGCGTTCCCGGATTCCAATTGTTTCATCTGCAGCGGCACGCAGTGAGTTTGAGATGCCGTTCCATAGCTCCCGTATATCGAGATGCGGATGAGTGCTCTCGGACCTTCCTTGTGTTTGTTGACAGGTTTCTTTGTTGCACAGAGACGGATATATATCTTCGCTGCTACCAGATAGTGGTCCGAGTCTGCATACGGTCCTTGGAACGTATGCACGTCTAAAACACTGGAAACGTTCATCCACCTGGGTGAATGCCAGGGCTCGGCGACAGAGTGTCTCTCCCACACTTAATTTACGCTCCCTTATATGGCAGATGTAGAATTTTTTACAAGGACCCACCCTCTCCGTCCATCGCACTTCTTGGATGGCGGTGACATCAGCATTTAGTCGTATGAGGACATCAAACAGCTAAACGGAGGCATCTTCCCAATTAACGGTCCGAACCTTACAGATACATGTCGTCAAATCGTGATCCTTGAAACGTATGCAGGTGTCGTCAATAAAAGTGGGGTGTGCTCATCGATGCTTTCTTTGGACTTAGGTACCGTTATGAAATCTCGAAGGATTATCAAGCCATAGGGAGCCGAATTGAAATGATTAATTAATTAATCCAAACCAATTAAAATCAAAATTTCTGAAGATTTTTTGAAGATTTAATGAATACTACGTAATATTCTCTGTCCCCAAACAAAAAAAACGTCATCTCACTTACAATCCCTACTAATATTATAAATGCGAATGTAAGTTTGTTTGTTACGCTTTCACGCAAAAACTACTGAACCGATCATCATGAAACTTTGTACATATACTCTTGAAGGTACTAGAAGCAACATAGAGTACTTTATATTAAAAAAAAAATTTTTACGAAAGATAAAACAATTGTTTGTCAAAAAATTTATTTTTCCCTCGACGAGACAATATGGATGATTTTGTTAATGAAATTGACGAGAGCTAGATTATGATTTCATAGCACTGCAACATCAAGTGACAGAATTAGTTCCTCAATTACTTACAGAGCAAAATCATGTTTTCCATCAAGTTTTACGTAAAATAGACTCCGGTAGTGGTGGACTCTTCTTTCTCGATGCACCAGGAGAAACTGGAAAAACGTTTTTACTAAACTTATTATTAATGTCCGTCAGAAAAGACCAAAAAATAGCAGTTGCCGTAGCTTCGTCAGGTATTGCCGATTGATATAATGGGAGGCATGGTAGTTTTATTGGCTGGTGATTTCAGTCAAACCCTCCTATTGATTCAGAGGGGGATACCAGCAGATGAAATTCAAGCGTGCATTAAATCGTCAAGCTTATGGTCGACAGTTGAAAAACTCCGCCTGAAAACGAATATGAGGGTGCATCTTCATAATGACGTGGATTCAGGACTTTACGCAGAAATGTTGTTGAAAATTGGTGATGGTTGTTTAGACGTTGACGCTGAAGGCTACATATCACTGTCAAGAGAATTTTGTAATTTAGTAGAAAGTGATGTGGATCTCATTGCTAATGTTTTTCCGGAATTACAACAAAATTTGTGTAGTGATCAGTGGTTGTGTGCAAGAGCGATATTAGCACCAAGAAATGAAATCGTTAATAGGATCAACACTGACATTTTAAACGAGGTTCAGGGAGAAATGAAGGAATATTTGTCAATGGATACAATTATGGATACGGAACTAAGTACTTCATATCCTGTGGAGTTTTTAAATTCACTTGAACTATCGGGTGTACCGTCACATAAACTTCAATTGAAACTAAATGTACCAGTAATGCTTATGCGAAATCTAGATGCTCCTCGGCTATGTAATGGAACAAAGCTTCGGATAACAAAATTAGGACAAAACATACTTGGTGCTACTATTTTAACAGGTGTCGGTAAGGGAAATAGTGTTATAATACCTCGGATACCAATTATTCCCACTGACTTTCCATTCCAATTTAATAGGATTCAGTTTCCCGTCAAGCTTATCTTTGCTGTTACTATAAACAAGGCACAAGGACAAACATTACAGGTAGCAGGAGTGCATTTAGAAAACCCATGTTTCTCTCATGATCAGCTTTATGTAGCCTGTTCACGTGTATCTAATGCCAGGAATTTACACATATTTGCACGCGATAGGAAAACTTATAACATTGTCTACAAAAATATCTTAAATTAATACTTTGTATTTAATTTTTTTAAATTGTTAGAATTCAGAATTATTTATTTGTGTTACGGTGAAATATATTTTAACATTTGTTGTTGCATTTCAATAAGCATATATTAAAGTGTTCAAACTTCTGTCTGTAGAAATTATTAAAAATTGTTGATCTCAGCCAAACAATCCAATTTAGTTATGATATTGGCTCATTTCTATTATTATACCCTTACCCTTTATCTCTCATACTTATTTAATGACTCCACTGCGGGCGAAGCCGCGGGTAAAAAGCTAGTTAGTATATAAAATACTTCTAAATATAAAATTTTCTTACTTGTTTTTATATGGGAAGTGTCTTGCATGCGCGTGACAGGGTGTTAATTTTGATTTGTAGCTTCAACGCCCATACCGCGAGTTGCCGCAACATGCGGTGGCATAATATTATGTGTGACAATCGCCAGATAGCATCATCAAATCAAGGCAAAATACGAAAGATGTATTAATAAAAACAAAAGTTGTGACAGGCAGTGCGACAGCTATTTAGATTAGATTGCAAGCGTCCGCAAGAATGAATTGTAAATTGTGCACGCGCAACGAGCCACAACGGTGCAAGAGAAGCTGAAGCCTGAAAGAAACACCGATGAAGAAACTGTAGAGTTGACGTGAAGCGGGGATTAGATAAAAGCTTGAAATAAAAGCAGAAGCAACAAGCGGCGTAAAGAAAAGCCCCGCAAGCAAGCAAAGTGGAGATGAGCAAAAACACTCAACGTCATCCAACAGCCACACCAGCAGCTGTTAAGCCGGCTATATTGTTGAATTGTAATAGGTGTACGAATTGCCACCGCTTTGTTGTTGTATTATTGTCGCTTTGTCAATTCAGTTCTTCTTCACAGTGCTGGTTTTTTGTTATTGTTTTGTCTACTATGTAGTATGTCTGTGGCAACACAAACTCTTTCAGCATTGAGCGCGTGCAACATCTCTCCCAATCGTGGGAAACTGTAGTACGCCGCAATCCCAAAACCATTTGCAGTTCAATGATGAAAAACAACAACAACCACCACGTATATATAAAAGACATACTCTAGAACAGTAGCACAAACTTATAAGAATATATAACAATTGTTAACAACAACAGCAACACTGGTGAAGATGACAAGTCTAGCAATTGCAAGCTGTGCTCGGCTAGCGGGGGTTAGGTGGTGCTGCGGTGCACTTACGCCGTTGCTCTTCTTTTAGACGATAAAATATACTGAAATTAGAGCCAGTGCAACAGGCGTGCGCATTTGTGCAAGAATTGGAGCCACTGCAGCTGTGATAAGCTTAACAGCTTTGCCACTGAGTGCCAGCAAGAACAACAACAACAGCTGCTGTTTAGAAATAGCCTCACTTGTTGTATTGGTCGCATTAGTGTTGACATTCGTTGGAGGCGGTGTTGGTGTCGCATAAAGCTCTTTAGAAATGATTGTCTGAAATTCTAAACTTCTTTAATGATTAATGTCAATATCAATATGAAGCAGCAGATGCCTCAAGAATTTTAGGGGTTTATATGAATAGGATAGTTTATAAATATTCTCAGTAGGCTTATATGAAAGTTTACACATTTTAGATCTGATTTCAATACTGATGAAGTGTTTCTAAAGCAGATGCTGAAAATTTAGTATTAAAAATTTTAGTTTTTTTGAAAACCTAACTGAAAAATCTGCTAGCTCTCGGTTTGAATTATTTTGAATTGCAATATAAATTAAACTCTGTCTATACAGTTGGTATATTTTTAAGCCTAGAAAGAGCGGATAGTTAAAAGCTATTAAAAATCGGAAAATTCAAAATATTCAACACAAAGAAGAACTTTCGAAATAGGAATTACCCATTTCGTGCATAGACTCACACCAATAAATCTTCGAAATCACCATTACGGACTTATTAGAACTGTTAAATTAAGAAAATTACTGTCTCTAGTTCCTGAACTTCATTATGAATACAGCTCTAAGCCAAAGGGTTTACAAAAAGTTATTCGTTATGGAAGGACGATTTTCTTCAGGAAAGCAAGAAATTAAACACAAATGTTTATATGTTAGAGTACATTTGAACCCTGCTTTAGATTCTCTACTCTCTAATACTTGGCGGAACGAAAGCAGTTAATATGAAGAAAAAACTTCGCTTTTTGAATTACATGCAAATGTTAGGTCTTTAATAAATTGTTGCTATATTAACCAAACTGTTCTTTTTGGCAATGGTGCAAATGGATGATATAATAAATTTCATGGTAAAGATGGTACAAAAAAAGCTTGACTAAGATTGGTATTTAAAATTGACGATGGGCATGGCGCAGCCCACTTACTTACCAAAAACTATATCTCTAACTCTGTTTAACTGTTGCGGCATCGCAATTATATAGTTTGCCTTAGACCACAATTTAGAAGTCCATCTGATTCATTTACTTTACAAGATATACATTAATCACCAGTGAAGATATTGAAACAAAATTACACCATTTATAGTGTGTTATCGCCTGTTAAAACGGACGCTAATTTTTCAAGGCCCCAGATATCGAATACAAAGGACTCAGTGCCTGGAACCAATTTGTTACCCAAAATATTGATTAAACACTCCGATATTTTTTAGAAAATCAGAGCGAATATTTAGATTTTAATATTATGCCTTAGTTCCAAAAATGGTTACAATCGGGCCGTAACTTCACCAAACTCCCATATAACTAATTATATTTTTAAAATATTCAGTGGGCTTTATACCGTAGATATCGGTTAATATGTGAAGTATGTGATAATTTGGCAAAATTAGGTGAGCGTATTTTCTTCAATGCAATAAAACTTGGACGAGTCGAACAACGAGTCGAAATAATTAAAATGTACTACCGAAATTAGGAATGAGTGGCCTCAACTGTAAGAGCTTTACATCCAATTTATGGTCGTCTTAATTGTCCTGTCAAATCAATAATTGGGATTCTAGTGAAAAAATATGAATCCACAGGCACAGTACGAAATGTTCCCTTGCCTGTGAAACAAAGAAGTGCCCGTAGTGTCGAGAATATTGCTACCGCTAGCGCATCAATTGAGGAAGAGCGTCGTCTCACGCGTTGTCCTCAAGCTTTGAGCATCTCTGTGACGTCTTTGAAGCGATTTTTGTGAAAAGATCTTGGCCTACATCCTAACAAGATCAAATTGATGCAAGAACTGAAGCCGCTTGAGCGCCAGAATCGTCGTATGTTCGTGAATTGGGGTGAGCAACAACTTGAAAATGATCGCAATTTTCATCGAAAAATCATCTTCAGCGTTAAGAAAAAATGCGCTATTGGTCAGGTAGCCATCCACACGTATTCCATGATTCACCATTGCATCCCGAAAATATTACGGTTTGGGACAGTTTATGGGCCGGCGGTGTCATTGGGACGTACTTCTTCGTGATGATCATGTCCGGAACGCCGTAAGCCTATTTCTTGTGGGGTTACGTCAAGTCTCTAGTCTATGCCAACAAGCGAGCCAGTACTTCGTACGAATATCGAACTTGAAATTGCAGCAGTATCCGCTGATTTATGCTTGAAAACCGTCGAAAATTGGGTTCAGCGTCTGGACTTCTCCCAGCGTGCCCGTGATGGAGATGCAAAGAAATCTAGTTCCATACATAATGGCATCGAATGTACTTTCACAGGAATAAAAAATATCATTGAAATCCCAAACAGTTGCCTTTATTGAAAAACCCTTTACTTCAGCGCAGCTAAAGTCGCATTTTTTTCAGAAGAACAATGCTCTCCATCCTTAACATAAGTGCTAATCTGTTGCTTCTGTTCTAACCACAATCCTCCAAACATCCCACCGCCTAGCTACTTCAGCATTAGGCAACATCAATTGACCGCTATAGCGGCAATAGAACTACAATACAATCAAAAAATCCCATTGACTACCGCACAATTGCCAACAAACAGCGTCGAGCCGTGACATAATAACAGTCATAAAGACTGGAAGTTTCGTTAGCGTAAAGTTCATAAATAAGAATTGTTAGATTACAACAACAAAAAAAACACAGAGAGAGGAAATTGAAAGCATACAAACACATGGTTATATGCGCAAAATTGCATTAGCACTCATGAAAATCACCAGATTTGGTGTCAACGGTAGGAGTGCATGAGCGAGACCATTAAGTCAGCGAGCCATGCACGCGAATCGAGGCAATAATTCAATTGCAACTTGATCGACGACCATAAAGGTGCCAATGTAAGGCGGTTGATGGAAAACGGCAGGCGTTGTAAAATGCCAAACTGCAGTGGCAACTATTGGCAAGTAATTAGAAGCATGCAACACCGTGCCAACATAGCGGTTGCTGTAGTGCAACAAAAACAAACACTGACAAATATAGACATACATGTGTATGTTGTAGCTGAGCACGGCTTGTCGGGCGCACGAATTGCCGCGCAAATTGATGTTGCATGCAACAAAACCGACACACTGCAATGGTTGTTGTCGAAGAGTTGTTGCAAGCGTTGTAATTGTGTGGACACGCGAGCCGGGCACATGGGAAAATCGCTCGCTCGTATGTAACGTGCAGGGGTAAGGACGCGCAGTGCTTTTGGTGACCGGACAGCCGTACGAATTAAGTCAACGCGCGCCACATTAAACTTCTTCTACTACTACTTCTGGCTGACTGACAGGCTACTATTGCGGCAATTGCTTGCTGCTCGTCCAAATGCTGTTGCGCGAAAATTGTTGCAACAGCAACAACAACAACAACCACAATGATTGCTAATGTTTTTATTACGTTCGCCTGTTGTTGCCGTTGCTGTTGCACGCTATTATTTTATTAAGTTAAGTGCGCCGGCACTGGTGGGCACCGAAAGCGTGCGAAACACATCAACAGCAGTCACTTACAACAATCAAACGTACTACAATATAACTACTTGCTAATGCATGTATGCGCGAGCGCATTTTTCCCAAGCTAATCGAATTCATGCCGGCAGACAGGCAGCAGCAGCCAGCAAGATTTACAATCGCCGGCATTGAAGACGGGTGGCGCAGCCATCACTGATTCCCACGTTAATTGTCAGCATAAATCTAACAGTTAGCATCAACAGCAGTGCAGAAGCCACCAAGTGACATAGCAAAACGAACTCATTACAGTAAATCAAGCCAGAGAAAACTTTCACCCAATTTCCTTAGCTAAATAGTCAAATCAATCATCCAGCTTGAGCCACCCAACTGGCATTTTCAACCTCCGTTCAATAAGCCACTTTCATTTTAATTTGTTTATTTAAGTTGAAAGCGTTTACAAAATAAACTTCAACTTCAAAGAGGTGGCAACTCTTCAATATAACATACATAAATATATGTAATATTCAAAGCGGAAAACCCCCGTTTTCGAAATTGTCGCACCTAATCTCTAGCCAACACTAATGGCAAACTAACTTCCCTCATTCAAGTTGCATCATGCTATGTACTGATTTGGTTGTTGTTGTTGTTGCACCACTAGTTATCTGCTTAATGTTTTATCGCACTTGTAGTTCACTTTCATCCGCTGTCATCAGTAGCAGTGCGCAGCAGTAATTGCTTACTGTTGCTCAAGCGCATCAAATCTCTTCGCATCAGCTTATAGCAGCAGCACACGAGTACATACATATGTACATGAACAGTGGGTTGCAATATTGAAAAAACACCTCAAATTTATTTTATTTTTTATTATTTACAAAACTATTAATTATTTAGTGGTTATGATAGAGCTCTTTTTTATGCCCAACATTAAATATTGAAAACAAAATAACGGTGTAAAATGGATTTGACGGCTTCAAAAAATCGATTTTTTTTTGTCTTTTTAAAAGCTGCCGTTTTTTCCTGGACAAAGCCCATGTAGCACTTTAAATTTTACATAATTATTGGGAATTTTTCCCGCCAGTCATTGAGCCATTCATTAATAATCTTATAACCTTTTCACACAGGAGCTAATTGATCAATTAATCGGCCTCTGCTCGATTAAAATCCTTATTAAGATCGATTTACCATAGAAAATAAAAATCTACATTTAATCGAATTAAAAATAAAATGCAACTCTGCGATAAGGATCGTTGTTGCTCACACTACACGACGGTAGATGTCGCTGTTAAAAATCGTAATCAGCTGATGAAACCTACCAACTTCTAATGAAAAGAAAAACACAAATGAATAGCCGCTGATCGGTTATTGAGTAGCCGGCAGTGTGAAGGGCAACAACTGGTTTCTCAACCAAATTTTAATTGATAAATTAATTTGGCTGTGTGAAAAGGCTATATTTGTCTGATTGGGAATAATTCTTCAACATTTGGGCATCTAATATTAAACAGCTATCATATCTCCAGAAAACAATATGACTGGAGTCTAGATTGTATATCACCATCACTTAAATTTTGTACCCGTTCTATTGAAATCATACAATTTTGTATGTATAAGGCCTCGATCATGCAATGTTTAAATCACGCAAATAGTTAAATTATCGTTGTCGGCGTAGTCCATTTAATGTTTTAAAGTGAAAAATGCATTCATATCCTCAAAAAGTTTAATCTTTTAAGAAAAAGATTCGGTGTTCATTCTAGAAATTGAGAATGTCCACATTATGGTGAATTTAATCATGATCAGCAATGGTGCGCATTAAAAATCCACATTCCGCTCGAATTCGTCGCTATGTCGCTCACCACACAGCCGTTCATTGCGTGGCCGAGGCCTAACTCTCAAAGCCTGGTCCCTCTGAAGTATTTCTATTATAAGAAAGCCTTCTTACAAACACGTTGGAAAGATAAATAGGCACTGCTTGGAAAAAATGTATGTCTACCTTTTCGGAATTCACAAGTTTTATCGTCGACCTGTTAGTGGTTGGTTCATTGCTCATTCTATCTGGTTTAACGTCTTGCTTTATTTTATCTACATTGTTAAGTAAATTGGTCTTAGGTATTTATTGCCGAATATTACAGTTCTCTAGGGGATTTAAGCCTTTTATAAATCTGATACTGCATAAAATTTTGTATAACATATGAGTCGAATCCAAAAAATAGTTTCAAATAAGGATTTCATTTATATTTAATGTATAGCTAGTCAATAAAATTAAGTTGTTGCAGTCAAGAAATTAAGTGCTTTGAGAACATATTTTGAACCATTAAGCCATTAGTCTTATACATTTTAATCTATGAAATATGGCGAATATATCTTATTACGAAATTAACAATTAATAGCACGTCTAAGTATTCCTTTTACTTTTTTTAGGTATTAAATTTAAATGTTAGCTGCAAACATATGTCCAAAATATAGTATTAATCATAACAAAAATATGATATTCACAAATATCTAAACTATAGCGCCACCTATGAAACCCTACCTAAAGCTAGAGTGTTAGTTTATCTATATATCAAAAATTTCAGAATTATGCTGATATTATTTTAATATAACTATACTTAAGAGGAGTTTCAGTTTTTTATAGCCAAAGCCCGAAGTATTGTGTATAATATAATGTATATAATATATATCTTCTGCTCTATGAATTTTGTTCCACTGTACACCAGTGTATCACAATAATTTAGCACCTATCACAGAATAAAAGTTTCCCAGGCTTCCCATACCATACAATTTGTACTAGTGACGACTGCTGGGAGGCCGGACCAACAGCTACTATTGGAAATGTTATTTTTTCCTTGTGGCCTAAGTGACAATGAATGAAACTGACGATGCTTGAAGAAGATGCAGATTAAATATTGTACACATACACTCACACACACAAATATACACAGGCTTGACACTTGTAACCGCACCAGTTGCACGTGCACTTCGACTACAATTACACGTTTGAAGACACTATGTATGGGTGTCTGACAACCGACACTCGAATTAATAGTCATTTAAGCAGGTTGGCTTGTAATTGCCTTTATGAGGCTACACTTAATTGCATTATATGGTGGTGTTGCCGGTGGTTGCTGTGTGACAATGGCAAATTATCGAACGCGCAAGTGTGTGGGGAGAAGTAGCAGTTTGCTGCTGGTGTTAATGACGGTGGGATTCCGTTGCAGTTTAGTGCATTTCCAACAACTCCAAACACAAATACTACAAATGAAAATTGAAATATTATAGTTTGACTAATTAATTCAGTTGAGAAATCGCTTGTATGCCTAAAGTATTTACTTCCCAATCGAATCGATTTGATTGTGAATCAATTCTAATGCAATTAAAAAATGAATCAACATTTCGAATTGCCTCTCTACATTTTGATTGGCATAAACACAGAGAAGTAACCAAAAGTGATTCGGAAGTATGCACGTCAGCACTTTCCAATAATAACAGTCAAATATGCAAATAATCCTTGCAGCATTTATTAGTGGATACATGTATTTATATGCCACACTACGCTGTTAGTACATTTATTCCACTCGCTCTTTGTTGTTGCATTTCATTGCGCAATGCTTTTGTTGTTCTTGTCTTTATTTGTTTATGCAAATTTTCTGGCAGCACATGAGCTCTGTTCTGGCTTATGCATATTCACAAATATGTTCGAAGTAATAACGCTCTTATGGTGTGACAAGCGTTTTGGACTTTCGACAGATTTGGGCCGAGCTTAAGGGAAGTAAATATTTAATGGGAATTTAGATTATGCTTAGGAACTGAGCTTTATTACTATTGCATTCAATGAATTAGATAGTAAGCAGTTAAATTATGGCTAGCTCAGGTTGAAGAGGCTAAGGAAATCTGAAAGTTTGATAGAATTATCGTGGTTCGGTGTTCCGTGACTCGCTAAGATAGCATATACAAGGGACAGTACTACCATCGTAGCAAAGCAAAATGTTAGGCCCAACTCCATAACAATACCCTCTAACAGATCAAACTACGCTGATTGAAGGGGTGCTCACAAAGAGAAGACAATGGCAGATATCCCACCCAGCTGGCAGCGGACCCAGAAACCCAAATGATCACCCCCTACTGGACTGATTAGAGTATCGGTGCCTCTAAGAGGGGAAAACATCAGCTGAGGAGGCTAAGGAGTTCTGAGTTAGGTCAAGTCACATGCAATGGAAGAACAGAAGGACCACAAAACCAAGCTACAAGAGACATATTCAAGCTTCTGATGAAAGCGAACGGCTGACGGAGTTCACCGCGCTCGAGGATAAATAGGTATTTAAGGGTTGGAGACATGATTTTGCCTTCAATAGTCTATTTCTGATCTGACCTTTTGGTTGTCGACTTCAGAAACGAAGAAACTGTTATCTGGTTTGAGGTAGTTCCGAAGCTTGAAGGTTGCGGATTTATTTCCATTAGTGTTGAAAAATCGATGGATTACGTCCGAAAGTATCTATACTTCGGTCTTTCGTACCATCAGTAACTGACCTCGGAATATGTTCTTCCATAGACAGACTTTCGAATCCCGAATCGATTAATTTGAACCAAATCTTGAAATATGGTTTTAAAAATATAGAAAATTCCTACAGGGGACTAGAGAAATATTTTTACTGACTAGTTGCTCTTTCGATTATTTTTAAACTTTTTTATCAATTGAGTACTTCAATGTTGCCTTAGGATTAACGAGAAGGAAAAGACCGAATGCATCGCTGGACTGGAGACTGAGAACGCGAAGATAAGTTGAATGAAAAGCCAATCTGGTCATGATTACACTAATATCATGTACCCACCAAAACTTTGAAGTGATTAGATTATATTTAATCTCTTCACTAATCTAACCTGTTCGCACTGCCGTTGGAGATTAATAAAACTTCTGTTTTTGACTCATGTCCTTAAGAATGTTTCTGTTCTAGATTTACAGATGGCACTAAATCAAAATAGCAGAGTAATATTTCGAGAATCTCCTCGGTGAAGAGTGACAAGTGTCATTTTGTATGCCGAAATCTCGTTAAATCCAGTAGAATAATAAGATAATCTACTCAACAGCCTGAACATGGTATAAGACAAAATTCATTCAATAAGCAAATAACGATCCATTGATTCAAATGACAACAGATTTCAAATACAGAAATATTCTAAAAATCGCAAAAGAAATAAAATAAAAAGAATGTTAGCCTCAAAACCATTTTCTAAAACATCTTCTACGGGGCGAAGAGTACTTATAAACTTTAGTTATCGCGGTCATCATTTATTCTTACTTTGTAGACATACAACTCTACACATGTACTATATTTTCCTATGCGCTCGTCCTTTTCAGACAACGGACAGGCTGCCTGTCACTTGCATGCAGAATGCTCATATTTCTCACAATATAATTCCATTAAGCAGTGCAAATTACTACATTTGTTTGTGTTTCACTGACACTCTAACTAAATATATGCATTCTTATTTGCATATGTAGGAAGTTAGATACACATAACATTTGCATACGTAACATATATTTCTCTCTATATAGATATGTATATATGTATATGATGTTAGTGCCTTCAAGTTAGAATGTGTAATGAATGCGGCACTGGATGGTGTGAACACGCTGTAAGTGTTGTGCATCCATCAACTTAGTGACTTCTGCGAAAGGGTCAGTTACAGACAGTGGAAAATGTTAGTGCAAAGATAATGTTAAATATATATAAAAAGTTAGCTCGAAATCTTTATAAGACAGTATAGAGATTTTATATTAAAATTAATTATTGTATACAATTTTACTAGTTGAACGAAAAACAAAATATACATTTTTTACTAACATTATTCTTTGGCTCTTTTAAATTTTCAATAGTTATATATATACTCATATAAGATTTGCTTGTGCAATTATTACATTTATGCATTTAAGTTCGGGTGACCGCGGTAATTTAATTTTACAGAAATTTTCATTAAAACCAATGGCTTCTGGCGCTTTTTAACTTGCAACAAATTGTCATGAAACGTTGGCGTGTGATCTTAATGGAAAACGACAAAATAACTTAATTAATTAAAAATTCACATGTGGATATATACATATATGTATGTACTATAGCGTTGGTGAATATGTTGAGCGTTTATGAAGAAGTAAAATATAAATGTACTATGCAATAGTAAATAAATATATATATGTAACGGGTAATATGAAATTTTGAAATGAAAAAAAATCCCGTATTTATCTTATGAAGGCAAAATGTTTGTCATGAAAAGTTAAAAAAAAAAATGTAATTTAAAGATATATTGTAATGGTCATGACTCGTTAGCCATTCTAACCTTGACCGCAAGAATCTATACTTCGGTCTTTCACGCTTTCAACGGTAGTTAGTTACTGGCCTCGGAATATGTTCTTCCATAGGCAGACATTCGAATCCTGAATCGATTAAATTGAAACAATTCTTTAAATATGGATGGTTTCAAATAATACAAATTCCTACAGGGGACTAGAGAAATATATTGTATATGGACCTTCAACAATATGTTTAATAATTGTTCAGCTAGTCAACAACAGAACTTTGACCTGGTGTAAGAATATCAAAAATTATGGTATTCATTAAAAAATTAACACCAACCTAATTTCGATTCTACAATTAAAGAAAAGTATTCTTGAGGAAACTCGAAATCTTTCACGGAACCTGTCAGAAAGCTATTAATTATTCGCGCATAATTACGGAAGTGACAGCTTAATGAAAATTACAATTTTTTTTGCACTTCTAAAGTTCTTCAAATTTAGCCAATAACAAGCGAACAATTCCTCTAACTTTGGTTTTTAAATACTATATGATTCTCAAAAAAAAGTCGAATGAAATATTTTTATTGCACTACAATAAGAAGAGTGATCCTATTAGAATGCTTAATATTAAGTCATTCTTTAGATATTTAGTCTAAAAGTAACGTGTATGTATATGGTTGGTTATTTATATTGTGATAAGATAATAGTTTATACGATTAATCATGTATGTATATTCGTAACCATTTTACTGCTAAGAAGAGTTGTGCGTAAAATAGCTAAGATTCATATAAAAGAAGTAAAATTGATTACGGTCCACTTTCCACCGAGTTCAATGAGTTTCAAGTTCTTTTTTTGCAATCATGCCTAGAGAGTGAAGGAATCGATTGGTAAATTGTTTGCAATATCCAACCCTTAACGTCATTTTAGCGTAAGCGACAAAAACCAAACTTTACAGGAGAAGGTTTTTTTTAAATACTTTTAACCATTAATTTGGTAGTAATTTAAAATTTTTTTTTCAATTATATATGTAAATGTCTAAAAAGCATTAATGTATGAGAAATTTTAAATTACTACCACATTAATGGTTAAAAGTATAAAAAAAAACCTTCTCCTGTAAAGTTTGGTGTTTGTCGCTTACGCTAAAATGGCGGTAAAGGCTCGATATGCAAAAATAAAATAAAAAATATAAAAAATAAATATATTTTAACCTACAAGTAAAGCCCGACAACTAAGGAATTTTGGCTTTGTAGATAAAATTTATCTCATATCCCACAAACTATTGAAATTTAAGAAAATTAAAAAAATGTCAATCACCTAGTTGAGATAGCGCGTACTGTTTGTTGAGATAAACATTGCAACAACGAAATGAGAGTCCATTACTTCCGCAGAAGTTAAACAAAGATTGACAATTATGAGATCGAGTTAGTCGATAGCTTCTGCTACCTCGGAAGCATTAAAACAACTGTCGGAGGAGCCGACTCTAGTATCAACTTTAGAACGTGAAAAAAAGCTACGTGTGAACGACTGCAATTGCTTATTCAAATATTTCGAAGCTCAAAATATTATCCGAAAGTGTGAAGTTCGCGCTATTGTACGAAACATGAGTCATCTCGCATTCCATTACTCAGTGATTCCAAACTTTCATCATCAAATTCCTCCAAACAACACTATAAGTAATGCAAATATATTGCCGAGAATAGGTCACACTTTAAGAAAAAGCATCACGAGTATGCCGTTTAGTGGAAACCCACAAGGTAATGGAAGTCACGGCCAGTCAAAAACAAACTAGAAAATTTTGGTGCGAACTGTCTAGAACCGACTTGGGACGACGCAACAGAAACAGGTCTGAACAGTGTGAGACAATTAATATATATAAAAAAAATTATTCAAATGGTCACGACATTTTGCAAAATGTGATATTAATATTTCGTTTTTATGAAGCTTTTTGTACATAAAATTGAAAAAGTTCTTGATTTTCTTCATTGAATGACAATCTCTTCCAGTTACGGAGCTCTGCAATGACGTCAGCTCAAAGACAATCCACAGTTCAGCCGCTATTTTGGTTTGATTTCCAGAAACATATTTTAAAAAGATATAATTTTATAAAAATTAAGACATATTTGTTACTCTCGCAACAAAGTTGCTAAGAGAGTGTAATAGTTTTGCTCACATAACTGTTGCGAGATATTGATGAAACTTGTTACACGTGTTTCTTGGCACCATAGAAAGGTTGCTTTCGAAGAATGGGCGAAATCTAAATCAACCAAACTCTCTACAGTCGTTACTACCTTATACAGTCTAAAAATTGAGGAAATCGGATTATAACCACGCCTATCTCCAATACAAAAGTTATGTTGAAAACTACTAAAAATGCTTTAAGTAAGGAAAAACACTAGAAACCTCAAATTTCATTACAAAGATGGTTCAAAAGGGATGCAGTCAAGTGGGTATAACAAATTTTAGATGGGTGTGGTTCCGTCCACTTATGGGTCAAAAACAATATTTCGGAAACTGTTTGACCAATTTCAATGAAATTCGATTCGTAATATTTTCCCGACATCCTAATGACATGTTATGAAAATAGACCAAATCGGTTCACAATATCGCCTACTTCCTATATACCAGAACTGTGAAGTCAATCTGAATCGTTTTCTTTTCAGTATATAAAGTAAGCACTAGTTAAGATATCCGCACAGAACTTTGCACACATACTACATTTATAGTGTGGCATCGCCCTTCTAAAAATCGCCGGAATCGGACCAAATATAGGTAAGTCTCTCAATTATTTTGAAGAAATTCAGAGGGAATATTTTTCTTCTTATAATAAGTTTTCGTGCCAAAAATGAGTGTAATCGGGTTATAATTTTTCTAGCTCCCATATAACTAATGTTAGGGTTTCCAATGGACTTTACACTATATATATGACGAATATGTGGGTCAATTAGCGCGTTATATTAATAAAATTAAATAAATAAATTGCGAGAGTATAAAATATTCGGTGACATCCGAACTTAGCCCTTCCTTATTTGTTATTATTTCTTGTTGCCCAGGGAAATAAATAACATTAAATATAACTACTTTGGACATTTTGAAATACATATTTTTTAATTCTGGAACTGTTGCATATTCAACAAACTACACTGAGTTTACATTTAATTGATTACCTATCAATTAACACGGAATAAATTATTATTTTCAACATGATTACAAAGTTTCACCAATTGCTCCACAAATCACAACTATTAACTCATACATATAATTTTAGTATATACATATATATATGTGTGTAGTATGTTTATCATACAATCAAACAGAAAGCTATGCATCAAAATAGTAAATATGCATAATTATACAAAATCACTGCAATTGGGATGCTGCCACATAACGGATTAAAATAGTTGCCACATTAAATGGACGGTACTTAAATAAAATCGAGCAAATTAGCAAGCAAACATCGGACATAAATGCAATTAATGCGGCAATTTTGTTGTCATTAAAGCAATTTGAGCGACATCAATGAAAATTTGTACGAATAATTGCTAGAAGATGTATATATAATATGTATATATGTATGTATGCAACCAAATTTGATGAAAGAGAAATTCAAAAATAATAAATACAAATGAGAGGCGGCAATTAATGTAAGTAAGTATATGTACAACTGTTTATATGCCTGACTGACTAAGTCGCACGAGAGCGTATACTACATATGTTCATCTGTAATTGCAGCAGATGTCGGGCATGCGTGCCTCAGCGGGTGGTAATCAAATGTAATCAGCGAAATATGACAATGAAGAGGCTATGATGAAAAAAAAACGAAACAAAATAAATAAAAAAAATAAAAACTTAATGAGAAAATATGTGCAAATAAGGAAATTAAGCATGGCAAAGATTTGTGGATCATTATATGTATGTATATGTGTCTATAAATATGTATGTATGCCCATAAATTGGAATTTATTCAAGCATTGCGCAAAAGCGCAGGCGCCAACGACTTGTGGCGGCCAACTTTAATGTGTGCTTAGTATATTTAAAATTGTGTGTGTGTACATGTGTGAGTGCCCGCCGTGACTCCACCTCATTATGCGCGATAGCAGCAATACAAGGTGCACGGTGGCACAGCCATTCACATAACAGCAGCGACGGCGGCACATGTGTGAATGACGGACGAAAATGACAGCAGACGAATTACTACACAACAGCTTCACTCTGCACCTCAACCAACGGCCGTTTGCCCGCACCTAAGTATGTATATGCCTTCTTTGAGCGTATTCTTCCGCACGCTTGCCGAACAACGCTTGATTGATGTTGCTGTTTTTATTTGTTCATAGCTTTACAACAACAACAACATGCAGACATATGTATGTGTGTACTATCGTTGACAGCGACTTGATCAACAACAACAATAATAACAACAACCGTAACCGTAACAATACCAACACTAGCAACAGCAACAAAAACAACTGAAGCTTACCGCTTGTCATCGCTAGCTAGCTAGCTTGGTGGGCCAAAAGGGCGACGTTGCGACGCTTGCGCGACTCGGGCCGAGTTGTGTGTGTGTGTTGCCTTTTGTAAGCGTGGGAAACGCTCATTTGTCGAGTCACATCACACAGACACAGACGGACAGACGACAATGACGGCACTTAACTTAACTCTATATTTGTTGTATGTGCTTTTGCTACTTCACACAGCCACTGTTTCAATTTCTAGCAACAAGCACAGCTGTTTGACATTTTGCCTCTGTTCAGCTGACAGTTGTTGACGTTCGCTTGTCTCTCAAGAATACAACTCAGTGCTTTACTCTTGTTCTGCTGAGGCAGCGCTGCTCCACCTGTGCCGCATGCGTAGCAAATTGTGGTCAACATGAAAACAAGAAATTAATAACCTTTATAAAAAAATTTTAGTGCACGCATACAACACACATTCACATAATGTAAAACCATGAAAGCGTAAATAACAGAGTAAACAGAGGCTTGCACATCATAAAATTATAACAAGTGCACGATTTGTACCCGTCTGTCTGGGCCATAATGAGTAATAATTCACACTACCGACCTTCATATGGGAGGTGCAATATAGATTTTGTTGGTAATGTGTCGCAGGGTCAAAGTGATATGTGAATCAGCAACTAGATCACCCATTTATTCATGGTTTTTATAGGAAGCTATATTTAATAAAGTTAAGTGAGCATCAGTAGTTTAATTTATATACAGAACCTTTGAACCTTTAAAAAAAAATCATTAAAAGATCTAAATCAAACTAGATTTTAACAAAAATGAAATAATGATTATTGGTTTAATATAATAACTAATAAATATGCGTGAAGTAGATCATAAATTTAATCTGGTAGAATTGGAGTGATCTGTATATCTGTATACTCTAATATATAATATTAGATTATTTAGTATATATAATTATTTTAAAAATGCCTTTTTTCGAAATTCGAAACCAATTATTACGATTTTGGGGCTAAATTCGAAAGTCGAGGAATGCACTTTTTTTGCTCATGTCAAAAAGTAGTTTGGTCCAATACCCAGCTTAATGTTGTACGGAGTTATTAATATTTCACATCAGCTTCCTCTGAAGCATTCCAAAATCTTCCATAATGGATGCTGTCATCATGTATAATACCGCAATATTTATTCATAAAGCTGTAGTGTACTCCAATTTAGTAAATCGTGAAATGTAAACAAAAATATCGCGTGATCTGAAAATGACGTCACGTGAACTGGGCGGGTTCAATGACCTGTAAACAAAATATCACGTGACCTTGAAATGACCTCACTTGTTCAGGGTGAGGTCGTTGACCTCACTCAAATATGTAAACAAAAATGTCACGTGATCTTGTAATGACATCACGTGATCAGGGTGGGGTGATTTACCTCACTCAAATATGTAAACAAAAATATCACGTGGCCTTGAATTAACATCACGTGATATTGGCGGGGTCATTAACCTGTAAACAAACATATCACGTGATCTTGAAATGTCATCACGTGATCAGGGTGGTGTCATTGACCTCATGGGGTAACCGGATATGATGTTACCGGAACCGGAAATGGGTCATACGGAACCGGACATGCATAAATATTTTGTCGGAACCGGAAATGATGTTACCGGAACCGGATGTGGGGTAACGGGATATGATGTTTTCGGAACCGGAAGTGGGACATCCGGAACCGTGTATGGATAAATATGTTGCCGGAACCGGAAATGATGTTACCGGAACCGGATATGAGGTAACTAATGTGCCGATTTCAAAATTTCTTTCACCATTCGAAAGCTACATTCACCCCGAGTAACATATGCTTTATTTATTGCTAGAATCTCAACTTTCTGGAAATAGTACTTAGGTAAAGGTATCAAAAAGACTCCGTGATGGAGAATTTTAATCTGAAACTGAAAATCGTCAAAATATTAGAAATATACAAGCTCGCTTCATAATCCGAGAGAAAGACATCGGACACCCAATGCTAGAAATAAAATATATTTTCATGCTCGAATTTTCCTCATTTTACTTTTTTTAAAATGAACCCAAGCAAGAAAGGAAAAAGTGCATAGATATATATGGGAGCGTGTATAAAAATTTATAACATTTGAAATGTTTGTTTAAACCCGTGCGCAGCCGGAGCGATCGGCCAGTCTTTTAATAAAAACCAAATGAATTTCGAATTAAATAAACTTTGTTAACCCGGTCTCACATTTGGACTTAAATACAACGCTCTAGCACAAGCAATGTGAACTTGAAGTACACCGCATTACTGTTAATTCAAAAGTCAATCGAGCAAGCATAACGAATGAAATTAATATCACACAAGCTCTTCAGGAATTTAATTGGTTTTGCTACGAGTAAATCGATAAAGAAGAATAAGTAGTTCGAAGTTAAATTCCAAAGCAAGGATAACTTTCAGTATTAATAGAAAATTTATACATATGTATATGAAAATACATATATAAAAGCAGCAGGAAAAAATGTACATATATACAATTATCGGATATAAGCTGTTTTATGTTCTTTTTATACTTCTAGTAGTTTCAACGGAAAAATCGATATACTCACAATGACCTCTTATTTATGATATTATAAACCAAGCAAAAGTCTCTCTATATTAATAGATTTCCACTGCTCTACAGTTTAGCCAGTATAGCTACGGGAAGTCATTGAAAACTGTAAAATATGCACTTTAAAAGCACAAAGAAAAAACATATAAGATATATCAGTTTCAAATGGATGTCAGTTACCTGGTGTCAAAAGGATATCAGATAGCTATCACATTCATGTCATGACAGCTGTTAAATGTAACTCAGGGTCAAATGGATATCAGCTGACAGGTTTTAGATTGACAATAAATGGAATTTATCCGTACTTAACGGGTTTGGGGTAGTCAAGATGTTCAAAAAATCGTTTTTTTTTCTTTTTTGCATTTTCGTTAAGTGTAATTTCTTAAAAATATTCACTGAAAATTTTAAGTTGATCCAATAATTACATTTTGATCTATTCGACAAATAACAAAGAGCGCTCAGGCAATCCAAAAAGCTTGGGTGAAACTTTAAGTGGGTTTTTCTCAAAACTCTGTTTTTTGAATTGATGACAACTGTAACTCGAAAACCGCTCAGTAGATTTCAATTAAATTTATACAGCTTTTAGAATACATCATAATCCAGGGTCTGATCGAAGCTTTTTTTCAAAGACTTCGATTTGTTAAAACCAATTGCCTGTCGATTTTTTCCCGAAAAAATACTTCTGAGGTCGCCATTTTGATGAATCTACGAGGACTTATGATTGTCACTGCAACGACATTTTTTGGAACTGGGTCAACACAAACAGCCTCAGCATCAGACTAGATTACTTGAAATTGTTCCATAGACAACTATCAATATTTAAAGGCCTGTCGTGCGCCCATTAGTGATTATGCAGTTTTTGTATTAAACATTTTTATTTACTTTCATTTTAGCGGCATCAGAGATGTAGCTACAATATTATTCCAAGAATTCTTAATGTATCTATTACTGAAAAGATCAAATTTTTTAGAAAGGATCTATATAATAACCTTTTAAGCATCTCAACTGCTTTTCAGACAACCTGAGATTTTTTTATCAAATACAATGTCCTAAGCCATCCAAAAGAAACAGACATCTGATTATTTTGCCTCACACACAGCGTATAAATAAGATAATAAAACCTTCGTTTAAACTGAAGATATGAGCCTATATGCATATTAAATCTACAGCAATCCATGTGTGCTCTGCTTAATAGAATTTTAAAATGCTCTCAAACGAGGGTAAACAATACAAGTGAAATACTAGGGTCTCAGTTATATAGCCCCGCCGAGTGCTTGAAAGCTTCATTGTCTCACAAAGTTGGCCAACAGCATCAACTCAGCTTCAGTTGTAAAGGATTGAATGGCTCATTTGCTTCGCGGGCTGATGTTTAAGTAAATTTTATGTGCTACAGATATGTATTCATGTGTATGAACTCACCTATAGCTGCAGCCCCTACCGCTGTGCTTCTTATACTCACTCACACACCCACCAAGTAAATGTGCGCCCCAAAGCAATTACAAATGAACTATACAAGTGCGAGCATATGCCCCACATAGATTAACTCGAGGATTACACTTGACACATATTCATTACAAATACAAAGTACACATGTATATTATGTACATATATATATGGTATGTGTATGGAAGATTATACAAAATACCTCCTACAAATAAGTGAGTTTAAAGCTGCAAGTATGTTGGCATCGCGATGGAAAGCGCTTGAAATTGAAATATGTGGCAACGCGAGATGCGGTGACTAAGTAAATGCAAAACAAATTTGTATACTTATTTATGTAACACATGTGCATACCGCATACTCGTAAGTAATACTAGTTAAATATTGTAGAATGATGCTGTAATGAATTTGGAGGGGGAGCTAAGAAGTTTTCGGTTCTTTCTTCGAGGTAATGTGTCGTAACTGAGTTGAAAATTGTGAAATGTATTTATGAGTTATAGGATATGTATGATATGTTCATGACATTGAGATTAGTTAAGTGGGTATGTAGATTGCGGAATAATGGTGATCAGGGTGAAGAGTGGAGTTCAAATCCGAATGTCTGTCTGTCCGTCCGTCCGTCCGTCTGTACAAGCTGTAACTTGAGTAAAAATTAAGATATCTTGATGAAACTTGGCACACTTATTTCTTGGCACCATAGGAAGGTTGCTTTCGAAAATGAGCAAAATTGGACCACTGCCACGCCCACAAAATGACGAAAACCGAAAACACATAAAGTGCCATAACTAAGCCATAAATTAGCCTTTGGAAACAAAAATTTGGTATGAAGGATCGCACTATGAAGGGGCATATTTGGATGTAATTTTTTTGGGGAAGTGGGCGTGGCCCCGCCCCCAAATAGGTTTTTTGTACATATCTCGCAAATTAATAGAGCTATATAAACCAAACTTTCTGCAGTCGTTTTTTTAGCCATTTCTTAATACAGTCCAAAAATGAAGGAAATCGGATAATAACCACGCCCACCTCCCATACAAAGGTTAGGTTGAAAATTACTAAAAGTGGGTTTACTCACTAAAGAAAAACTTCAGAAACACTAAATTTTACATAAGAAATGGCAGATGGAAGCTGTACTCAGATTTTTTTACAAAATGTAAAATGTGCGCGGCGTCGCCCACTTATGTGTCAAAAACCATATGTCAGGAACTACTCGACCGATTTCAATGAAACTTGGTTTGTAATAGTTTCCTTACATCACAATGATATGTTGTGAAAATAAGCCAAATCGCTTCACAACCACGCCTACTTCCTATATACCAGAACTTTGAAGACAATCTGAATCGTTTACTTTACAATATATAAAGTAAGCACTAGTGAAGATATTGGTGCAGAGCTTTGCACAAATACTATGTTTATAGTGTAGCAGCCTCATTCTAAAAATCGCCGAAATCGGACCATAGGTTTTTAAGGCCCCATATATCGAACACGAGGGCCTCGGTGCTTCTCACCTAATATTATGGTTTCCAACTTTCAATGGACTTTATGCACTATATATAACGAATATGTGGGTCAAATTGTGTATTATATAATATAAATAAAGTTAAATAAATAAATTCGAGAGTATAAAATTTTCGGTTACACCCGAACTTAGCCCTTCCTTACTTGTTTTTTAATATATTAATTTTTATTTAAACTAGATTAATTCATTGGTTGCAACACTGTATTTATTTCCGATTATGTAGTATACCCTGTTATCTATAAGCTACACATGCTTGAAGCCTGTATCTAAAGGCAAAAATATAGAGAGGTCTCGATGAGATACATTGCAGTTTTAGTAGAATGACTTTCAGAAGCTTGAAGAAGGTGAGGAGTGTCTCCAAATAGTTGCAGTTGAAAGATTAGTTCAACTATTCTTCATAATGTACAGGAACTGTAGTTTAAGAACCATCATAGAGATTGGTGATATTTATATGCTGATCATGCTAATATTGCAAAAGAAAGATCACCCAAGGGATGCAATAGCTAAGGTAAGGTAAGAATAGAGTTGGTGCTCGCAATTTAAAGGATCGCTAAGGTCGCCTCAATTAGCGCTCGAAGCGTATTTATGATATTATACAATGCGGGAAACAGATTACTAAAGCCATCAGGTTGAGAAATATAGACCTTATATTAAGAGATGATATTAAATTCCAATTCACATGCTATCGTCACTTCAACGAAAGTAATGACAAAGCCCACTTTACCGCTAGTAGGTCTGATGCGTAAATTTATCTAGCAACGAACTCTAATGGTAATGAACTACTACAATTGAGAGCTTTCAAATTAAACCTTCCAAATTTAATAACTTTAATTTGTTCAACAATTTCAAATTATTTTGAAAAAAACTATACTTTCAAAAAGATTTGAATTTATAGATAGAATAAACAGAATTGAGTTATGCTCAAGCTCTTTAGATCCACCGACCTTGGCTTAAAATCATAATTTTTTTCATGGATCTTTATGCCTAACCAATGAAGACTGTGATATAATAGGGAGGGATAGACTCTTAGAACTTTCTAATAACACCTCCATTAGAATACATAAGGAAAATCAAGAAGACCATAATTTAAAGTATTCAATGTGGTAATATCCGTTAGTAGAAAATTAGATCCAATATTGTCAAACGAAAAAACGATTGGGAAACTATTGTGAACTAAGGTTCTCTATGAAGACGAAAAATATTGCTAGAGTTGGTTTAACTAATCTAAGATAATCCGATGAAAACGGGTATCCGATAGCATCGTCTATTATTTACATTATTTAGATATACCTATGAAGGGGTTAGGAGTAGTCAGGATTTTCATTTCGTTTCGTTAAGTGTAATATCTTAAAAATATTCTCTGAATATCTGAAGTTGATCCGATAGTTACTTTTCGAGTTATTCGATAAATAATAAAGAGCGCTCGGGCACTCCAAAATGCTCGGGAGCATGTAGCTAGCGGTTTTTCTCAAAACTAAGTTTTTTTTTCAATCGGAAAGAGATTTGAATGAAATTTATACAGCTTTTAGAATACATAATAATCCCGGACCTTATCGATGCTTTTTTCAAAAATTTCGATTTTTTTAAATCAATTAACAGTTGAGTTTTTCCCGAAAATCTAGAAAAAAAATTTCCTGAGGCCGCCATTTTGTTAATTTTTGAAAAAAAAAGCGTCGATCAAACCCAGGATTATCTATTTATAAAACTAGTTTTTCTTATCCGATTGATATTAATTGAATCTCCAAGGACTTAGTCACCGCAACGATTTTTTTTTAGAACTGGGTCAACACAAACAGCTATAACTTTGGAAATTATATATTTTTTCACATTTTGGACTTGACAAGTGAAAACATTGGGTAATAATGCCATATTATTACTTTTGCAAAATAACATGATTTTATAGCAAAAAATACTGAAAAATATATTTTTTCGTGTCTCCGACTACCCTTAAACCATTAACAGTAAGACGGTTATGATCGAACGAATACCAAATGTTTCATGAAGAGAAAATGGAAAATACGTCTGCTGACTCTAGAAACAACAACATTTTTAATTAATAATAATTTCTGCTATACAATTATTTTTAAGATTATGGATGTGACGTATATACAAACCATATTTAACTAATTTATGACAATATATTCGCTTCCTGAATCCTTTTTCCACATTTATCGCTCCACATCAAAGTGATGCATGCTCCAAACTCCACCGACAGTGTACATTTAGTATATACAAATGTATTAGAGTACTTATTTTTAGTACACTCATATCATTTTAAGTGTTATATTTAGTATTTCCAATGAAATGCAGCGCCACTCACCAAGCGGCCAATCTGGCAAAGTGAGCTGCTGCATGTTGCATGCAACATATGTAGCGAGCGTATTAGCTATTTTTGTGCTATTTATGTTTCTAAGTACATACACATATTGCTTTTATGTATACATATACATACATACATGTACATATTGCTTTAATACATATTTTTCCGAGCATATGTATGTACGCCGTTGAATTTTGAAAAATAAATGTTTAGATTTAGAATTTTCCGCTTGAAACATGATTTCTGTGGCAAATATAGCATATTTTATGCCAGAATAAGAACTAATGTACTCGCTACACCAAGCATACATACATATATATAAAATATAAATAAAAATATAAATAAGAGAGTGTAATATGATGTATGCGCTGTGAAAGATTTGGGCCGAGTTTCACACTTCAATTTTCATTTTCAAATAATATTTCATTTAAAATTCATATTTGTAGCTTCATTTGCCCAACAGATGTTGTATAATAACCGATTACCAAAATCACTGATCTTTGAGTTCCAAAATCATTTTGAGAATCCACTGCACTTGCAACGCACTGCCTGCTCTTGGAAATGCCACATACTTGGAAAGCCTCAGAGTTGAGAAGACTACTGGAGCTAAAAACGACCGCAGCGTTTTATTTTTGGAAAATTAATATTGTTATGGCTTGTGGAAATGTGAAATTTTTGGGAAAACCATTTGGTTTGATTAAAAATAGATTTGTTTATCATCGATGTGAGTAATTTATGGGTTTTAATGTAAAATGAGTGCGGCTGTCGAAGAACTTTCGGAGCAATGCATAAAGTTAGTGCTATAAACATTTGTATGTGTTGCCATTGGCGTTTCAGTATGTAAGCACACAAATATGTTGTAAAAATATTTTGGGGGAGTTAATGCTTTATATGTACATACATTGGAGATATCTATAAATATTGTGAGGTTGCTTGTACGTCAAGTGTATTTGAGATATTTTTAGCGAGCTGCATACAAAGAAAATGTGAAAATTGTATTCATTAATAATCAAATAGAATTGTTTTTTAAATTATGTATGAATGCAGTACAAATTCCAATTCCAATTTACATAAATATATCGAATACGAAAAATCATAAAATATGCTTCCAGAGAAGATTAATTAAGACTAATCGAGTATTTCCCCTTTCAAAACCATACTATTATAGGTGGCCAAAGATTTATTTTACATTTTTATTTAAATTTTATAAATATTATTTTGATCTTTTAAGAATTTAGTTATTTAATCAAAAGTGAACATATTTAAACTCAGCAAAAAGTGAAAAAATATTAAAAGTTCATCACACAAGAAGATTTTTATGCAAAGTCTTCCACAATAAACTATTATCGGAATCGATCTACCTGTAAACTTGTCTAAAACAGGGTTACTGTTCCTAATAATTCTTGACGATGTACTGAACAAATCACTAACGGGCAAACGTGGTGTACTCTGGAATCTCTACGAACTAGTTTACTCGGATGATATGGCTCTGCTGTCTATGATAAGATCGGACTTGCAGTCGAACTTAGACCAACATAGTGTCGCTGCTAGGAAAGTTGGTCTGAAAATAAATGTGAACAAAACCGAATTCATACCAGGCAGCGCGGATAGTGACTCTCCTCATTTCACCATCTATGGCAAAGCGATCAAACAAAAAACGGAATTCTACTATCTTGGTAGTAAAATTACCCCAAAAGGTGGAACAAACGAAGATATTGCAAGCCGTATAAATAAATCACGTGCAGCATTTGCACAACTGAACAATATACGAGGATCAAATAGTTTGTCTTCCAAAACCAAATTCCGTATCTTCAAAACCAACATCAAAACCGTGTTATTATATGGGTGTAAATCCTGGTCACAAACATCAGCGCTCACACGGAAACTCCAAACTTTCGTCAACTCCTGTCTCCGCTTTTGGTGGACGCACCATTTCAAACCAAGAACTCCATAAATTGACGAACGAAATTCCTATCGAGACAACTATTCAACGAAAATGTTTTGGCTGGATTGGTCACACCCTTCGTAAAAATGGTGGCGAAATTTGTCGAAGTGCTCTCTGGTGGAATCCACAAGGGACGAGACCAAAAACCACCTGACGGCACATGGTTGAAGCAAATCTAAGTTACGTAAACACCAACTAGAATGATTTAAAATCTGAGTCAAATAACCGGAATGACTTTAGTGACTTTGTTTTGGTGCTACGCTTTAACAGGAGTTAAAGTAAATTATATATAGAAGCAAGTGGACGATAAAGTTACCCTTAGAAAGTCAACAATGGAAACAAACTTATAACGACAATAAATATCAGCACCGAATTAATAAACATAATATCTTCCATATTTTCTGACAAAAAATATACAACACAACAATAAAAATAATACAAAACAATATACCACAATAGAATAATTATGACAATCAATGTATGACAACAGTAATGGTTCTGTATTGTTAAGATTTGTTCATCATGAAACGTTTAAGGAGCTATACCAGCGTGACATTCTCAAAAAATCGATTTTTTATATTTTGCTTATTCGATAGTTTATACTTTCAAAAATATCCTGTGAAAGCGGTAAGGTCGTATCTTGAGTAGTTTATGAATGACAGCGTTCTAAAGAGCGGCCGCACGCAGGCATAATCCGTTATAGTGGAAACTTTAAACGCTTTTTCTAGAAACAACATTTTTCAAAATTGCTGACATCATATTAGGTCTACAATTTTGCTTCCGCCGTTTTTTTTTTTGTAAATTTAAAGATTTAATAGACCAGTGCTTGACGCTAGTGACATATATTGGAAAACGGCGGAAGTAAAGTTATAGATTCAAAGAGAAATTGTCCGATCGACCAAATTTAAACCGAGTATTATTGAATATATTCACTATACAATGATTTACTTGTCAAATTAGCATTAAAATAACGCAGAACTACGCCATGTTGTTAATTTTTGATATTTTTAAATAATCGTAGGTCATTGTAAATGATATTTATTCAATTTTAATACCCATTTCGAATTTTTAGGTTTCAACTACTCATTCGGCCGGAATCATGTCAGCAGTTGGCCAACTTTTATTTTTGCACCTTCAAAAACAGCGCATAACTCCGTTATTTTTCAATATAAAAAAAATCAATAAAAAAAAATCTTAAAATATATCTGAAAATATACTTTATTATGTCTACAAAATTTGGACACATTCGATCGAGTTCTTTCTATGAAAAAATAATAATTTTTCGTAGGTTACACTGGTATAGCCCTTTAAGATCGCTTGCCCGACAATTAGCAAAAATGATCAGTTCAAGTTGTTGAGAAGAAATTTTATATTTTAAAATGGAATTCATTATAGTGGAATAGCTTTCCGAAAGAAGGTTGCCATACAACAATTAATCACAGGAAATTGATTGTAATAAGGCCAAATTTTATTGATTGTTGCGAAAAGACTTGAGACTCATAAAGCTCTGTAATCGAAAAAGTTTGTTTCGTGGACTATAGTTTGATGTAAGAACCATTTCTGGACAATTTTTGTGATCAATGTTCTGTAAAAGATTATTTAAAGAACAAAATGTATATAATTAAATTTAATATTGGGATAGTAATCACTTATTTACATCCGCGATGGATCAACATTTTATGGAATATAGAACATAGAAACAATACTGCCTTTGATTTAACTATGATGTATTCCAAATACATTATAAATTACCAACTAATAGAGAAATCTTCTTTCTTATTTAAGGTTATAATATTCACATATTGACATAAAACGTTGTCACATGCAACAGATACTTCATAATTTTGCGATGTTGTGAAAAAATGTCAACATTCCTGATGCTCGAATTCGTTTATATGCTATTGTGTATGGTATATCCAGAAGATTAGTTTTCTTTAATATATTTAATTAATGTAAATATGAACAGAATCATACCAATAAATACCTAATAAAATATTATTATCTATTTAATTCGCAGCTTAAATAATCATTTACTGCGTAACTACCTTGCATTAATATATATGTATATATATGTACAAGTATGTATTTAATTCCACTTCTTAACTAAATGCTTCTACTCATACATATTAATTCGAAATATGAGTTAATAGTGTAAAGTAGTCAGCAGTTGTCACCATTTGCGGAAACAACGTCATCCACGTCATCACCTGAATGATTTGCGCAACACGTTCAAACTCAGCACAAACACTACTAGCTCGCTCATTAGAGACAATACTTAATACATACACTCAAATGTAGAGAGGAGTGTCGCATGCAATACATTCTGTAATTTGTTATGTGTGAAAATTCTCAATGAATTTAACAAATCTCATCATGAAGATACCATACATATACTAAGCAAGTAGATACCCAGTGAGAAAATTTAAGATATTCTGTATATTTCGAAGTAACCATTTACGGATAGTCAATAAAAACTGTATACTTAATTTTTAAAATAGAGCTTCACCAGGATTTCATTGAGGTTGTTGTTGCTTGCTAGTGAATTTCCCTAAAATAACTTCAGTTATGGCCCAACTTCGGAGGCACATATTAACTTGAATAACAGAGCTAAGTGTTACAACCAAATCTCTTAAATCCCTAATCAAAAATCACTTCAGAATTCAATTTCAATTTTCCTGAATTTCTAGCATTAGTAGTTTTTCCTACAGGGAATTTGAACATAGAAACCCACATTCACATCAAACGGTTAAATCCAACTCATCTCTATGCATTTACTTAGTGGCTGTATTTAATTTACAGTAAATATGTTAATTAATTGGGTGTTTTGCACATATCTTTAATTTGTAATTTCTTACACACGAGACACACCGTATTATTATTTTCAAATAATTACCAGTATTCTGTTGTATGTGTATATGTACGAAGAATATATGTAAGGCTGCAGTTAACCAGATAAGTGGAGCGAGTGTGTAATTAATGTTTAATTGCTAGTCAGCAATTTGTTTTGCGTGATTGAGTACAAATTGACATTAATCGTTTAAACATACGGCATAAATATCTACGTGTGTGGTGAAGACAAATTTTGCGAGTGATTAATGAGTTCGAAATGTGCATGCCGTAGGTGTTGACTTAACACGTCATCTCTAATCTCTACATAGTTGGAAGTTTAAAATAATTACAAAGCAGTTTATAAGGGCAAATCAACCGCAAAGAAAATTTGAATGAATTTATTATAATAATATACAGACAAATACTAATAGCTTGCCTCTTCATTAACATTTTCGATACAGACTATGAAAATCAAAATCCAAACGCAACGGAACCCTCCTTCTTAGGGGTAATTTATGATTATCGTCATTTTAAGGGGTTAGGGGTAGTCAGAGACACGAAAAATTAGATTTTTCAGTAAATTTTTATACTCTCGCAACCTGTTGCACAGAGTATAATATTTTTGTTCACATAACTGTTGTTTGTGTCACCAAGAAATATAAGATCAAAATGACGAGTGGATTTGAAATCCGGATGTCTGTCCGTCCGTCTGTCCGTCTGTCCCTGCAAGCGATAACTTGAGTAAAAATTAAGATATCTTAATGAAACTTGGAACACATGTTAATTGGCACCATGAGGAGGTTGCTTTCGAAAATGGGCAAAATCGGTCCACTGCCACGCCCACAAAATGGTGGAAACCGAAAACCTATACAGTGTCATAACTAAGCCATAAATAAAGTTATGAAAATTAAATTTGGAACATAGGATCCCATAGGAGGGGCACATTTGGATGTAATTTTTTTGGAAAAGTGGGCGTGACCCCGCTCCAAACAGGTTTTTTGTATATAACTCGCAAACCAATAAAGCTATATAAACCAAACTTTCTACAGTCGTTTATTTTAGCCATTTCTTTATACAGTCCTGTTTAGGAATCACCTCAGTCCCCATATACTATTTATGATGATTTTCGTTATTCTATTGAACTTTATACCGAATATATGGGTCGAATTGTGTTATCTTTATAAAATTACATCAATAAATTTCGAGTGTATAAAATGTTCGGTTACACCCGAACTTAGTCCTTCATTACTTGTTTGCTATAAAATCATGTTATTTCACAAAAGTAATAATATGGCATTATTACACAGTGTTCTGACTTGAAGTCACGAAAATTTTAAAAAATAATTTGTATTTTCCAAAGTTTTAGCTGTTTGTGCTGACCCAGTTCCAAAAAAAGGTTCTTGCGTTGACAAACAAAAGTCCTTGTAGATTCATCTAAAATTAGTCGGATATGAAAAATTAATTTTATAAATAGATAATCCTAGGCGGGGTATTTTTTTTTTTAATTAACAAAATGACGCCCTCAGGAATTTTTTTCTGGATTTTCGGGGAAAAAATCGACAGTTATTTTGTCTTCAAGAAAGAAAATTTTTGAAAAAAAGAAAAAGCTTCGATCAAGCCCAGGATTATTATGTATTTTAAGAGCTGTATAATTTTTATTAAAATCTACTGACGGGTTTTCAAGTTACAGTTGTCACCAGTTCAAAAACATTGTTTTGAGAAAAACGCATTTAAGGTTTCACAATAGCGTGTTGAAGTGGCTGAGCGCTCTTTGTTATTTGTCGAATAACTCGAGAAGTAATTATCGGATCAACTAACTAACTTAACTTAACGAAAATCCAAAATTGATTTTTTGAAAATCCTGACTATCCTTAACCACTTAAAAGATAGTTTTCTATAAAATTGAATAGCTTATGGCTCTGATTTAAGATATTTGTGGATCTATAAATATGTTTGAGTACAAAAACCTGCTTTTTACAAAGCCAAGGTTATTGATACCCTCACAATATGGCTTCATTCAATAATTCTACACTACTATATTACACATTAAAATATGAAGTTCAAGCGACACGAAAACGATGTGATGTGTACGGAGATGATGTTTTAACCGAACGCCAATGCCAAAATTCGTTTGCAATTTCGATCGTCCTGCAGCCCCTTTGAAGCCGATGTGGCTAAAATAAAGTCGTTGGTCGATGCAAATCCTCGAATAACAACGCAAGAGATTGTTGAAAGATTAAATTTGTGTAACGTGACCGTTCACAAACACTTAAGAGGTCAAGGATTCGAAGATTGGCATATGGGTTCCTCATGATTTTACAGAACGGAATTTTCTCTGTTGCATTAACGACTGTGATTTGATTATCAAAGGATCAATTTTTGAAGCGCATCGTTATTGTGTTGTTTAAAAGAATGTAAAGTGCAAGAGCTCAGGTCTAAAAAGCATGAACCAGTTCAAATTACTTCGAAGATCAATAGTCACCAAAAATGTTATTTTCAGTTTGGTGGGATTTCAAATTAATTATTTGTTTTGAGCTTTTGCCTGATAATACCACGATTAATTCTGTAGTGTTTTGTAACCAGCTGGACAAATTGAGAATTGCACTCAAACAGAAGAGGCCAGCATTTATCAATAGAGAAGGTGTAGTGTTCCACCAGGATAATGTGAGACCTCATACAAGTTTGATGACTCGCCAGAAGCTTTTGCTACTCGAATTTAAATTTTTTTTATGGAAGAACCTTCACCTGAATATAAAATTTCATAAAATGTTTTACACAATAAAAAATTGTATTTAAATTTCTTAAAAACCAGAAATTACTTGGTGAACGACCTAATATTTATCATATGCTTATTAAAGCCAGAGAGAGAGAGAGAAATTCGATCAATCTTTCATAGCTCACTGAATAAATTGTCAAACCTCTTCTCAGGGTTTTAGACTGACCCAACCCCTTAAAAACTCAACATTGAGCATATGGAGATCGGTGTGGTTTTTTTTCTAAAGCAATAATAAATAATATTTCTTGATTTTTCACTGTTTTTGACTAACATTTCCGACGGAAAGGAGATCCATTCAGGAATTTAGGTCTTTATAATAGAAATATAAAATCTAGAAGATATTTTATTTACATTTCTCAAACAAAATCTATTTAATCCTGATTTGAATGCATTTAAAATTTTCTTCTCTCTAAACGTACACAAAACACTAATATTTCACCCCTTCTATCATATAATGAGTATAAATTTAAAACTCCCCGAACCGTTGATAATACCAGTGTAATTAAAACTTTCAAAATGTGGGAAAAGAATTTCTGTTGAATGCCAAATAAGTGAACAAGCGCAGTAACAACAGTGAAAACAAGAATTCATATCAAGGATATTTTACCACTTGTATAAGAAGAACTAACTAATTGACAGATACCGACAAGAGCAACAAGACGAGAAGAAAAAAACGAGAAAAACACTGACAGTAACAACATTCCCATCAACTTTGACTCCAACACCGCCCAGAAATAGAAACATAAAAGCCATAGTACGTTGAAAGCATACGAATTATATGGATATGTGGAGCCATATACACATAACGGTGTGTGTGTGTGCGTATGTCGCTGTATTGCATTACAAGTGCGCGCTCCTTATCGCAAAGTGTTAAATGAAAAGCAGACGCCCTCTTCGAAAAAGGGGAGCAACAGCAATGCAATGCAATGAAATGAAACGTCGCACCATAAGGAGACCAAAGTAAATGAGGCTGCAATGCAGCAGGAGCGAAGCGCGATCACGAAGTCTGTGGGTAGGGATAATCAATTTCTGCGGGCATGAAGTGAAACCGAGAGCATTTAATAATAAATACCGTGTATATTTAAGAAAGAATTGGGCATGCAAATGTACCAGAAAAATTTTTAAAATTTTCTTACTTATACGAGTACAATTGTATGGCGCACATGCGCGTGTGTATACTCGTGGGTCATGTTAAGCGCTGCAAAGTTAAAACATATGTTAAATATTCCCATGAAACCAAAAATAGACACAAATGAAACGGTTATGAAAACAAGCAAGCTGAATATGCAGTTACACACGCACACAGCTAGTGGCATGCCTACAAGACAATACAAACACACAAATGCATTGCAATAATGCACACGCATGCTGCTAGCAAACACACACACATATACAAACAAACACTAATACATACTTGAGTACAAAAATAAAATAAAAAGAAAACATAATAAGGGTATTCGTTTAAACGTGTAATGTTACCCATCGCATAAATTTATGCAAATACGCAGTGTGTTACATGAACGCACTTCAAATTCTTTGTGTAAATGCCACTTATTTATGTATTAAACAGCTGTTTGGGTGTCAAAATATTAAAATGCCGAAAGTTAGCGAAAAAGCAAAATTTATTCAACTTTGCGAAAAATCACTAGTATTTGATTTGTTAATGTTGGAGCTGTTTGGAAAACATGACGGTAATTGTTTTGCGTCAATGCTACATTTTTTAAAGGCGCATATATACATAAATATATAAATGATTTCAGAAATCCAACGCAAAAAGGAAGATGAAATTATGGAAGACTTTAGCTTTGCATTGGCAGCTGCTGCATATTTTAGATATGGATCTACATTTGTTCATCATTCTGTCCCAAAATCACCCAACTTTTTAATAGATGTATTACCGCATTTGGATGAAAACAGGTTTCGAGAAATTGTGCGAGTCAGCAAAACCACATTTGATTTTATCATTGATCTGATAAAGGATGACGAAGTGTTCAATGGTCCACGTTCATGTAAACAGTTTCCTATCCAAATTCAATTGGCTGTAGTAATGTACCGACTGGGTTCATGTGGAGAAGGAGCAACAATTACTAAAATTGCTAGTTTGTTTGGTATTAGCGATGGTGGAGTAATACAGGTGAGCTATTTACATATGTATCGGTTAAAATTTGTGTTTCAGCTGTATTTTAAATTTCTCAATAGGTCATGACCAACAGGGTATTTGATGCAATTATTAAAAGGAAAACTCAGTTTCTGTTTTGGCCGGACCCTGTAGAGCGTAGAGCTTTAGTTGTTCAAACACTCAGTGAGCTACCACATTGTGTTGGCTACGTAGATGGAACGGAGATAAAATTGGCGGAAAAACCCACTGTAGATTGCGAAGCATATTTTTCTCGCAAGCATATATATTCACTTAAGGCTCAATGTGTGTGTGACCACAAACTAGTAATTCGTCATATGGTATTGGGGTATCCCGGTAGTGTTCACGACGCTAGGATATACAACAATTGCGAGCTATCCACAAACGCCACTGAAATGCTAACAGGATCAGAGTGGTTAGCTGCAGACAGTGCATATAAATTAACTTCGACCCTTATTACTCCTTTTAGAATAAACGCAACGGAAGGCACCTTGAATCAACGAATTCTGTTCAACAGAACGTTCAGCCAGTACCGAATAAGAATTGAGCATTGCTTTGGTTTATTGAAAGAACGTTTTAATAGCTTGAAAGAACTCAAAATTCAAATAAAGAGTGATAATTCGGTAAAGTTTGCATGCCGGTGGATATTAGTTTGTGCGATATTGCACAATATTATATTAAAAGAAAACGACGGTGGTTTTGATGTTGACGAAGAAAGCATTAGTGAAAACAGTGAAGTCGACGAGCCTGGGGATCAAAACTTACCAACAGTTGAAAGTGCATCTAAGCGCCTTTCATTGTTATCACTAATGGAAACTTAAAAATAAAGTATTGAAACTCATGTTTACATATCTTTAAAATCCATTAATATATGCTTTTATTTACAGAAAAATAAAAAGTGCTTCTGTGCCTATTAACATTTAGTTACATTCAAATATACATGTATTTTGCTATGAGATCTTTTAAATTTGCGAAAAAAGTACCATGTGAAATCTCTTAAAGTTTCACATTTATTTTGATTTTAACTTTAACTCTATTTCAAACATTTTAATGCGTTCTTCACTAGCAAGTTTCAGTTTTTCAATTTCCAGTTTGGTTTCTTTTTCTGATTCAGTTTCAATTCTTTTCATTTCTAATTGATTATTCAGTTCAATTCTTTTCAACTCGACCTCATTCTTTTCTTTTTCTTTTTCTAATTCTATTTTCTTAACTTCTAATTCCAACCTTTTCTCCTGAATAAAAATCAATTTATTGAACGGGGCTTCACTCTTTCTTTTTGGTTTTTTTGTTGAACTTCTAAAGTCCAACGAACTTTGTGGTGTAGAAGTTGCCGCGGCGGCGGCACTGCAATCGCTACTTATACTTATAGGTAATATTGGGTCAACTAAATCCTCACAATCGAGCGCACACAAGTCGTAGGAATCGATGGTATCGTTTAACGAACTATCAGCACAAGGGGAATCAGCCAGTACTTCAATGCTGTCAGTGCTTTCAAAAATTACTCCGGGATTTACATTTTTGCGTTGCCCGAAGATAACTTCCAGTAAGTCAAAGTTGGGACAAATTTTGTTGACATGCGCTGATACGCTTGACTCGTCACCATTAGCGAGTAGTCCAGACCCAGTTTTGTTTTTCCAGGCTGCCGCGGCAACGTACAACGCTTTGAGATACCTCATTTTGCTTTTCATAGCTACGCAAACGACAGATTGAAGTGCCGGTGTATTTTGCTGCAATTTTTCGTAAAACCTTTGGGAGGTCGGTTTCTGGAAGATATGCGTAAATTCGTGTTAAAACAAACATATGTACCTAAACATTTTCACTTTTCTAAAACCCTTACCTCAAAAGATTCTGGACTATCTTTAATTGCGTCGGATACTGCTTGCAACAGCTGCAGGGACTGCGACTCTGTCCAGCGATGGGACGGTTTCAGCCGTAGACGCTTTTGCTTTAACTTTTTATCCTGAAATATAAAACAATTGCAACAATTAAATAAAATTTATGTTCCGAGTTTCATTCTTACCTTTTCCATTTTAATTTTCACAATAATATTCATCAGCTGGTCGTTTGGTAGGGTTGCTTTTGCAATATCGTAAATTTACAAGTGTTCTTTACACACTGACATTGGTGCGTAATGTGTTTAAATGAATTTCCATATAAGTTGCTGCCAGATTTTTACGCATTCGTAAATATACACGGTTTAAGAGGTTTACGGGGCTTTTACACGTTTAAACGAATACCCTTAATATTTTAAAAGTGGCTCAATGAGTTCAAGTGCAGTGCATTTGCCGCGCACTGATAGCAGCCACTCAGCGGCAATTAAACGAAAAAAAATCAAAGCAAAATACCAAACACAAGCACACACACACATGCAGTTTGTTGGTGGTATACACACATGTGCAGCGCGCCCGTAAGAAGTGCAGTAAAATCATTATTAGAACATTATGAAATGAGTGCGACGGAGGGAAGGAAATAAAATAAAATATATTGTGATGCGACAAGCGCGCAAAGTGTCTTCCCGGCAGCTATTTTTAGCGCCAGCAGCAAGGCAACACACAGCTGTATATATGTATGTTTGTATGTGTGGCATTCACTGGGCGGTACATTAGTGGCATTCACGAAGTGTCGCTGCTCTTGCATGCATTATGGGCATACATAAATATAAATATATATGTGCATATCTTTATGACCATATGCTCAACGGCTTGTGTGACAAGTGAAAGAGCAGGCAGCGCGTTTATGGCGTAGACAGTGCTAAAGGTCGCGCAACAATACTCACAGTGCTGGGAATAAACGAAATGTCAGTTATTCATTTATATATGTAAATCTGTATTCATTTACATACATACACATGTCAAAATGTTTAGTGAACTGAGCTCTTGAACTTGATAGGCAGCTTATGGAATGCAGAGAACTCCAAAGCCATGGAGTAAATCTTAATTTTCTAATTGGAGCTTGAATGCTTTGGATTGTATGTTTATATATAGCTTCAAAACTATTTTCTTTGCTGCAGATACCATTATTATAATTTTCAATAAATATTTAGACACCCAAATTTGACAAATTTTACATTGAGAAGCTCACAGTCGAAGGAACTTAACCAAACCCATAATAAAAGTCGAGAAAATTTTCCTAAATGTAAATAAATGTAAGTCAAAGCAAACATATACTGAGTTTTGACCTTACTTAGTGGCGTGGAAACTTTCTCTCTCTCCATGAGTGGGTATAAAGAGTAGAAATTGGTTGAAGATAAAACTTTTTTAGAAGGATCATTGGGACAGTGACGTAAACTTAGATGTAAACTGTAATAATTTCTCTATTAATGATTGGTATGAGTGACTTTTCTCATATTTTTTAGATTCCTCTTGCTTTAATAGAGGCCAAACCCAATCTTATACTAAATATTTATCATAAATAGTTAGTATATTTTTTTGCAATGACAAACAAATATTAACTCTAACCTATCCAAAGGAAACCACGGGTTCACAAATTAGTCCATAGGGGCAAATATAAAGTTATGCTTTAAAATCGTTTACAAACCATAAAGTCTATTAAAGAATACAATGCATAGTCAGAATAAAGGAAATAGCTAGTATTACTAGTACAGGCAGTCTTTAAGGACAGAAAAGGGTATGGAGAAAATTGAGTCCGTAGACAATTTGGTTAGGTTTGAAGAAAAACTTCATTAGTCATAAATGTATGTCGATGTCACTGCCTTAGACCGCTAAGAAAGTCATAATTTTATAGGGTAGTACTGCATATTAAGATAATACTGATATTCATGCAAATATCCATGTGCATACTACGCATCACCCCGCTAGGAAATTCTGAGCTGGTTTATAAATAAAAATCACAAGTAATGCTTGTGCCGGCCACCGCGGAATCGCTGGAAAATGTAAAGCGGATCAGCTTGCAAGGGAGGTTACCCTACATTGGCGCCGGAGTGCAAACGAGTGGGCACCTATGCTAGAGCACTGGATTCACTGACTTCGAGTGAGCTCGCCAAACGCTTCGGCGAACCCAGTGAAGTGACAGGAACCGACATTAGCCGACTTAAGAATTTTATAATATAGTCCAAACGCTTTGTCTTCTTAAAGATCCGTCAGGAGTATCCGGGTTTCACAAAGGACAGTCGAATCTGTCCAAGTGAGATTCTCTGCAGTATGCGGAGATTCTAACCTAATCTAATGCTTAATATAGGTTAGGTTATATTAAAATAGATTTTCTATTTACAAAGGGTATTGTTTATACTGTAACCCGCAATGATTTGCCGAAATTTGCTGATTTCCAACATATTTTGTTGGAGCAGAATTTAAAATTTTCTTTATATTTCCACAATACCTATGCAATGAGAATTGAGGAAGATCAAAGCATTAGAAATTGCAAATCGATATCGTCTTATTTCAAATAATGCGCCAAAAAATATTCAGTAATCAAAGTGAAATGAACGAACTCAGTTATTTACAATCCTAACACAAACCTCTGGAGAAATTATTCTTTTATTTTAGAATTCTTCGTTACCCGTTCATATTGCAACATCATAACTGAAAAAATCAAAGAAAGGACTTTCCGTGATTGAAAAGAGCATATCCAAACAAAACTAAAATTCCAAAATGAATAACACCAAAAGGTATTGAAGAAGAAGCATGAAATATAGACGATATGAAACTAGATACGGTCACAATTCTCTATGCCAGCAATTAAAAAGCCTTGGTTATACATTTAGGTCTACAGCTGAGTCAATGCGGTACAAGAAATTGTTCGGCTAAATCGAAATATAAACTGTTAACTTTGAGACACAATCACTTTCTAGCAACGTAAAGACAAATTAACTGTGCCCAACTAAAACTCCTATACAGGAGGAACAACAAATCTTTCGCAACCCCGGAGCTTCTTGCTTTGCAAATAAAAAATTGTTTTCACAAATTAATAAAAGTGAAAGTGAGAAGAAATCATAATAGATCCTTAAACATTATAGAAATTTTTTCCTACAGGGTGCATGGTACCTATTTATGATGCATGTGCTGCACGCGTGTGTTTGTTGTGATTTATTTTTAGTCATCACAGACGCAGACGCGGAACATGTGTTTCTGTGGCATTGTTTCACTGTATTCAAAGTGCATATGTTTTTATTTTCGTATCTCAATTCTTTTTTCGTCTCAATGTTGCCTTACAATATATTGCTTACGGTCGCTATAATGTATGGAATTATTAAAAATGTGGCGTTAAAATGAGAAAATATCTCAAAATAAAACCAAAAATAAGCCTAAATGGGCAGCAAAAAAAAAAGCAGAATAAAAAGAAAGTGAAAAGTTTTTGAAGTGCAACGGACAGAAAGTGATGCAGCACATACAAACATACATTTGTAGTTTTAGGAGCAACTAAAAAGAGAGCATGCAACATAGTGCTGGTGGCAGTGAGCGGGGTGATGCGTGGTATATGCAACGAGCGACGAGCAGCCGGAGCAACGTTTGCAGCAACGCTGGGAAAATTGTGATTGTTGCTGTTTGTTTGTTCGAATATATTTTTGGGCGGGAAATGTTTATGTTTTCTTTTTTCATTTTCCACATACGAGTGTGTATGTGTAAGTTTGGCTGTGGGTATTTTTGTATTTGTTTGACTTGACTTGGTGGCAGCAAATGAGCACACTTGATGTGGGTATAAGGATAGTGAGTCGTTTGAAAATCTCGACATTCAACGCGCAGATTTTGTAGAGTACGGAAGGATTGAAAGTGCGGGCGCTCGAAACAAATTTATTTACAATACAAGTGCACTTGCATATTGGTTGTGCTTATAGTTTCACAAAAAAAAGAAATCAAAATAAAATCAAACAAATGGGTTTAACGTACAAAGCACTGAAATACAGAGACATCAAAAAGAATGTGACCACTGCGAAGGCGGGTGGTATGGCTGTTGTGGATGCTGATGCAGAGACAATAGCACAACAACAAGCGGCTACGTTGTCCATTACAGCGAGCACAGCACAAGTGAATGCAACAACAATAATAATACCGGAAAATCAACAACAACAACAATTCACTGCTGATCACATAATGAAATTGTGCTTATTTTTGGCAGAAAAGTCCAGAGCGAAGGTGAGAAAATTGCAGTGAATTTGAGTGGAAACTAGTGTTTGTGTAAAATGTTGTGCTTGAAAACTTTTCACAATGGTCCAAAGATAAACAAATTGTTCGAAAAGTTGAAAATTAAATAATAATAAATTGGAATTCATGAAAATAATAAACAAATTCTTGTTAGTGGGAGATAATTTTAAGTGAGATGATTTTGAAATATTTAAAGTGCTGGAAATACAGAAAAGTTATAGAAAAAATTTATAAAAAATTAAAAAAAAAATTAAAAAAAAAATAAATCAAAAATAATTCCAAAATATTTCCAATAAAATTCTAATTAATTTTGAACTAAATTTGCAGTTATAAAGCATTAAAGGGACTGAATAGAAAATATAACACTCGTTTTTTGTTGCTGACCTTTTAAATATTGTTGCGTGGTCTTACGTGTCTAGCAACATGTTGTGATAATAATATTTCATTAATGACCGCTGAAAATAAAATATGTATATATACGTATATCATTGTAAAAAGAGCTAAATATAAACGTTATTTAGTATATACAATATATATTTATAAACAAAATACTAAAATAAAAATATATAATATATTTATTACAAAGTATTCCGGCGCAATTTTAGTACACATATTAATATAGATGTATACAAATTTCATATTTTGAAATTTCTCCGCAACAATGTTTTTATTTATTTATAATTTATTTATATGAACTTATGAAACATCATACATATCGCTGCGTACATCACTTTCTAACTCTCTCCTCTTATTTTTCTTTACTCCAACAGCAACTGCAGCAGAGTCAACAAATGGATGCTCGTCGATTTTATGAAAACTTCCTACAAGAAGCAACTGAATGTGTTGAGGACGAGCAAATGCTCTGCGACAGTGATGCTGAGACTTTTCATAATCATATGGCGAATTTTGAAAATAAATTAAAATCGCCAAAAAACAAAACACACATAACACCGCCCCACCAACAAACAAGTCCACGTGCCATAAGACGAACCAAAATGAAATCGGAAAAACACATCAAACCATCTGTGCTAACGGATAAATTTTCCATCTCCAGTAGTTCCAATTTGCTCAGCTATAACACGTTACCAGATGTTTGCGAAAAAACACATGACGACACACAAAACTATCAGCAGCCGCAGCAACACCAACAAGACAAACGTGATATTCTATTAAAGATACGACAGCAAATTTTTGAACGTAAACGCTTGAGACAAGTGCTAAGTGGTGGTCAGCGACAGCATGCGCAATATCCGCTCGGCACACAGCAGCAGCAACAGCAACAGCAACTTAAAAACAACTACAACAACGCACAATTGCAGCAGCAAGTTGAGCTTCAACGTTTGGCGGATGTCTGGCGTCCTTGGTGAGACGGCTGTGTGTGTGTGTGTGTTAACAGTATTTTTCGTTTCGTTAAAATAGAATTTTGCATTTCGAAATAGACGGTATATGCTTTAATAGTAAATATATATATATGTATATGAATAAAAGAGAGGTTAGGTTAGGAGTTATTATCCAAAGACTAAATATATGGTACATAGATATACTATGCTTATTTTTACGATTAGCAATTAAGTTTATATTATACTAAAATTAAGCTTTAAGTGTGTGTTAACTAACTGCTTCCAATATTATGTATTAAAAAATTTATATTGATTATTAGATTATAAATTTATATTGAATAAAATGCCAAAGACTTTAATTATACAATAAACGAAGCGTTAATTTTTTGTGACTCTTTGGGAAAGTAGAAAAAAATTATAAAGATTTATTTTACTCTTCTCAAATAATAAAATTTATACGGTGAGTAAACAAACGCTAGTCTGAAAAGTTAGCCATGTACTTCATATTAAAAAAAAATATTTAAAAACAAAATTGTAAATAAACTATAGTAATCTTCGATTTTAAAATTTGAATTTTTTTAAATATTTGTATAAAAAATTTAATGACATTGTAATGAATGTGAGATATCAATACGGTAAAAAAAAAATATTAAAATAAAATATATAAATTTTCCACTTACCATATGTTCACAACTCAGGCTCACAAGATCACGATCACAAATATATGTCGAATTGTTCTAATAAAAAATGCTTTAATTAATTTCAATAACAAAATGCACAATAAAATACATATTGCATTATTAAATTAACTCACCATACTATACCATACCATAGTTTATATAGTTTTTGAAAATCTGTTTTTTGGAGTCCATTAAAAGTTCATTTGGATAATATTTTATTTCAACCGAATATTTAATTTTTTATACGATTATTACGATTTTTTAACGATTAACCGAACGGAATTTTTAATTTTTTATACGATTTATTTTACGATTTTAAGCATCATTGGTTTTATAAAGAATAAGCATCCATAATATAGTTTTTTAAAATATGTTTTTTTTTTTTGAGTCCATTAAGTTTATTCGAATAATATTTATTTTGGCTTTAAGTATAGTGGGCATTAACAATATAGTTTTTGAAAATTTGTTTGTTTGGAGTCCATACAGTTCATTTTAATACTATTTTATTTCAACCGAATTTTTAATTTTATTTTTTTATTTTTTTTTTAATAGCGTTCACAATTAGAAACATCATTGGTTTTATGAAAAATAAGTTTAGATAGCCCCTTTTCTATACACCGGATGCTTGGTTTAATAAAATTAATTTAAAAACGCCTTATTATCAAGTGGTTATTATTTAATTTATCCCGACGATTTTCACGTAATTTATCGAAACCACTTTAAACTGAATTCAATTTGCAGATGCAGAACGAGTTGGAGTCTTTCATTTTTAATAAAATTAGTAATTATTTCATTCATATGTATTGTATTCATTTGTTTTTTATTCTCATCACAAAATTGTTTATTGACAATTTAAAAAGTTTAATTTATTCCATAAACAAATGTCATAATTTTTAGTATAATCACTTACTAAGATAGCACAAACACCAATTGGTTTCAAACACTGCTATTTTCTTCATACAGTTTGCTAAAGAATTAGCGACCTCATACGAAACTTTCATTATTCAAATAAATGAGTTCATCAGTGACACTATGGTTAGTGACTTCACTTAAGTTGTGGAAGCCAAAAGCGTTCGAACTTTTCTACCAAAGCTCAAATCTCATACAGCTGCCAGTGCCATCTAGCGCAACTTTGCGCTCGTCCGCGCAAACAATTTTCACTCACTCAACTGCAACCATTGATTTTGCGGCCATTTTGAACGAAATGACTGCGGCTGCTTAGTTCTGCACTATTAATTACATTATTTCTTCAATTTCGAGCATAAGTTTCTATATAATACGCTCTTCATATCACGCACGCGACAATTTAAATACTAACACGCTAGGATTTATTAAATTATATTATTTAACGCGGAACTAAAAATAATTCACGACACCGACTTTTCACGACCGCACGCTCGAAGTTCAAAATTAATACTGAGTGTTCGCTCAATGCTGCATGTGTTCGGCAGCTTTTTGAAAGCTTGCGTGTTGGAAATTAAACAGTCGCTTCCGTGCGGATGTTGCTACTTTCCTGTTCATATTTTTGTTCGCTTCCTATTATACCGGAAAACTAAACAAATAATCGATAAATTATTTAAATGATGATATGAATTATAAAATAGCTAGAAATCATTATATATTCGGGATATTGAACAAAAAAATGCAAATATGTGCATAATTAAACTTTAAATTTGCTCTACTGGCTATAAATTGTTTTTCCGATTAAAGTGCTTTGATTATCCGTTTATCATTTTTTTTTGTTTTGAAAGACATTAAATAATTTTGAATGCAAATATTTATAATAAAAAGTTTTAAATAAAATTAAATTGTTTTAAATACCCATAAATCAGTAAAACGGAAAATAATTTTATTTGTTCTAAAGTAAAATGTATTATGTTCTTTTTCAAAGCCTTTTTTTTATTATAAATAGAATAGATAGAAAAATAGGTGAAAATAATGCAAGCTTCCCGTAAGCTAAAGAAGTTCAGTGTAGGATAATGTGCCAACTTTAACAGTGGTGCTCTCATATAATGATAATTTCAAAAAATTTCCCACTCTCCGATATTATTTTTAATAATTTATCGATGTCTTTTTTTTATTATATCTTTAACAATAAACTTATTGACAAACATGTACAGAAGGACTATGATGTTATGTAAACGAACAGTTTGTACTCTTGTAATCTAAAAGACTGAAAAGAGTGGAAACATTTTCAGGTATTAGGAAAACTTTATTATAATCGTTGTATGGAGACTAGACAAGGTCTAGAGCGATTTCATCATGATATTGGGTATATTAGGGAACAAGGAAAGTCTAGATTGAGTAACCTGTTCCCTCGATATGATATTAAGATAATAAACAATTTGTCCATACATATACGGCATAAAGTCCATTAATTTAACGAAAATCATTAAATATATTATATGAGGCAGGGTAAATACCCAAACCGATTTCAATCATCCTCATCAATAAGTTACATTATATCCAATACTATATTTTCACGTAATTTTGTGAAGATATCTCACATATTAACCGATGTATACCCTATATGTAAAGTTCACCGAAATTTTGAAAATCTTAATATTAGGTATATGGGAGCTTGTGAAAGTGATTATCCAATTATTGGTACAGACAGGCCTTATTAGAAGGTAAAGATTTCCTCTGAATTTCTTTAGATTATCTTATTGATTTATTGATATTTTTGGTAAAAAACTTTATACAAAATCTTTGTTCCTCTTGCTTGGTATGCTTTATACTTTTCATTTTTAATTAAATCTCGAAACCGAGCATAATCTATAACTCGAACTTTTAAATTGGCAATAGAAGTCACATTTCAAACAAATTTCTTTCAATTAAACGAACTTTTCGACCGTTCCATATTACAAAATTTAAAATGTTACTACCGAGGCACAATTATAAAAGAGTCCCTGAATAGCGTATGGAGGAGAACAAAAAATACGATATTACTCTAATGGATTTCATAAACCATGTAACAAAGGCCCATAGACGTTGAGAGCCAAACAATAGCCAAGTGCAACAAACACAATTAAAGAATACATGTTTTAACGTATGTTCATAAAACTTTATGCGAAATAAATGATTGAAACTTTGTATAAATCAATTATTTCGAGCTTTTTGAAAAATTTATGTTTTAATGAAAATTTCTGCAACTCGAAGTCTCTCTATCTCGAATTTTTTTTTGGATTATGGTGATTCGAGTTATAGAAGTTCCACTGTATGTATATATTTACATTTCTCCTATCTATCTCGTTATATTTAAAAACTATTAGTAAACGCGCACGTTTATTATATTTAATAATCATTATTTTTAATAAATTCAATTAAAATCCATGTAAATACAAATTTATCGATAACTTCCTTTTAATACTTTCCGGTTCAAACAAAAATTAACGATAGTTTCAACGATATAGAAGGAACATCCGTGTGGAGGCCACTGTACAAATTGCATACTTCCAAAAAGCTGCTGTGCATAAACGAGCACTCATTATTCGAGTTAAAGTTCGGTCGTGAAAAAGTGATTAAAGTAGTTAATTAGTTTTGAGTCGCGATAGCATAAATTAATTTAGTGTTTCAATGTTTAGAGTGTTCATTGTGTGAAATTAAAAGGGTATTGAAGAAATGTTATACTCTAATGTTGAAAATATCAGTCAGGATCAGTGACAGTGCAATGAGTGCAAAAATAAGAAACCGCAACTTCATTCAAAATGGCCGCAGGACAGCTAAGCTCGCTCAGTGGAATTGAGAATCTGCTCAAGTAACCTATTTAAGTTTCATTAGGTGTCGCTAACAAGGTTTGTTTTTATATCATAGAATTAAACCATTGTCAGATATTTTTACTGAAATCTATGAAGGAAATGGCACCGAAATAGCAATTTGGTTTTTAACATTGCTATTGTAATATTCAAGTAAAGATTGTAATATTCAAGAGTAAAGTTTGGGTAATTGTCTTAAGTGAGCTTTATCCATTGTCAAGCTTCTAAAATTAAAGGTCCAAAGACCACCTGCCCTCTTTTAAAGTGGTGTTGAAAATTTCAATCAAATTTCTAAATTTAAATTTTCTTAATATTTCCAAATTTCAATAAGTGGATTATTAATTTTAATATATACATATATTTAGTCTGCTTGGTATACATACTCCAAATACTTAATTTAGTTTTCACTCACTTCGCCGTCTTCTTATTTGAAATTACATTCAACTCAAAGCACTTCCATCTTGTATGCAATTGAGGCTTCATATTTTTCTCTTTCGTATTCGCAAATTCGCTGAATGTGCCGAGAGAATTTTTGGAAATTGGAAGTTGAACAGTCAAATCCGTGTGGATGTTGTGTCATTTTGTCAGTATTCAATTAGACCGGAAGACTGAGTGTATATAATTTCCAAATTTATCGATAAGGTGTGTACTTATGTATAAAGACATTCTTACCTAAGTACAATCTTTTCGCTTTTATGGAGGTTGTTTTTTATTTTAAAGTTATTTTTTTTTTAATATTATATGATAACGTTACATCTCCATTAAAAATTAAAATTTAAATATTCTGAAATATTGGTATAATTCCGCAATCATAATAAAAATTATTAGTAAAGAAACTTTGGATTTTTAAAAATATATCGATAACTTTTGTTCTCACATTTTCCGGTTTGCACGGAAATTAACAAAAGTCGTAAGGTCAAAAAAGGAACATCCTTGCGGAGGCCACTGTACCACTTCCATGCTTCCAAAAAGCTGCCGACTCATTCACTTGATGCGCGAACGCTCAGTATACGAGTGGAAGTTCAAGCGAGCGGTTGTGAAATTGTTGCGATCAAAGTGTATAATTAATTTGTAGTCGTGGTAAAGTATTATAATTTAATAAATATCAGTATTTTAGTATTTAAAGTGTTGTTTATGCAATGTGCAAAGTTTAATAAAGAAAAGCCAATACTTTAAAAGTAAAAATAAGTAAAAGGCCATGCAATGTGTAAGCAAAAGTGAAAAAGACGCCTCGGCTTATACTCAAAATGGCCGCAAAGAAAGTGCTTTCAGTAATATAAAGCTGATAATATATGTACCGACATATATACGTATCTCAAGCAAGCAGGTACAATGTATGTAAAAATGTCACTTTAAATTAACTGCAAGTGTTTAGTGAAAAACAATAATGCTAATTAATATGAAAATTCGTTTAATTCGGTAAATCGGTCGGTTTAAAAGAAACAAATTGGACTCTAAGTTGGGCTAGATGGCACTGGCGACATCAATGGAAATGCTGCTTTGCTATAATAAGGTAAGCTTAAGCTTTTCAACCATCATTATAGTAAATTAATAGTGTGGGCAGAAACCATGAAATGTACTTTACGTTATCTGGTTTGAGTTTTGACTAATTGGTTGATGAAAAGGAAAATTTACTTGGTTTTATAAACTTACGCTCGATGGCGCGCTTAACCATGAAAAGTTAGCAATGTTTTAAACCTACAATTACATGTTCTGAGTGTACTAATAATAATTAGAAATATTTAAAATTAATGTCCATATGTAAATATGTATATAAACAAAAAACTAAAAACATGTACTTTTAACCGGATTAAACTAAACATTAAATTAAAATATAAAAATATAATTTATTTTATAATTTTTTATAAAATTGTTAAAAAAAACTATTATTTATTTATTTATTCTTTCTAATAATTGAATGGTGAGATTCTTTAAGAAGGTAACTTTTTTCAGTTTATTAATTGCAAAAGTTTTAATGTATTAATGATATATATAGGCTGTTCACGATAAGGTGGTTATCGGGTTATGTGGTTATGTGGTTATGTGATTAAGTAAACAACAACAAAATTAGGTATGACAAAATAACCAACTTTGACCAACCTATGCCCTTGTTTACAGATTATGTGGTTGTTTGCTTATTTCCAGTGTTAGAAGTCGTTGGAATTTTACTAAATGACAGCACAAAAAATAAATAAAACTAAGCGATTAGATTTTCTTATTGGAAAATCAGCTATTAACAGCTGTTTTTTGTTTACAATCGGCAAATTAAAACCGAAATAAAAAGATTCGAAAAGCCTCACAAAGCATCAAAAATCATCAAAGTAAGTAAGAATCATAAAGTACAAAATAAATAAAAAAATCTGTCATTTATTTATACTCCAATTTTAGTGTCTACAAAAATGAGAAATTCTGCAAATTTTATACAAAGAATTTTTTGAACCCTTAAAATTCGGATTATTTAATAAGAACATACCTTCAATAAAGTCCATTTCCTGAATAGCAGAACTTATTTTAAATTCGGTTATTTTGCTTTTTAAACTTTGTTTAGGCATTTTATAAGTAGGAATTTCATTGTACTAAAATTGTAAACAATGAACAGCTGTTTGTGTAAAAATAAGCAAATAACCATACATAGGATGTTCACGGAGCATAGAGGTTATTTTGAATTTAATAATCACATAACCCGATAACCACCTAACCGTGAACAGCCTAATAATTTTATCATATTTAAAGGTCGAAGGAGTTTTTTTTTATTATATATACTTGTACTAAATTTATATATCAAAATTATTTAAGTTTCGAAATATTTTAATATATTTTTTTCTTTTTGTTTCAGGTAACTTGGATTATTTTACCAATTTTATTGATTCATGTTGATCGATTTGTATTATTTTCTACAATTAGAAAATATAATTATTAATTAAAAAAACTGAAAAAAGCATTACATTCAAAAATAGTAAATAATTAATAAAAATTAAATTAATGTTTCAATTAAAAGTTATTAAAGATAATTAGATTTCAACAATTTTTGAAGAACAAAAAAAATATACAAAATAAACACCTAATTCACATTTTCATATTTTCCTATATTGAATAAAATACCATTTTTTTAAATTATTTATATTTATTTTAATTTATTACATTTGTATATATTTTTAAATATAGATTTATATAATGTAATTTATGGCACATTTTAGATAAATTTTTGTAACTGTTACACTTACATCTAAATATTAGCTACATATGTACATTTATATATGTATATAGTTTGCATTTTTTACAACGTACATAAGTCATACAGTTTTCGGGATTATGCCTATATAATTATATACAGGAGTATAATCGATCCTAATGAGTAATTTATAATACTTTTTCATTATTTTTAAATAATATTACGGTTATAAGTAAATTATTTTCAAAGCAATTGCGTTTCTATTTTTTTACTCTAAAAGAACCGTTTCAGAAAATAAAATAAAAAAAATAATAGTTTTTTTTTGTAATATGTAATTAATTTTTTTTTTAGATTTTTTACTATTATTATTAGTTAGAATATATATAACATTATTTATTTCATATAAATGAAGCAGCACATAATTCTTCTATTAGCTTATCTTTTTGTTGGTATTTATTTTTTATTATTTATAAATAATATAATATTATGGCTTTAAGTAAATTGATTTCAAAACTATTGAGTTTCTAATTTTTTAATGTCAAATAATAAAGAACTTTTTAAAAAATTAAAAAAAAAAAAATAATTATTTTTTAATTTTTTTATTATTTTCCATAAATTAAAATATATAAAATTATTTTTTGCAATAAACGAAGCAGCTCTTATATTCTTATATCAGCTTATCTTTTTGTAAATATTTTTGTTTTTAATTTTTGTTGAAATATGCATATTAACAATTATGTTATTTATTTACATACTTGAATTTGTTATTAAAGAAAAACAGTCAATTTAATGTTTGTATGTATATATTTCTTCATTGTTTAAATAGTTTTAAATGCTAAGCGTTTTTCATTGACTCCATTTGACCGAAGTGATTTCATAATTAAATTTCTATGAATAACATCTAATTTACGCTGAGCGTTGTAATATCAACAAAAAGAATTTAATATAATTCTTAAGCTATCAACATCATTAGGAATTAAGTACTGTACATTTATTAAATAATATTATATATTACTATTCAACAATTATTTATTTATTTATAAGCAATTTACTAAATATTTTTTTATTATTTATTTTTTTATAATTTTATTTTTTAATTTTTTAATATTTTTTTAATACTTTTTTTCCACCTTTTGAATTATTTACTTATATTTCAACTTTTATAGGATTTATCATAATTACATTCGATCGTATATTTACCATATATAATACATGCATATAATAATTTTTATTACATTGCCACGTATATAACAAATCAAATACTACTTGATCGGCCCATGCCGGTACACACACCCGATGTCGTCGTTATATGGTGATTACGTAATGCGATTTTGTTGAAATGCATTAACGGCGTTGCTCTGGCATTTGAGATCTGTAAGAAAAAATATTAAAATATATTTTTTATGGTATATAAGTCAAGTGCTTAAACATCCTTAACGGCAAATTATTATTAATTATAATATTAAATTATATAAAATTTTAATTTTCCAGTGAATAGAATTCATTTGAATTATACTAATTATATTGGTAAATATTTTTATGAATTTTATTTGAATTTGTATTCCCTCTTAACCCAATTAATCAATATAAGATGACTCGATCATTTTATATAATTTACTAATAAAATTATGATTAATACTGCATACTATATATAATTTCAACCCACCTCATCGACATGGTGACACAATTTCGTTCTAACCCAAGGCCATTTTATAGTGCGTATCAGCGTGTTTCGAAAATCCTCACTGAATAGGCAATATATGTAGAATGTTATAGAATAGTTTGTAAGTTCCATTAAATTAGCCAATGCTCGAAACACCTGCGAGAAAAAAAATTAATTTTAAAAAATATATAGATTTTCGAGAGGTTGGAACAGCCACGCACCTGAAATGAAAAGTTCGGCAGTACTTCGGAAGCAATCGTCATATGTACAATGGCCATGGGAGATACGCAAACGAGGAACAATATGGATGTGCTACCTAAAAAAATATATTGAAGGATCAAGCATTAAAATAACTCATGAATAATTACAATAAATTAACCTCACTTCTTGCTAAAACCACTGCACCCATGACTTACCTAGCAATAAGAATAATCTTCGTTCTTCAGCGAATTTTCTTGGATCCTCATCGCGTACACAGTTCGAACGTGAAATGAGCATCTCACGTCGTCGTTGACAAGTCTTTCGATACACCAACATAATGCGCATATTTAAGCCAGCAATTAATACGGTTGGTATTAGTTTGAATATCACCTCGAGCATTACCTTGTAGACCTTTGGAAGAAAAAATAATAAATTTAGAACTCGTATCAATAAATTTCGAGTTCTAACATATTTACCGAGTAAAAAAGCGTTTTTAGGAATTCATTGTTATCACGTCGAAAGTAAACATAGTTGCCATCTGTTTGTAATATACATTTGACTAGGACACCACGAAACACGCTTGGCGTGTAAATGATGAATGTAACCAGAGTGGTTAGGAACACAACAATGCTATAAAAGTAGTTATAATTTATACATAAAATTATATTTAAGATCTATATCAAATCATCTAACTCACCCAGGCGGTCCCATGACCGGACGTGAAAAACCTGGATGACACACTGAGACATATCTCTCGATGGTTAACACTAGCAGCATCATTACACCCACACCTGCAAATATTTATATTTTTATTTGAGTTATTTATTTTATTAATATAATTCTCTTACCTAAACAACCATTGCCGAGAAACAGCTCTAGATGTGCTGTATAGAAAGCCGGTCCGAACTCTTCCCAACGTCCGCGATCCTTATGCACCAGCATACGCATTCCGAATGGTATGGCGAATACGATGGCTAACAATGCTGCGGTGGAGTAGGCTGTAATTGAGGAACATTTTATTAACAACGGTTTATTCGAGCATTATACAGGTATGTAAAAACTTTGGAAAAAATATTTATAAATTCTATATAATTTTTTTTATTAAACTCTGAAAGTCTGTATAACTTTAAAGTCTGTATAATCTTAAGACACTATCACATGGAAGCTTTTTACTATTTATAACTGTAATTTCACTTGAATTTATGCTTTGTCACTACATTCCTTGATGAATGGAAATGAGTTGACATAGAAACAAAAGAGAAAGATTTGACTTCAATATGATTATTTAATACTAGGAGGCCTGTAATTTATTGCATTTGTTATTAGATTTCCTGTGCCTCAGTATTTATTGGTTGCATACAAACAAAACAAACAATGGAAACGTGAATACACACAAATAAAGGAAGGAAAGAGTGCAAGTCAAAGTCAAAAACTCATATATTTAGTTCCATATATATACCCTCTAGGAAAGTTTATGAAAAAAAGGAGTTTTTTGCAATATTCGTTTTCAAACAATTTAAACTGAAATTGAAAATCAATTTTTTTTAATATTAATTTAATTAATGTCATGAAAATAATTTAATGATTTTATTTTCACAATTGAGAATTTCTTAACCCATTCGATCCTATTGCTCTCGCTTGGGTAAAAAAATTAGAAGATTTTTTTCTGAACCCAAATGGGTTTTCAGTACCATTTTTTCTTTACCCAAGTGAGTACAATGGGATCGAATCGGTTAAATAATAGAATCTGAACAATGTTTTCTCGATCGGTCAAAAGAATCAAGATCAATTGAAATAAAACATTGATCAAATTATGTAATTTTTGGTTCTAATTTTTTTAATAAAATTTCTTATAAATAACTAAATTCTGAGCAGCACGCTATGGCGGAGACTTCAGAACAAGTAAATTTTCCCTACAAGGACCAACGAAAGCGCTTACTCTTGCTAACTTTGTAGCACACTTATAAATCTTACACAGCTTGCAACAATTCTTACTTGATTGATGATGCCACACTTTACCACAATTTCGGGCAATTACAGTAAAAATCTCAACGCCTTCCAATGGCCACACAAATATTCACAGATTCCCACATGAATACAAACTAAATAAAAATAAAAAACAAAGCAACAAATGTGGCAGCCTCGTGCTCACAACGACACATGTGGCACATGGCTGGCTGACTGACTCTTCTAGCTTCTTCTTCTTTCATAGACCAGAAACTATAGGAAAAGCAATATTTTTTTGGTAGACACGTTGCATATGTTAGAAAGCTTATTCTCATAACTTCTTCTTCATGCCGCTTTTGCTGTCTTTTGTTGAGTTGGTATTGTCTGACGGCTGTTTGTTGCAGCCGCAGTTCGTTGCATATATACACAAATTTACGAACTTGCAAGGCCTTTTCCATTGTTATGTCCAACGTGCAAAGTTTATACCCTTTCAATTAAGTGAACTATGTGTTTACCCACCTATGTAATAGAGTAGGTGATATAGTCGCTACAGGTGTGTGACATGCTGCAATTAATTTTTATATGATAGGTAATATAGTTTTTTTGGGAATTGGGAGTATTTATTTGATGCAATTGAAAGGGTATCTTACATATAATTTTGTAATACTTCTTTCAAGAAAGTTAATATCGCATTTTCAATTAATTGATTTTGGAAAAGATAGTGCAAGCATTAAGAGTAGAAAATTTGGTGAACAGCTTGACATACATAAGTTCGTAAGCATGAATGCAATCGGAATAAATTTGTCTATATTTAATTAAGGGGTTATACACCTATCGGCGTGTGAAAATTTACGAGTTTTTTTGGTATTTTACATTACATATTTCCAAACGACTTTCATAATGTCAAGTAGTACATATTTTGACATATTTGTAGAAAAAATTTTATTAGAAAATTCGGTGAATTGTGACGTTCAAGGTCCATGTTCGGTAACGCCTCGTTTTTACACACGGTGAGCACGATAAATTAAAAATAGCTTATCTCAAATACATGAACGAACAAAAACTGTTATTTTCTAGTATTCTTTCGGTCGTGAATAAAGAATTTTGATTAAAAAATTATAAACGAAAATTGCGTCCACTTTTTCAAAAATGTCGAATTTTGATATGCTCAAAATTTAGTTTTCCAAAACATATTAATTTCTTTCCAAATTAAATTTCCTTCATTCATTGTTAATATAAACAACACCTGAAAATTTTCCGAACAATCAGTAAAATGGCTTTCGAGAAATCATGCTCACCGTTAAGGCAGTTTTCATAAAATAGAATTTCGAGATAATCGAGCTCAAAGTTCCATTTCGTTTGTTTGCCTTAGAGACGTAGCACGCTATAAAGAACTATAACTTTGGTTCTATAATCGCGCAAAATTTATCCCTATATTTTCATAAATAACTTGAAAATTACACTATAAAACTACAAACACTTGTTTTTTTTCCATTTTCCGGAAAAGTTAAATATTGAATATAATTAATCGTAAAACAGATTTAATTTTCGTGCTTAGGGGGCCAAAATACATAGGTGTATTTTATTTCAGAAAAATCTGAAACGTAAAAAGTTCTGGCCAGTACCGGGTTAATATACTAATTTTCTGTATCTGAGGATGATTTTATCCCGTTTATATGGATCAATATTAGAGATACCTTAATTATTATTAACATTTTGCAATTCTCGCAATTTATTCATGTAATTTTATAAATATAACACGCAATTTGACCCATATATTCAGCATAAAGTCCAATAGAATAACGAAAATCATCATCATAGTATATGAGGGCTGAGGTAATTTCTGGACCGATTTCACTAATTTTCACCATCATCACACTATATCCAAGACTATACGCTTGTTTAATTTAGCTAAGATATCTCACAAATTAACCGATATATGCGGAATAAAGTCCACCGTATTTTTGAAAAACCTATAATTAGGTAGAGAGACACACTATTAGAAGAAAAAGATTCCATCTGAATTTAATTAAAATATCTGAGAGATTTACCTATATTTTCAGTGAAAAATTACCCAAACGCACTGAGTTCTTCATGTACGCTATCGATTTCGACAATTGTTCCACAAATTATGCCACACATCAAATACAACATTTCTGTAAACTTTTATTCTGCTATCTCCATTGGTTCTTAATGTATATATTATAAAGTGATGGAATCCTATCGAATACAAAATTGAGTTATTTTGGAAGTATTCGTCATTGTGAACCGATTTCGCCCAGAAAATATTATATACCGAATTTCATTGAAATCGGTCGAGTAGTTCCTGAAGTTTTTTTATACAAAACTATAATACTCTCTTAGCAACTTTGTTGCGAGAGTATAAAAATAAATACGATGTCTACATATATATATATATTTGGCGTAGGAACCGCTTTAAGCGATTATAGCCGAATCCACCAGAGCGCGCCACTCATTCCTCTTTTTTGCTTTTTGGCGCCAACTGGAAACACCAAGTGAAGCCAGGTCACTTTGCACTTGGTCTTTCCACCGGAGTGGAGGTCGTCCTCTTCCGCGGCTTCCTCCAGCGGGTACTGCATCGAATACTTTCAGAGCTGGAGTGTTTTCTTCCATCCGTACAACATGACCTAGCCAGCGTAGCCGCTGTCTTTTTATTCGCTGAACTATGTCAATGTCGTCGTATAAATCGTACAGCTCATCGTTCCATCGTCTGCGGTATTCGCCGTTGCCAATGTTTAGAGGACCATAAATCTTGCGCAAAACCTTTCTCTCGAAAACCCCAAGAGTCGTCTCATCGGATGTTGTCATCGTCCACGCTTCAGCGCCATACATCAGGACGGGAATAATAAGCGACTTATAGAGTTTGATTTTGGTTCGTCGAGAGAGGACTTTACTTTTCAATTGCCTACTCAGCCCAAAGTAGCACCTGTTGGCAAGAGTGATTCTGCGTTGGATTTCAAGGCTGACATTGTTGGTGTTGTTAATGCTGGTTCCCAGATAAACGAAATTATCTACAACTTCAAAGTTATGACTGTCAACAGTGACGTGGGAGCCAAGACGCGAGTGCGCTGACTGTTTGTTTGATGACAGGAGATATTTCGTCTTGTCCTCATTCACCACCAGACCCATACGCTTCGCTTCTTTATCCAGTCTGGAAAACGCAGAACAAACGGCGCGGTTGTTGCTTCCGATGATATCAATATCATCGGCATACGCCAGGAGCTGTACACTCTTGTAGAAGATTGTACCCTCTCTATTTAGTTCTGCAGCTCGTATTATTTTTTCCAGCAATAGATTGAAGAAGTCGCACGATAGTGAGTCACCCTGTCTGAAGCCTCGTTTGGTATCGAACGGCTCGGAGAGGTCCTTCCCGATCCTGACGGAGCTTTTGGTGTTGCTCAACGTCAGCTTACATAGCCGTATTAGTTTTGCAGGGATACCAAATTCAGACATCACGGCATAAAGGCAGCTCCTTTTCGTGCTATCGAAGGCAGCTTTAAAATCGATCAAAAGATGGTGAGTATCGATTCTTCTCTCTCGGGTCTTTTCCAAGATTTGGCGCATGGTGAATATCTGGTCCATTGTGGATTTTCCAGGTCTAAAGCCACACTGATAAGGTCCAATCAGTTCGTTGACGGTGGGCTTTAGTCTTTCACACAATACGCTCGACAAAACCTTATATGCGATATTGAGGAGACTTATACCACGGTAGTTGGCGCAGATTGTGGGGTCTCCCTTCTTATGGATTGGGCAGAGCACACTGAGATTCCAATCGTCAGGCATGCTTTCTTCCGACCATATTCTGCAAAGAAGCTGATGCATGCACCTTATCAGTTCTTCGCCGCCGTATTTGAATAGCTCGGCCGGTAATCCATCGGCCCCCGCCGCTTTGTTGTTCTTCAAGCGGGTAATTGCTATTCGAATTTCTTCATGGTCGGGTAATGGAACATCTATTCCATTGTCATCGATTGGGGAATCGGGTTCGCCATCTCCTGGTGTTGTACTTTCACTGCCATTGAGCAGGTCGGAGAAGTGTTCCCTCCATAATCCTAGTGTGCTCTGGACATCCGTTACCAGATTACCTTTTCGGTCCCTACATGATAATGCTCCGGTCTTGAAACCTTCTGTTAATCGCCTCATCTTTTCATAAAATTTTCGAGCATTACCCATGTCGGCCAGCTTTTCAAGCTTTTCATACTCACGCATTTCGGCCTCTTTCTTTTTACGTCTGCAAATGCGTCTCGCTTCCCTCTTCAGTTCTCGATATCTATCCCACCCCGAACGTGTTGTGGTCGATCGCAACGTTGCGAGGTAGGCAGTCTGTTTTCTCTCCACTGCGGAACGACAATTCTCATCGTACCAACTGGTTTTTTGGCGTTGCCGGAGACCAATTGTTTCGGCTGCAGCGGTATGCAATGAGTTTGAGATGCCGTTCCACAGCTCCCTTATACCGAGATGCTGATGAGTGCTCTCAGAGAGCAGGAGTGCAAGTTGAGTAGAAAATCGTTCGGCTGTCGGTTGTGATTGCAGCTTTTCGACGTCGAACCTTCCTTGTGTTTGTTGACGGGCGTTCTTTGCTGCACAGAGGCGAGTGCGTATCTTTGCTGCTACTAGATAATGGTCTGAGTCAATGTTTGGTCCTCGGAGCGTACGCACGTCTAAAACACTGGAGACATGTCTTCCGTCTATCACAACGTGATCGATTTGATTGCGCGTGTTTCGATCAGGGGACAGCCACGTTGCTTGATGAATTTTTTTATGCTGGAATCTGGTACTACAGACAACCATATTTCGGGCCCCAGCGAAGTCGATCAGCCTCAGGCCGTTTGGCGATGTTTCGTCATGGAGGCTGAATTTTCCGACTGTTGTGCCAAAGACACCTTCTTTACCCACCCTGGCGTTAAAATCGCCAAGCACGATTTTGACATCGTGGCGGGGGCAGCGCTCATAGGTGCGTTCTAGGCGCTCATAGAAAGCATCTTTGGTCACATCGTCCTTCTCTTCCGATGTCTACTTGGTATTAAAAGGCAAATTTTTTCGGCGTCAAATTACAGATTTAATCAAATTAAAATGTTTGCTAATTTTTGTTCAAAAAAAAGTGTACAAATTGAGCAAACACCATGGCTGCCAAACTCAATTCCAGCCAATTAGTCAATTAACTGTATGCGACAGCAGTAAAAACTGTACGTACAGTTGCTGAACTTTTTCCACGTTTCCGATGTTTTATTAATTTGATTATCAGTAATTGCGATTAAATATTTGCGCTGAAATGTATTTATTTCAAAAGTACAAATTGTCATTTAAAGATCGAAGCATTGTGCAAATAACGGCTGAAATTGAACGCATAACGGTGTTATGAAGAAAAAACCGTTTGAATGAAAACGGACTAGACTTAATTGCAGCAAATGAATGTAACATAGCATTTAATAAATATATATTGTAGGTGTGTACTCAGTATTATATAATTGCTGAACCCCTCTCACCCACACTTCATAACGTGTTAATACGAAATGATTTACCGTTATGGGATTTTAATATTTCCATTTAGCCATTTTGTAAATACTGCGTGAAAGCCAGTGTCAGTGTGGGCGCATGGCGTCTCTGATTTTGCAACATTTCATTATTATGTGCGAATAAAAAGCGCAGACCTTTTAGCCAGTGTTGTTGTGTTATTTGAGTGTGCAGCTTTCACACGCAGCTACTATTAAAAATTATGGCATTAAAGTTGGTATTTTACCAAATAAATTGCTTTTACTGGGTCAGCCGTTGGTTCAGCTGTACGCGCCCTTCATTGGCCGAATCAACTTTCAGCCACATTTAATTAGCGTAATTAAATGCGCGGCCACTTTTGTTGGTTTTTGGTGGAAAATATTGTAAATGGGAAAATTTTTGCGAAAAATAATAACCATAATTAGAAATTTTATCAATATGCGGGCAGGCTGGCATTGGATTTATAAAAATATATGTATTATATACATATGTAACAAATTTGCTGCTTAATATTTTTTAAATATTCGAGCATAAAATGAATTTGGTTTAATTAATAAAATTAATTGATGAATATTAGACAAATTAGTTATGCATATGAAACGGTTAGGCCAGTTTAGGATTCTCAGAAATTCTATTTTGGAATCAAACACGTGATATACTCAGAGACTTATACGTAGAGACTCCTTAGAGAATAATTATAGTTTTGAATCCATATCCATCTAGTGTGATTTTTTTATAATTTCAACTATTTTATATACAATTTATAGATTTTATCGGTCAAAAGTTTAATATTTTCTTTCTAAAAAATGTATGTAAAGCGAAAAAAGTAGCAAGTTGTATGTGGATTCAGATCCCATGCCTTAATTAGGTTCAGTTAGCATGAGTTCCTAAAATCATCATAGCCCGTAGAGGACCTTTAGAAAAAGGTGATTCCGAAAATTAGCTTAGTAGCCCTCATTTTTTAACAAATCATCGATATAAACTATTTTTACTAACTCAAATCTAAGTTTAATAAAACTTGAAAGATATAATTTCGATTCTTTTATGGTTACTCCCTGAGAAAATTGGCACAACTCTTTTGTATACCCTCCATTTGTCACATAACCTCATGGAGTTCAACAAAAATCAGAGGCAACCTCAGCCAAGTACCCAATCAGCGATTTTATATGGTCCTATTAGGATTGTGAGGCATTAGGACTCTTTAATTTCATTATATAATCGTTTTTGGCTTTCGATTCGCTAAAGCTCGATATTCATAGACAATATAGAAGAGAGACCCATTCTGAACTAACACCATTTATAAAAGAAACTCGCTTTTGACTTTCAAGGTTGTCTGTATTATAGGCTTTCCATGAAATTGTAAAACAAGAAGACTTGTCGAAAGTATTTTTTGACAAAATCAAACTTTCAGATTATTTTAAGGGGTTATATACATATGTTGAAGTCGGTCAAAAAATCGAAATCTTATTTAATCGCAAGTCGTATACCAAGTATCAATACAAAATATGGCTTCATACCTCTACAGAAAATCAAAATTTTCCCCAAAATTTTGACCTTTACCTACTAGTTTAAATAGCGCATATCAAACATCTTTCAAACCTCTACAATTGTATTTTATATACAGTATATATGTTTGTAAAATAACGGAAAATAAAACACAACCTTTTGACATTCCGTCTAAACCACCATTCAAGCATTTTTGTAAACATACATATGATTTATGCTCTGAACTTGAAACGCTCTGTTGACATCATGTTCGGATGCTTGTTTCAAATTTAAAGCGGAATATTGTACAAAAGTATGATTTTACAAGTGTATATATGTATGTATTTATATGCAAACAATCATGTAAACATTTCTGAATGCACATGTATAGTTACAATACAAATAGCAAATATGGTCGCACGATTTATTGAAATGCAATAAATAATATTGTAATAAAAATGAAAAGTGTGTTTGAAAATTATTTTGGACATTTCATACAAATTGCGAAATTGTTTCAGGGTGAAATGGTGAATTGATGATCGTAAGTGACTTATTGCCGAATGATGTATGTATGAATATCATACATTTCAATAATGTGAGCTTATATGCCAATAAGTGTTTTCAAGTTTGTATTATTGGAGGGGAGAAGTGTGAATTATATAAATATGAGGTTGTCAAATATCTTCCGCCTTTTTGCTCTTTATTCAATGCTTTATAAAAAGTGTTACAGTGATCGGTTTTAGTTCAAATAGGCGCCGTTTCGTTCGATAATCTGTTTCCATCTAGACGGCAACTTCATAATACCCCCCTCGTAGAAGCCCCTCTCCTTATTTGCGAAGAACTCGGACAGCGACTTTTCACAAGCCTCTTTTGAGTTCATCTTTACAAGGGCGTTTGTCATGGAACAGGTCGTAATCACCTGGCGCTATTTCCAGGCTATATGGTGGATGCGATAAAACCTCACATCCGAGCTCCCGTAGCTTCTGACGAGTAATCAACGAAGTGTGTGGTTTGTCGTTGTCCTGGTGGAACACTACACCCTTCCTGTTGGCCAATTCTGGACGCTTCTGGTCGATCGTCTGCTTCAAGCGGTCCAGTTGTTCGCAGTAGATGGTAGAATTAAGCGTCTGGGAGCGTTATGGGAGCAGCTCATAGTGGATGACTCCCTGTCAATCCCACCAAACACACAGCAAAACCTTCCTGGCCGTCAATTCCGGCATGACCACTGTTTGGGACGATTCACCGGGCTTCGACCACGACCGTTTTCAATTGATATTGTCGCATGTGATCTATTTTTTGTCGCCAGTCACTATCCACAAAAATGCGACGGGTTTGTTTCGTTTCAGCAGCATATCGCAGACGTTGATTCGGTCCAGAAGGTTTTTTTGCGTCAAATCATGCGGCAGCCAAACATCAAGCTTTCTGCAGATGGTTTAAAATGGTTTGGTGACTAACTCCCACATGCCGGTCTAACTCGATGTTTTCCATGATTTCGGTATTTGTCGTCACAGGTCTTCCGTCGGCTGGCTTATCCATATCATTTTCACTCGCTCTGAATCGTCGAAACCATTCCTCTGGAGTTCGAAGTGATAGAGTACCATCCCCCAAAACACCATTAATATCACGGAACGTTTCTCTAGCGGATTTGCCTTTAACGAAGGAACCCTTTAAAACAGCGCGAATTTCGGCGTTAGGGAACTCCATGGTCAAATGACAAAAATAGGAGATATTTGACAACCTTTCTTTCTACTTTCTGAGCTTTTTCCGCTACTAGCATAAGCCAATCTTATTAGAATATTTTGTATGGATCTTGTTGTTAAAGGCTTGAAAATTCGTGGAATCTCTTTTCAAAGTCTTACTTTCGTACGGTTGATTCTGAGAACGAGTTCTTGAAAATTTTGAGTTAAATATGTATTGGTCACACCGATGTCTTTCCACAAGTTAATCCCTACCATATTAAAAAAATATTGTGTCTCTTTATTGTGTGAGCTTTTGATTTAACCGACAATGAGTCTTCATAAACTGATTTCCCCTTTTCTACAAAAGCTTTAACTTGGCATTGCTTAACGTTTATTATTAAATTATTTGAAATTATCTGCTTAAAGTATTTCGTGTCGTTAAGTATGACATACCAACAAAATTGCCACATTTAACCACCATTAGATTAAGACTCCATAAATCATGATGACACTTGCAACCAGCGACAAATTTATCTACAAATCCACTGGCAACAAAATATTTCAGCAAATATTTACGTTAAGCATTGTAAATAAAATATATGTGAGTAAGTGACGAATACAATTTACGACTACATTTGTACTTAAAATGAAATTAATTCACTTCATAAATACTTTCATTATACGTCGCAGTTCAACGACCTCAAACTCTGGCATTTTAGAGCTTTCCTGTAATATGATTAAATACCGCTATGCCAAACAGCGTGGCACAACACCTGCAACGACTTAATGCAAATCCTTCAATGAAATAAGTAGTCGTATAGATTCGTTACATAGTACATACTCGTATATACTCTCTCAGCGTTACAATCCCAAACCAAATCCAGTCGAGTGTGCGTCCATTAATGCGTTGTTGTTGGTGTGGGTAACGCATATTCCTGGAAGTGGAGCATAACAATTCATGCTCGCACATTGGCATATACGATTCATAAATCAAAATACAACATCTTCGTGGGAATTTCCGTTATACCCTGCACACCATTTGGCGCGGAACAAAAGGTACCAATTATTGCAAAGAGAGAGAGTGAAATGTGCGAATATGCAGCTTATAAGAGCACTATGTCATAGCAATAGAAGCGCTGCTATGAACAGAGCGCTCGTGTGTAACGGGTGTTGGAAAATGGCAATTAAACTAAGGTGGTTAGAGTTGTTTGGAGAATTAGAGAGTAGGTCACACTATAAAGTACTAAGTTAGGTTAGGTTCGGCAAATGTGATAATAATAATATGGGATAGAATGGAATGAAGTGAGTTAGGCTAGATTGAGATAGGTCGTTTCTTTTTTTAGCTAGCGAGAGAACCAAGAATTATCGCGTGAACATTTCTCAGAACGTACGAATTTTGCTGAAACTCAAATATAAGTCCACCAGAGTGTGGACGTTGTTGTTGTTCTAGCTACAGAAAACTTTTTTGGAATAATTTGTAAATACTGCTGGGTAGGAAGTCCTTGGCTGTATAAAATTCCGGGTCCATTCTAGCTACGTATCCCAGACTGCGGAGGAACGGACCATATTTCGGATCTTCGCGATTGAGGTGATGTTTGGTTTAATATCCTAACCTGCAAGGCTTGCTAAAGCGGCTCGGATATCTGCAAGGCTGATGAATACTCTCTGAGAAATCCAAGCGAAGACTTACTTCCTACTCTATTTCCACGTACGTAATTTGGACAGCGATGGAAACGGACCTGCTTAACCTGCAAGGCTTGCTAAAGAGACTCGGATACCTGCAAGACTGATGAATACTTTCTGGGAAATCCAAGTGAAGACTTACCTCCTACTATTTGGAAATAAAATATCTATGGAGTCTTGGAAAAAGGCAATATAATATTAAAAATTTATACTGTTAGGAATATATTTTTGCAAGGCTAAGACGAGTTTTCTTAACTTTCCGTACCTCGAGGACAAATGTTAATTAGTTATGGAGGTAATGGTCCTGTGAAGACTCTTACTACTGTCTTTACTGTTATAGTTTGCTTGTAAATCTCTGGTTTCCTGACCTAGTACATCCATACAGTCATTTATGTCTTTTAAGGGACCCTGAAAACCGTGGATAGCCTGAAACACACAAACACACGCTTTGCCACGTTTAAGGACCCACCAACTCCAACACCATTTGCAAGTGGCATCATTTCCTATAAAGTAGTCCTTTCTGCAGTGCTACTTTAAATTACAAAACAAGGACCCGCTTACATGCACATTCATACATACAGAGTGGGCTGAGTGTGCCGGCAGGAAGTATTGGTGCAATCGGTTTCAGCAACAGCTATAGTAACGGCTTGGTGTTGAGGGGCTTTGTTTTCGCATTTGAATGCGCAACCATTCGCCAGGCGGGATGTAATAAATTGTCACAATAAATTATAATGCACAGAAGTATCAGCAATCAGGCGTGTAGCAAGCAGACGTGCAGAGACTCGGTGTATGGTTGCTTGTGTGGTTGCACGCAAGTATGTAAAGCGGGCAAGCGCTGCGGTTAGTTAGAGCGTTCGATTACACTTCCTCTCTATCGCTTGCCAAGCTTTTTCACTGCTGCCGTTTAATGCTATTATTTTCAGCGACTATCGGCGCTTTTGTTTTGCTTGCTGGCAGCATGTTGGTGTGCTACGCTCTGCTTTGTGTCCTTTTCCCATCAATACTTCATTGCTGCTGCTTTCACATTTCGCCATTTTTGTTGTGTTAAATTCATGGCTGCGTCTTCTTTGTACTCCTTACTCCACATTTAATATGCTTTTTATGCGCTCATTTTGTTTGGTGTTGCCACATTCAATGCCACATAAACGCAACCGCCGCGCACTCACCATCCTCGTCAATATTCATTTTGCCATCTCTCCCGCAAACGCTTCGATAATATTTACAGTTTTTGGTTATTTACAATTCGCCACACTCTGATCAATGGCTTGGAATGTAAAATCTGTTTTGACCAGAAACCCCCTCCACATCCGGGGCATTTGCGAAAAAATGGAGTTTTCAGCAGGGAAGCGCCGTAAATATATAAATGAAATGTGCAGAAAAGCAGCATGAGGCAAATAACTAAAATAAACAAATAAATAAATGCCACAAACGCAAAGTGTGATTGCCGTTTTCAACACACCACTTCTCTTTCTTTGCTTTCCTTCTCCTTCTCATTTTTATTTACGCACATTACTATGCATATTTTGTTTTTATGCATTTTTCAATGCAACCATTCAATTCTTATTTCTCACTCTTCGCTTCAGCTCTTCACTTTCGCATCCATGTTAATTAAAGTTTACCCATTTTGCTCGGAGGCTCTCTGTGCAGCTCCACTGCAAAATGGCAAGCGCGCAATCAATGAATGAATGGAGGTAGTTGGTTTGACAGGGTGACTCACCGACCCACAAGCTTGTTGAGCTTTACAATTCCCACCAGGCGATATTTTATTCATGCAACACTTGCCCCTTGCTCACTTGCTGCTGCTGCTGCCGCCTGCAGCTGTTGAATTGCAATCAATGAAGAATTCATTGCATGTGAATTCAATTGGACTACAAATACAAATAAAATACTTTTGTTTTTACATTTTGGTAAAAGCATTCATTGGTTTTGGGAGGGGGGTTGGTGGCAATCGTAGCTAATTTGAAAATTTACAAAACTAGTAAACTAGTTATAGTTTGTCTGATATTTTTTCAGCGATATGTTCATTGTTCAATTTAAGTGAGTATTTTCGAAAACCTTGCGATTTTACTGTGGTTAGGGATGCCAATTCAATGAAGAAACCTCTCACCATTTGATTGTTAAGGAGAGCAGTTCTCTTGCAATTAATCTAATCATCCATCGATATCATACATTTTTTTTTCAACGGACTAAATCTCGCTTATTCAAATCTTGTGAAGTCCTCTAAAGTTTCGCAAATATAAATAATATAAAATATTCAATAGAATTTAGGTTGAGGTTAGACTACACAGTCAAACAAAAACTATTTTGTTATGACCTGGAGCTCTTACTATGTTTATCTTATGTCTTTGGGGTCGAATCTGAGGACCATTTAAGGGGTTAGGAGTGGTCAGGATTTTCAAAAAATCAATTTTTGGTTTTTTGCATTTCGTTAAAATGAAAATTTGAATGAAAGTTGATCCGATAATTACTTATCGAGTTATTCGACAAATCATAAAGAGCACTCGGACACTTCAAAACGCTCGGGCGAAACTTAAAATGCGTTTTTCTCAAACCAATGCTTTATGAACTGGTGACAACTGTAACTCGAAACCCGCTCTGTAGAATTTAATGCAATTTATACAGCTTTAAAATACAAAATAATAATTCTGGGACTGAGGGAAGCTTTTTTTGTATTTCAAAAATTTCGATTTTTTAAGACCAAATAACTGTTGATTTTTTTTCCAAAAATTTAGAAAAAATTTTCCTGAGGCCACCGAAACAAAAAGCTTCGACCAGGATTATCTATTTCTGAAACAAATTTTTCTTATCCGTTTGATTTTAGATGAATCTCCAAGGACTTATGATTGTCACCACAAGGACCTTTTTTTGGAACTGTGTCAACACAAACAGCTATAACTTTGGAAATTAGAGAGTTTTCCGTGACTTCGAGTCAAAACATTGTGTAATAATGTCATATTATTACTTTTGCAAAATAACATAATTTAAAAGCAAACAAAATTTCTAAATTTAATTTAATTTTTTCGGTTTTCTGACTACCCTAAACACCTTAACACCATCAGATCGGGGTTTTGACAAAAATTCATTGAATTCGTTCGAAACTCTCTACTTGGGGGTTCTCCAGTTCACTGATTACGAATCCGATGTCGGTATTTTAAAATTCAAAATGTCGGATAAAATAAATATGTTGTACGCTTTTTGAAAATTTCATCGGAATAGCTTTAAACTCGTTACTCGGGGGTTCTCGGGGTCACTAAATACGAATTTGACGTTCCTTCTAAATCCATATTGGTTGGCGGACACATTTTAAAAATTCGCCATATTGCGTTTGCCATTTTGAAATTTAGAAAACCAACTGGTTAGTTGAAGCGGCTAATATCAATCCCACTCCATTACAATAGTTCACCGAAAGTAGGACCATTAAGATGTTTTAATCACAGCCTAGCGAAAGTTGAAAAGATGAAGAGAAGGTGTTGAGATGTTTCCAACTTGAATTTCTTAAAACAATTGGTGTCGGAACAATTTATAGGTTTCCATGCGACTAATGAAAAGTAATGGGTTACCGGACGATCCTATGTTTTCTAGACCTCAATTGAATATTTACAATGTAACCTTTATTTAATTTTTAGTATTTAAGAGAGAAGCTCTCGCGACCTCAATATCAATGATCACGTATTTCAAAAGTAATGTCCATTTTTAGGCAATACTAAGGAGTTTTTTATGACTGTTTTAATGAAGGAGCACCCGTTTAGATAACATCTGGTGATTTAATGTCTTCATCTATTTACTATTATTTTTTAATCTCATCTCGGGAATGATATTAATTGTCAACAAAAATTCTATATCGTTAATTGATAATAAATATTTCGGAGTATTATTTTATTCCAGATTAGAATGCCTTCAAATGAGCTCTTTCACTCTGAACAACCATTCAATGTTACTCATACGCCATGTACCTCTTAGCGTCAAACTGACGAAACATACATATAAACTAATGGTATATTTCAAAATTCATATTGTAAATGAGTTTCATATAGCATTACATATATTTAAATTCGTATTTTAGGAATATTTTGTTTAGCTCTCACTTTCACATTTTTACATATCTACATGACTTCCGAATTTTTTACACACATTTACAATTTATTCGCCATGCATGCTGGCATAGAATTTGTTTAACTTATTTGACATTAATTGTAAAACTCATTTGCCTAATTGAATGGCAAATAAAAAAATGCTACACACATGCCGACAAACAAGTATTTACCCATGTATTATATGTATGTGAGTGTGTGTACATTCATTAGTGCAAATAAAATTAATTTAATCGTTGAGTTGACATATGTTGACCCAATTTATTTTATGTTTCTATCTATGACTTACGTACCAACATACTCTTCAAGTGCTTTATACGACAAATAATTTATTTGTTGGCAACGAGAAACAAATTAGAGCCTATCCGCCAGTCACCGGTGTAAGCGGAAATGGTCTCAAATGGTCATACCAAAAACAATATATATTTTTGGGAGGTATGTGCAAATTTGGTTTTAAAAATTTGTCGCATTACATTAAAAAATTTGTTAGTGACAGTGAGAGCTTTTATTAAAGCCATAAAATCTTGAATATTCCACACGTTTCGTGTAAACAAACTTTTAATGGCAAATATGATTTATTGCCACATTAACTAGGTGATATGCCGCAACGGAAAAGGAACAATTAAGTAACGATATGTCACAGCTTGAACTAAATGCCCAAGTGGAAGTAAAAACCAGATTTGTTTAATGCAAAAAATGTATGAAAATTTTGATCTATTTTTTGGTTGCGGTTAAGGTACTTCTCAGTATTTTTTCATTGATAAAAAAAAATAAATTTTATATAAAATTCCGTTAATCAATATTTGATATCCTTCACATTAAATAATTTATTCATTCATTCAAATATAATTTTACTCACTGGGTAGCTGTAATACATCAATTTTATGTTTGTGTATCGTGTAGTCGTCTTCACTGCTTAATTGTGGCTTCTTCGCAGGTGTTTCCCTTCAAGTGTGCGAAATGTAAATATGTGGTTATTACTTGTTGTACATATGTACAGTACGTCAATAGGATAGGGTGTTAGAGTTTGTTGACGCATATTTATTACATCAGCATATGCTTAACGATACTCAACTAAAATTGTTAGTAAACAGCGGCATAAAAATTTCGCACCACTTTTCAAGTTTTTTTTTAAATTAGTTTTCTAAACCTTACCAATCGAGTTGTTTGATAAAGTTTTCTAAAAAGCATTGAAGTTCTTCCTATGTAGTAGTGTCATAAGTTGATTTCTAAGCTATTCTGCCATATTTTATGAGCGATAAGAGATCAACAAGCTCAAAAAACTATCAACTCTACCTCCCAGAATCTCAAACTATTTTCCCTTTCAAAGGGGAAATCAAAATAGGCGTTTAGATTCCGCTTATAATCTAAATTGTTTATTAAATATAATTTGAAACGATATGGCTCGCTGATTTTTTTTGTTTGCTTTTATTTGTGATAATATCTCTGATTCGTGACGATTTTAAGCCGATCAATGTAAATTATGGATATTGGAGCATGACAGATAATCCGTAGTGTCTCAGAAGTCATCAGGTTTTCCAATCCTTTGCTGAGCTATTATTTTCTAAACAGAATAAAATTCGTTCTCAATTGATTAATTAAAAATTGTGTAAGATTAATTTAGCTCAATTAACCACTGAAACTGCTCAATTAGATGATAACTATGAGTTTACGATGAATTGAGCTCAATATTATGAAAGAATTGACTCCATATTTCTGACAAAGTTTCGTCCCAATAATTATCAATTGTCTCTGATAAACAATGGTTTTATGTCTATCAATGTAAATTATAAATTTTCTGGCACAGCAAATACTTAGAAATGTCTTTCAAGTCGACAGATTCATCAGTCATCTGCTAAATAATATTTTCTAAATTTAATAAGTTTAGCCATTCCTCCTGTTTGAAAAAATCAAGTATATAGTATTCAATTTGTTCCTAATTGAGCAATTAACATTTTTACTACATTAATTGAATTCAATTAATCACATTATTTTCTCATGTGTAAAAAAATCAAATATATAGTATTCAATTGGTTCTTAAGTGAGCAATTAAATTTTTTAGTACATTAATTGAGTTCAATTAACCACAAAAATTGCTCAATTAGTTAGTAATTAAATATTAAGTATACCTTTTTTACTATTGGGTTTCATTTTATGACTCTTAAATGTAAATTAAACCTTAATTGAACAATTAGTTAACATAAATTGTTCTTAATTATCGACACAATTAGTTAATTTGACAAAAAAATTTAAATATAATTTTCAATATTATAGAGTCATTTTATATCAACAAAGTTTAGAGCCATAAAATTGATTTTCTCTGTTCAGACACAAATTTCTCCATCAATTATGGCATTAATTACTCTGCACTCTGAACTAAATGTAAACGCACAGTTGTGCATCATCAAACTGACGCATTAAAATATTATAAATTAATATACGAAACTATGCAAATATTGAAATTCCTTTTCACTTCCATGAAATGTGAATGCCAAAGCGAAATAATGTCCATTAAAATGCTGACGCAGATAAATCAAACGAATTGGTAAATTATGAATATAACAGTAATTTAATGATTTGCAAACAATTCATATTTGGCGTATTCATTTGTTTGCATATGCATGAGCATCTCATGCGTATGTGTGTGTCTGTGTGTGTGAAGGTACGTTAATATTTGGACAAGCATGTGACAACAGCGCGTGGGCTTGTTCGATTGGTTTCGCCAATGGGGAGTATAAAAGCGTGGGCGGCATTGCCGAATTTCGTCAACGCCACGCTTGAATTGGCGCTGCTACAAACAATTAAGTTGCCTACCGACACACACAGAACAGTGTAGGGGCACATACACTCCAATATTTCTATGTGTGCTTGTGTGTAGATGAGTATGTTATGGAATGTTAGCGTGTAACCAAGGCGTGTTATGTTAAGGATTTCGTGTGTGTCATGCGAAAGCGCCACGATTAAATTTGATTTTCTATATAAATCTCGTTAAAGCGGCGTACAGCAACAGCGTCATTCTTTAACAACGTAACAAAAGGGGACAGCTTAAGTCATGTTAAATAGCTGAGTGCTGCTTGACATTAAATTATATAATATAGATAGCTATATGTTGATTTACAGTGTACGAAATTAGCAAGGTTTAATGTGTGAAAGGAGTAAGAAAGATTAAAAAATTAGATAATCGCTGTGTAGAAAGTTTATTCTTTTGTATTAATTAATCAAATCACATTATCACTCCAAAAAATCTTCAGGAATGCTGCCTGACAATTCACAATTAATGTCGGATAACAGATTGGGCCTCGGTTACGTAAACCCGATTATCGCTTTAATCTTTAAGCCTTTTAAAAAATTAGATGGCAGTACTGTGATGATGTAATGATCCAACAGTTAACGATATCGATTTTTGTGATTTGACTGTTTCATTTTATTTGAGAATATATGGTCACTCGATATTGTTTCATGAATCTCGAATAGTTTTTCTGTTGTTTAAATAGGGCAATTTGGTTTTATATGACCAAGAGTACAATTAATCTCGAATTATCAATGTTAGAATTATAGTTAAATAGAATTTCCAAATTATGTCTAACGAACTCAATAGGCCTCTTACTTACTTACGTGAGATATAATATATAAATGGTTTTTCAATAAAAGCTCTACAAAAGGTTTGGGATATCAATGAAATTATTTATTCCTGTGTAAGTATATTAGATGCCATTATGTATGGAACTCGATTTCTTTTGCATGGCCACCACGGGTACGCTTGCAGAGGTCCAGACGGTGAACACAATATCAGCCAATTCTGCAGCATAGACCATAGACTTGACTTAGCCCATTTCATAAGATAACAAGTTCATCCAACTTGCTTTTCAATAAGTCGATTGTGACATTCGCTGTGTGGTTTATGGCACCGTCCGGTAGGAACTACATATTGTCCAAGTCCATATCATCCAGTTCGGGCCAAAAATATTCGCTTATCCTTGAGCGGTAGCGATTCCTGTTAACAGTAACTTACCAGTCTTGATCATCACGGAAAAAGTACGGCCCAATGACGGCGCCGATCCAAAAACCGCACCAAACCTTAATTTTTTCAGGATGCAATGGTGACTTATGGAGTACTTGTGGATGCTGCCTGACCAATAACGCATATTTTGCTTATTGACGAATCCATTCAGTCAGAAATGAGGCTCATCGCTGAAGATGATTTTTCGATGAAAATCCGGAGCCTTTTCAAGTTGTATATCAAGGTCAAGCGGCTTCAGTACTTGAGTCAATTAGATGTTGTAAAGATGTATGCCAAGATCTTTTCGCAAAATTCGCTAAAACGGCGTCACAGATATTTTCAACGCTTGACAACGACGTGTGAGAGATTGATTTGAGTTTTCCTCAATTGATGCGCTAGCGGCAGCAATATTCTCGACACTACGGGCACTTCTTTGTCTCACTGGCACGGGAACATTTTGTACTGTGCCTGTGGATTGAAATTTTCCCAATAGACGCTCAATTGTTGATCTGACAGGACGATTATGACGACCATAAATAGAACGTAGCGCTCTTAAAGTTTAGGCCACTGACTTTCGGTAGTAAATTTTATTAATTTCGACACGTTGTTGGATTGTATATCTTTCCATGATGAAATGGCAAACCTTACTAAAGAGAAATGTCAAAAGAGCGGGGAAAAATATAGCGCCGTTTGCTGTTCCAAACGGTATATTTTTGAAGCGTCCTTTTTGAAAAACCTTTTACTAAACTAAACTAAACTTTTTCTAAATAATTTAAGAAAATAATTACTTAATTAAGCTAAAATTTATATTATTTGTATATAATCATATAAAAAATAATTCAAAAAGTATTATATAAATTCATGTTGCCACCCAGCAATTGTCGCGCATTATCTCCACATACACATGTCGCAACAATCAGTGGCAAACTCATTTCGAATTTGCACAACAGTTACTGATGACGAAGTAATATGCCACGATATGGCTATTCAATGCAGGAAACACTAGTACATAAATTCGTAACAAAACCAGATTGATATCGATGATGGCGGCGGCGTCGATCATCAAAGACGAAGTTTACTCCTGCGCGGGAATGGGTGCAACTAAGTTGGCAGCAAGGCACATAATGAAACAGTAAAAGTACAACAAAATTTGTTTTTGTATTTTTCCGCGTATGTTGCTAAGCAATTTGCCTACCACACACACCATATACACAAGTACAATATCACATAATACCTAAAAGTATTTCATATTTGGCGGAAATTATCAACATTGATTTAGTGCAGGCACTTGAAGCGGCAGGAAATGCCAGCTATGACATTTTTGCTATAAGATAGCCATAAAGTGGCGTTGTGACAGCATTAAGTGCGTTTATGATTTATTCACGGCGGGCCTACGTGCTTGCCTTAGCCACGGCGTATACGCAACATAAATTTGCAGATAATAGAAATAAATGCGTGTGGTGCGTGTATGCTTCAAAAGCGACGGAAAAATAAGCGCGAAATTAATGAAGAATTAATGAATTTAAAACGGAAAGCTTTATCGACAGCTACAATTGAATTTACGTCATGGAGGTGTGCACCTGCCAAAAAAAATAAAGGTACACCTGTTATGTTTCGTTTATATGAAAAGTGTGTGCGATTTAAGCGTGTTTGACGTGAGTGGAAATCATTAATTTTCGCAACTTTTGTTAAATATAACAATTAGTGTTTTGTATTTTTTTATTTTGTTTCATTTAACAAATCGTTTGTAGACATGCGAGCTTTATAGTGGATTACTGGTATAAAATACAAGATTTTACACCCACTAATCACGCCTTAAAATGTACGAAGTTTATGTGATATCTTAATTATAAAATAATTAAATGACGTCATTGATAGTGAGTGGGTGTGTCTACGCGATTTTTTTGCCTTTGTAATATTCACAACGAGTTTAAGTGCCTTTGTGATTTATGAGAAGTAAAGAACGGCTCTTTATACTTTTAGTCGCTCATATTCCTTAAAAGCTTGTATAATGTTGAGAAGGAGTAAAATTATGCCCCTGTTGTTTCTTCACCCTGTTGTTACAATTGAAATTATCAATTACCTAAGATCTTAGTATAATAAATAATTGAAATCCAGCATCGACAAAATCGACTTTTTTTCTGGAATATACTATTTTTTTCCAAGAGATGGAGTCGTAATTAAAAAAATTATATTCTCCGTTTTTCGAAGTTAGCCTCAAAGTTTGTTCTCCGAAAAAAATAAGAATGTATACACTGAAAAATATTGAACCCCTTATAACATCTGTCATATAAGCTTGGCGAAAAAGTTTAATATACCATTGAATTCAGAGAAATTTAGACTATATCTATATCTTAGATATCTAATAATTATATCTTGTAATTAATAATACTTTTTTAAAAAGTCCTTTTTTCGAATTTGGAATCCAAATATTTCGATTTTGAAGCTCAATATTTTCTAATTAAAATGATTTTGAAGCTCAATATTTTCTAATTAAAATGCTTGATATTTTTAGGACCTTGGGAGTCCATAAATGGGGAAGAAAATCACCTAATTTGGAAATAAATGTTCGTGATCTTAAATGTTACTAAATGCACTTATGCTTGCTATACTTCGAAATCAACTTTCTCATATAGCTTCACTTTTGACTGAACTTGAGAACCTACGTGCTTACATATAATGTATATAATTATGTATTTTAATGGTGTAAATTCACATATCGTTGCGTGGCAAGTGAATATTACTTTTTATGTGTTTAATGCTCATCACCTACTCCTCCAATAAAAGTGGTAACAACATAATTACACCTTACATAACCTATGAACTCTTAGTACATAATTAAATGATTATAGTTTTTTTATTTCAAAAAATGTTCTTGTTGGAATCATTTAAATAAAATAGCCCGTGAAGAATATGGTGATATACTGATCAAGACAAATTATACTAAAAAAAATTGTAATGTAAGCTCCTAAGGAAAATACAGTTGAACTTCCATAACTTGAACTTCTATAACTCGAAGTTCTCCATAAATCGAACTCTTGAATTGGCATTTCATACAAATTACCTTCCGTAACTCGGAATTCTTTCTAGCTCGAAGTTTTTTTTTGTGGATTACGGTGATTCGAGTTCAGCTGTATATACAATTACTTTATAATACTTCATATTATAATAATACTTCATATTATAACAATAATATAGCTGCTTATAACTGCCTTTAATTCACTAAACTCTAGAGAGAAGCGTATCGAACACTCAACTGGTATAAAAACTGGCACAACAAAAATATTTAATATTGAATAGGGAGTGCTTAATCATTTTATAAGGTATCCATATAATACTTTATTCTAGATCTAGATTTTATGTAAGATAAAAGAACAGTGAACAAACTTAATAAGTAGATCAAAGACTTTGATTCGTTCAAAAAGCTTCAATTTCTTGTGATTATAGAACTGATATGAATTAACGTGTTATATGTATTTGGTTCTCAATCCGATAAAATAATTCTTAATTTTTTTTAATTTTCTGAATTCCCAAATAAAATACTCTTAAACAACTACAAAAATGTCTCTAAGTTTAAAATATCATCCATTCGCCACCACAGCACAACTAGTTTTCCTTCACTTTTTAAACGCCTCATTTCACTGTAGGATCTCCCAATAAGTAGAAGCTTTCGCTTTGTTTGCTTTGTAATCGTGCCTTAACCTTTGTAACATGCAAGATATAACCTTTTTGTTGCAATTGTTGTTGCTTTTGAGCTGGTGTAAATGGTGTAATTAAAGGTTGTTGCTTAAAATCCTTCCACTGGGTCAATTGGGTTTTTAAGCGCTGATTATAACACTTAACATGCATGCAATGTCAATAAAAAAGGCACGAGCAGCTATAGCCAGTGCACGCTATGATTCAAGTACGTTTTATAGAATAGAGCGATGTACATACATATACATACATAGATATGTGGGTAGGTGTATATACTCTTTTAGTGAATAGTAATTTTGATTAAATTTAATAAAGGGTATGGGAAGTGAGTTTGAATTTGAATTTTTAGAGGTTATTAGGGTTAGGACAGCATTTTATAAATTATGTTCATGAATATTTATATAATAACTATAAAAAATTAATTTGAATATTAATGAACGCTTTCCCAATAAGAATATTATTTTTGGAACGAAACATGTTTTTGGATTAGATTTCCATATGTTTATTAGCGTTAATTATGTTATGTAAATTTAAAATATACAAAATTGTATCTCCTTCTATATGAAATAAATACAACCAATAGTTCCTTCAGAAACTTTAAAAACCTCTTGGCCGGAAAACTATTTTGCACCTTTCAAAGCACAATATTTCATATATCCACCGTTATACTTGAACAAGACTAAATTCAAGTGCATAACTGAATGCCTAAACAGTGAGCCACTTTATTCACCTCCACATATGTACTAGAATATGTATTTATATAATCATTGGAATAATATTTTCCCACGTATATAAATATTTGTCTCAAACTACAAGGGCAAAGTACAACAAGCTATTGTTGAGAGAGCCTCTTTTGTCGTTTTGATGTCACGAAAAGTGACGCATTCACATTTGGCTATTGTTTTTTATGCGAAAAAGTTTTTTGGCAACTACAACTTTATCATAAGTGCCAACTGAAGCATAACGGCAATATTTTCTTAGGACACACAGCTTCGTAGATTTATATAGATATGTATAAGAAAACCTTTGATTGTCATCCTCATCGTAACATCCATAACTAACTGAGAATATATGAGTTTTGAAGTCGTATTAGTATAAAGTTGTACTGTGAAATGAACTTGCACATGTTCTTAAGGTTAAAACTGAATCTCACCTTAATTTGAGTCCATATTTAATATGTATATAAAAAATGTACATAATGGTCATGAACAGAAGTGTTATGAGAATAGAATTACTGGGTTATTAGACTTTAATAAATATACAATTATAAGAAAAGCAATAATAATTTCATGCGGAAAATAGCAGCTACATTAAAAATGAGAACACTAATCACACAAAGCATGTTCATAGGTGTACTAAGAGAAATTAAAAACGACCTGAGAGGATAGATACAAATACGCTTCTTGGTTAAGTTAAAAAACTTCCCCATAAATTGATCAATCGCCTTAAGGTTATTACAAATTGACTAAGGTTAAGATTTTGGAATTCAGATAGATCACTTTGATAGCTGAAGAAATGAGAGCCCGGGAATTCTAATTTTAGATAGATCACTTTGATAGCTGAAGAAGTGAGAGCCAGGTATTCTAATTTTAGTGTATCGAAAGTGATATACTGGGCTTAATCATTGAATCCGCAGCGAACTCGAATTCGATACGATACGATTTTCGATCGAACTTTTTATGCAATCATTCACTACGTCGATAAACTGCTTTACCATTAAGTGAGAACTTAAAACTGTTTTATCGACAAATCGACAAATTTGATAAAATAAATTGTCTGTGCTTTTTGCTTCATTTAAAAAAATATATAAAACTGACCTCATGAACTTAAATTTACTTAAATGAAGGGCCCACTGCGTTGCACATTTTTGTTATTTTTTTGGTGACAAACTTAAAATCATTTTTACACTATACCAGTGTTGTCCAACGTGACTGTGTGCACGTTATGCTTGTGTTGGTTATTAGCGTACATACGGAAAGCTACGAGCAGACAACACGAATACGGAACAGTGCGTACAAATAAGTAAACGTACTTTTTAAAAATTACGGTCAACTAAATTATCTATATTTATTTCTTTATTATATTGCTTAATTCTAATGAGATCAGAAATGTGATTGTTTGATAGTATAGCTGATAATTTAATTGTAAATAAAAATTTCTTTTGTAATTATCAAGAAGACTTTTTCGGGCGTCTCCCTCGATATTTACAAGATTTTTATGACAACGTTCATAATGTCTTTTTATATCATGTTTGCTACAACGCTTTATTTTTTATAACATATTAAGCATTCTGCATGCTTTTCATGTTCTCAATAAAAAAACAAGTAAGGAAGGGCTAAGTTCGGGTGTAACCGCACATTTTATACTCTCGCAATTTATTGATGTAATTTTATAAAGACAACACAATTCGACCCATATATTCGGCATAAAGTTCAATAGAATAACGAAAATCATCATAAATAGTATATGGGGACTGAGGTAATTCCTAAACCGATTTCACTCGTTTTCACCACCAAGATATAACGTATCGAAGACTATACGCTCACTTAATTTAATATTACTTATAATTAGGTATATGGGATCTGGGGGAAGTTATGACCCAATTTTTACCATTTCAGGTACAGAGAGAAACTGTTATAAGAAAAAAATTCAGAGGGAATGAATTACATTAAAATATCTGAGGGATTTACCTATATTTTCGGTGAAAAATTAACCTTAGGCACTGAGTTCTTCATGTTTGATATCAGGGGCCTTGAAAAGTCATGGTTCGATTTTGACAATTTTTCCACAAGTGATGTCACAGCTCAAATACAGTATTTGTGTAAAGTTTTATTCCGCTAGCTTCATTGGTTCCTTATGAATACATTATAAAGTGAACGAATCAGATGGAATTCAAAATTGGGTTATATGGGAAGTAGACGTAGTTGTGAACCGATTTCGCCCATATTCCACCCGTGTCATCAGGGTGTCAAGAAAGTGTTATGTACCGAATTTCATTGAAATCGGTCGAATAGTTCTTAAGATATGGTTTTTGACCCATAAGTGGGCGACGCCACGCCCATTTTCCATTTTGTAAAAAAATCTCAGTGCAGCTTTCTTCTGCCTTTTCTTATGTAAAATTTGGTGTTTCTGACGTTTTTCGTTAGGGAGTTAACCCACTTTTAGTAATTTTCAACCTAACCTTTGTATGGGAGGTGGGCGTGGTTATTATCCGATTTCTTTCATTTTTGGACTGTATAAGGAAATGGCTAAAAGAAACGACTTCAGAAAGTTTGGCTTATATAGCTTTATTGGTTTGCGAGTTATATACAAAAAACCTATTTGGGGGCGGGGTCACGCCCACTTTTCCAAAAAAATTACATCCAAATGTGCCCCTCCCTAATGGGATCCTATGTTCCAAATTTCATTTTCATAACTTTATTTATGGCTTAGTTATGACACTGTATAGGTTTTCGGTTTCCTCCATTTTGTGGGCGTGGCAGTGGACCGATTTTGCCCATTTTCGAAAGCAACCTCCTCAGGGTGCCAAGGAACATGTGTTCCAAGTTTCATTAAGATATCTTAATTTTTACTCAAGTTATCGCTTGCACGGACAGACGGACAGACGGACGGACAGACATCCGGATTTCAAATCTACTCGTCATCCTGATCATTTATGTATATATAACCCCATATCTAACTCTTATATTTCTTGGTGACACAAACAACCGTTATGTGAACAAACTATGATACTCTGTGCAACAGGTTGCGAGAGTATAATAACATGTTTCCCAAATTTGTTTGAGAATTTTTAGTGCGTTCTGTTTTCTAGCGTCAACTGATCGCAAAATTCTGCTTTGCTTGCCTACGAAGTTGAATACAGTAGCACAATCGTGCTTTCACAGACACTTGTCGCGACATGTTGGTGTGAGGTATCTGGCTTGTCCGTGCGCTATTGTGCGCATAGGCCGTGGACAATGCTGCACTATACACACAGTTTAATTCTTGTAAAATTTCTTAATAAAAAGTATTTAATTCGCCTGTGGCTCTTTGAGAAAATTTTTGCGCTTTCGGGGGGCAACTTTATATCGTATTTAAACGCTTCAAATTAAGTTTTGTTAAAGTGCTTTTGTCTCTTGTCTCTAAAATACCCATATAAAACATAATTTAGTCCGCCATTCGTAATTATTTACATAAAAACATCCAAATGGTTTTCCGGATTCAATGATTTCGTAATTAGCGACATCTATTAGCCGCGAAATGTATTTTTTCGAGTCGGTAAGTGAGTTCAATGTGATCGTACATTTTATTTTCGATACGGTGTCAATGATTCCGAAGCAACATTTTTCGACCGAATCGAACCGTTTTTCGATCGAAACAGATTCAATGATTAGGTCCACTATCTTTTCATCTACATGACAATTTCGTTAATAAGCATATGGCCAGATTTTCAAACATATCGCTTGGGAACTAATTGGTCAATCAAAACATGAGGAAAGCTAAGGGAATGAAATTAGGACAGATAATTATTAAAAACAAAGATGTCCATCTGACATTAACTATTTGTCGCATATTTGACATTCGCCTTTCGACATCTCTCTAACAGTTCCCATATGAGGTCTATCTGATGTTTCCCATCTGACGTCATTTGCCATTTCACGTCTATCTGACATTTACAATTTGACGTTTCCCATCTGACGTCTATCTGACATTTGTCATTTGACGCCTATCTGAAATTCCTCATGGAAAGTTTTAAGTCCTTAAAATTTAATCTTAAAATATAAATTGTTGTTTTTTCTGTAATTAAATGTGATTTTTAATTGAGCCGTTTTGACTTTGGCGACCGATGACGATTCTAAGTACTTCGGAACTTTTTATGTTTGATTGAAAAACGATGAGGATATGAATAGAGATTGCTCTTGTGTTTTAATAAGTACATGTCATAGAAACATCTGATTGTATCTCTGAGCTCATCGAATTCTTTTGGTGAATAGAACCTTTATGAAACCTTGCTTAGGAATTGAATATTATAGGTTATAAGGATTCTTTATTGGTTTGTCTCTTTAACAATCTATAAAATTATATAGAAAACCCTTTTATTGCAGTAAACATTATCGAATTTAAACATCCATAAACACACTCTTCTAATGTCAATATGCCGTTATCAATGCTCCAAGCAACAATCTCCATAAATCTTAAATGGTTTCGCTTTTAATTCGAAATAAGTGTAAAAGAGTGTAAATAATAATAATGGCTGACAAAAGGCATAAAAAGCATGCTGTCATAGAAAAATAGTGAAATCTGCAAAAAACAACAAACGAAAAATGCCAAAATTGAATGAAAGAAACCACGAATGTTTAAGTGTTCGCAGTGCCTTCACACATACATATCCTTTATATTCATATGTATATATCTGGAAGGCCTTAGCAACACACTGGCAGGCAATGTGCACTCAAGAACATGAATAATAGCTAGAAAAATGGTGACATTTCTTGCCACATAATGAAGTCAGTCACAGTGGCAACAACCTTTGGAACGAGCAAAGGCGTGCAATAATAACAAGATGTCGTGGCACTAAACACGTTTTGCCGGTGGCATAAAAACAGCGCAGAATTTTGGCATGAAATTCGGGAATCGAGAGAATGTATGATATATATTCTCATGAGTGTGTTTCTGAGTGTATATGTGTTGGAGTTACATATGTGTAGAGTATGTAATATGCATGTGTGTCTGGTGGAAGAAGCAAATTGGTGTCAATGACTTGGTAAATAACCGCAAAGCGGCGTGTGTGCTCCACTTACTTATATACATATATATACATATATGAATTTCCTATGAGTTTTTATTTGTTCGTGTGCTCCTTCACTTCCTGTACTAATTTTTTTCTGCCTCTTTTATTGGCCTAAATGGCATTTGCTTAATTGTTTAACCAAATACAGTAACAGTAGCTAAAGTAAATACCATCCACACACACATACTACAAACACACTTCAAGTGCCTCATATTTTTGCCTGCATTTACTTATTAGTTGCTTCCTTCGAGCTCAACAAAATTTGAATTGTGAGTGAACCGAAAATTTATGATCTCTCTGCTTGGCATTCGTGTAGGCACATCTCTAAATTAATCGCTACATGTGATTCTAATGATGTTAATAATGCTTATGTTAATGATAATGTCTCCCACAGATATCTATATAGTCGACATAGTGTGCTCAGCACGCCCTTGCATAAATAGTTTTTTCTTCGGCTAAAAGTTCGTAAATTTTGTGTAGATAATTGCTTATGCATAATGCATAAGTTGTATGAGTTTATGCGCTTACGATTGAGGTTAAATATATATGGATAAATAAATTTGTACTTGTTTAGATGCAAATTGCTGCAGGAAATGGCATCGAATATGAGAGGCAAGAGAGAGGGAGAGAGAGTGGGTTGACTAGTCATTATTTGTATGAAGATTTTTTCTTCAATATAAGCCCAATTGTAAATGAGAAGAGTTAACTCGCTATTCTGTAGGACGTTCAGTTATATACAGGATATGATTCCTGCTATCTTTTCCTCTCGACCTGCTTCTTTTTTTTGGAGCACCGTCGCGTGGCTTATCAAAACCCGATGTGCACAAAAGACAAATGTCATACAACCGGTATTCTTTACTTTGGATTTAGAGAGAACTAACTTTGACTCTAGTTGGTTGCTTTAGTAAACTTTGAGAAGCTCCAAATTTTCTTTGATGTAGGACTGAATTTAGGTTGAATTAAGATCAAGGTTGTTGTACTAAGAATATTATTTTTCATATTAATTGATGAGTTCGGGTATATCCGCTCATTTTATACTCTCGCAATTTATGTATTAAAATATTATACATATATCGTATAGAAAATCTTAATATCTCCCTTCCGCTTTTTGTCTGTTGAATTTCGCGGCTATGAATAAAGCGCTACAGAGCTCATATCTGGCAATACTACATAGTATATCTGAATGGTCTTGACATAACCTACAAAACGACGCTATGCATAATTAGTTTGGATATTGCGATCAACAGTTATAAAAGTGTAAGCCGGTATTGTTGGCCAGAAAGGTTTTGCTGTGTGTTTGGTGTGATCGGATGGGAATCATCCACTATGAGCTGCTCCCATATGGCCAGACGCTTAATTCTACTATCTACAACGAACAACTGGACCGCTGGAAGCAGACGATCCACCAGAAGCGTCCAGAATTCGCCAACAGGAAGGATGTAGTGTTCCACGTGGACAACGCCAGACCACACACTTCGTTGATGACTCATCAGAAGCTACGGGAGCTCGGATGGGGGGTTTTATCACATTCACCATATATCCCGGACATAGCGCCAAGGTTCTTGTCCATGGTGAACGCCCTTGGTGGTGTAAAGTTGAACTCAAAAGAGGCTTGTGAAAAGTGGCTGTCCGAGTTCTTCGCAAGGAGTGGGCCTTCTACGAGGGGAGTATTATGAAGTTGCCGTCTAGATGGCAACAGATTATCGAAGGATGCGGCGCAGATTTGAACTAAATCCGATCACTGTAACACACTGTAAAGGCGTAAGGGAGATATTTGCCTACTTAATATATAGTATATGGAAGCTTGAGTAATTCCTGGATATTTTTGCCACCAATCTACATTATATCCACGATTATATGTTCACTTCATAATAACTTTGTATTAACTCATATATACGGTATAAAGTCCACTGGAAGTTTGAAAACCCGTGTATGAAGTATATGCGTGCTAGAGAGTATTGACCCGATTTTGGACAATTTTTAACACAGAGACATAATATTATATGGAAAACAACTCCTTTGAATTTCTATACAATATCTGAGGGATTTATCTACATTTTCGGTTAAAAAATGGTCACAAGCACTGAAAAGCACTTGAAACCTTATAGTCTGATTTTGGCGATTTTTAGGCGGGCGATTCGTCACCTTCGTTATTTTGATATATGTATATAATCCTATATCTAACTCATCTAGTTTAAGACTTACAAACAACCGTTAGATGGATTAAACTCTGAGCGAGTAAAATAATGTGTAGAAATGTAGGCATTGCTACGTTCAAACTTAGTTTTTAGCTAAGAAAGGAAAGAGAGACATTATAAACTCCAATCATAGAGATATATCTCTTATACATATAGATATAGATATAGAACAAATAATGTCTCTAATATGTGACGATTCTATGGAAAGCTAAGTTTTTTCGAAATCTGTTCATTTATAGTCACGAATTTTAAATTTGTAAGCCAAATAGAAGGATTTACTTCCCTTTATATCACAAATATCCATGATTATAGTTTAAGTAGATATATTATCTTATCTCTAGCAACTATTGATAGAATCGGTCGCTATTTTTCCTTATTTCTGCTCTATAATTGACGTTTCTAAATATTTTCATGCCAAAATCTATGAAGTCCATTGACATATTTCATTCGTTTACTTGATTATTACGAAACGTCTCATCGACTCCCTCAATGTTGCATATACAAAGTTATATATTTCGGATATTATTCAAGACATCTTAGTTAATTATTCATAATTTTATTTAATATTCTGCTATAACCCGGAAATATTTATTTATAACGTATCAGTTAAAACTTAAAAATAATTTGCTTCATTCACTCATTGTCCCCCATATAATCACTTAAATTAATTTTCGCTGAAATTTCTTTAAATAATTGACACTCCTTTCTTTATATTCGAATATATTTAATTTTCCACTCACCTCTCATGTAAATATAAGCCGTTCCGCGCATATTTCTTCGCGTCAGTACAACCAGATTAAGGACATTCCCAATGATGCCGAGCGAACAGATTATTGGTAAAATAATGCCGTAAGAGTACTCGCGTAAAGCCTCTGTGCGTGGATCCTCAGGGAACTGCATAAAATAAGAAATGGAAAATAAGCACACAAGTATATTATGAAGGAGAAGGAAATTAATAAGCAAAAATGATGGAGATTTAAAAATAAGCGATCACTGCTGGAAATTCCACCATACACGCTGCATATGCCTACAAGAACAAGTACGTGTATGTACATAAATAGGCGGCTTTTGTTGTGAGAAACAGCGAAGAAAAGGTATGGACGTTGTTAAAAATGTCATTCGCAATAAACAGCGGCATTAAATGGCCTTCCAAATGCTTGTGCATATAAACATTTATCCAGTACAATAAAAGCCATTACAGTGAGGCTTGCAGAAGCACACATACGCGCTTACATGGAAGCACGAATACACATACCGTAAGCCTTGCCGCATACTGGCACGTACCGTTAAACGAGTAAATGGAAATTTCAATGAAAAGTAAGAAAAATTGAAAAGAAGCTGCGCTAAAATGTTGCCAACAAAGTGTTGCGAGCAAAAAAAAAAAAATGACAAAAAACGTAGAGGAATATATAAGTCAGTGGGAAAAAATGACTGTAAAGAAAAGCAGAAGGTTGACATAATCTATGTCATTACTATGCCCATTCATTGCCGTCTGCATGTCCTACAATACGTACAGCAAAGGGCTTAAAGGGCGGCACGAGCTGCTCGATGCTCAAGTGAGTTCGACCGTGTTCAAGTCGCTGCTGCACGACTGTGTCTACCAATGTCATTACAAAGCGTCTAACGCCACTTTTACATGCTGCCATCACTGCTAGTACTGCTGCTGCGGCTGTTGCAAGCTGTAGGCTCCTCGCCCCTCGTCCATCGCCTATTACCCACTTCGTGCGCTCGCTCATTGCCATTAGTATTAGTATTTGTATGGCAAATCAATTTCTTCTTCATCTTCTCCAGCTCTGCTTTTCCCGTTATCGTTGATGGGTCTGCAGTTGAATGAGAGGCGCTGTGTCATCGTCTCTGTGAATGGGTCTAGGGCTGCTTAGCATAACTACAGGCGCGCCGAGAATTTACAAATGAACAAGTAGCGTTATAATATATACTTGTACTTGTATGTATATGTATATGTCTTTATGTTAGGGTTGTTCTTAAGATTTTGGTAGGTTTTCTCAGCCTCAATTGCTTCGTCAAAACCTGGCCTCAAAGGCCTGACTCACAGGGATCTACTCAATAGCGGTTCTAATAGTCTAAACGGGATTAGGATTAACATATTGAAATCTTCTACAATTCTTTAAATATAATTCATAATAAATAAATTTTGCTTTTTAGAGGACTTTATAAAAATTTGTCTCTATAACTCTAAGGATCACCCTAATAATCGTGCATTTTCATATATAACTTACTTTATACCTAGTGCTCATTGGAATTTTATTTTTTTGTGGACGAAATTTAAATATTCAATTTTCAATTTGCTACTCAAATTTACATACATGTATATTGCACAGGAATCTCTATTGGCTGTATGCGTCGATAGCAGCCCAATTGAGCCTTGAGTAAACGACCTTGTCGAAGTTTCGTGCGAATTCTCAACTTATTTCTATTATACCAAATTTGTTAATTTAAATTGATGGCGTCGTAGTGGACGAAGGGTAATTTTTGTGGGTATATTTACTTGCAAGTGGTGTCAAATATCGTATATATTCAAGAAATTTTAAATACTGCGAGGTTAACCTAGCGATTTTTTAGGGGAAATGCTTGTACTTTGACTCAGAGGAGATTCAGTTTTGATTTTTTTAATACCCATTTAATATCTAATGATCTCGAAACTAGTAAATTTAAATGGGTTAGGCTCGGGCCGTTATAAATTTTATGTACATATCTCTGAAATTATTAAAGTAATATCAACTAAACTTGTTGGGAACGTTTCTTCCAACATTTCATCACAAACTATGAAAATGGATGAAATAGGGTAAAAATCACGCCTATCTTCCCTTTAACTCAATTTTAAAATTCATCTGATTCCTCTTATCGACATTTCGATAAAATGGTTGAATTTTTACTTTTCGAGCCCCAAATGCCGATAAGAGGAACTTTTGACTGACTCTTGAAAGTGATGTTTTTTCCTGGTAATGATAATAATAATAACAAGTAAGGAAGGGCTAAGTTCGGTTGTGACCGAACATTTTATACTCTCGCAATTTATTTATTTATTTTTATTAATATTATATAATACACAATTTGATCCACATATTCGTCATATATATGGTATAAAGTCCATTCAAAGTTGGAAACCCTAATAATAGGTTAGAAGCACCGAGGTCCTCATGTACGATATATAGGGGCCTTGAAAACCTATGGTCCGATTTCAGCGATTATTAGAAAGGGGCTGCCACACTATAAATGCAGTATTTATGCAAAATTCTGTTCCGCTATCTTTACTAGTGCTTACTTTACATATTGTAAAGTAATCTAAGTTCTGGTATATAGGAAGTAGGCTTGGTTGTGAACCGATTTGGCCTATTTTCACAACATATCGTTGGGATGCAATATTACAAACCAAATTTCATTGATATTGGTCGAGTAGTTTCGGAGATATGGATTTTGACCCATAAGTGGGCGAAGCCACACCCACTTAAAATTTTGTATACCAATTTGGGTTGAGCCCTTCTGTACATTCTTTATAATGAAATTTAAGGCATTTTTAGTAGTTTTCAACATAACCTTTGTATGGGAGAAGGGCGTGGTTATAATCCGATTTCCTCCATTTTTGGACTGTATAAGGTAGTACCTAAAATAAAGATTTTAGAAAGTTTGGTTGATATAGCTTGAGTAGTTTACAAGATATGTACAAAAGACTTAGTAGTGGGCGGTGCCACGCCCACTTTCCCAAAAAAATTACATCCAAATATGGCCCTTCATAGTGTGATCCTTTGCACCAAGTTTTACTTCCATAGCCTTATTTAAAGCTTAGTTATGGTACTTTATGTGTTTTCGGTTTTCGCCATTTTGTCGGCGTGGCAGTGGTCCAATTTTGCCCATTATCGAAAGCAACCCTCTCACGGTCCCAAGGAACATATATACCAAGTTTCGTCAAGATATCTCAATTTTTACTCAAGTTAACCGTTGCACGGACGGACGGACGGACAGACAGTCATCCGGATTTAAACTTTTCTTGTCACCCTGATCATTTTGATATATATAACCCTATATCTAACTCGTTTAGTTTTAGGACTTACAACCAACCGTTATGCGGACAAAACCATAATACTCTCGTAGCAACTTTGTTGCGAGAGTATAAAAAATTATAAAAATTGGGCCTTCAAATATATTATATAAGGATTTTCAAATTTTCGGTTGGGTTTGTATCGCATTTATCGGTCAATATGTAAGACCTGGTGGACATGACTGAAATATATAAGGTGGGTGAATAAGCTTGGATATACTACAGTGTTGTGGTGAATATGGGTGATATATCAAGAGTAAAAGTAATCTGATCAAACCTTCCCTAGTTCTGAAATCAGGGTTAGACTAAATTCTAAAATTATTTTATAATGGTTGCCGCTACTCTGGCTGATCAAAATGTAGTAATAAAACTATGACATGATATTACCAATAGTTTAAGATAATAATCCGTGTTGGATCTGGCTTCTAGCGGTTTTTCCTATCAGATCTCAGCTCTCAAGGAAAAAAGTATCGCTAGAAAGTACTTTAGAGAACAAAAAGTGGAAACCGTCAAGACTGATCCCTATGTTAAATAAAAATTCCATTCCTACTACAATAATGTTATGGAAAAGTTATAAGATCGCTATAATTTCACTGATCTTTGACTTATGGTTTAATATAAAACAGTTGTTCCCTTAACCTAAATTTATTTCACCTTTTTGAACCTCGTAAAATTAGCATCACACCGATGTCATGACAATCACTTTCAAAATAATCGATACATTAAAGTCTCACTTGTCCAACGACAAACTCACGCATATTGGCAGTTTTCATTCATCAAACGGAATGAAGACAAGAGCAAAAGCAACTGAAAACAAAAGTAAAAAAATAATCAGCCACAGCCCCGCACAAATACTTACCTCGTTGGCAATGAAAAAATCATCACGTAAACTACTGCCGCCGGCACCACTCACCGCCGCGCTGCCGATTACTATGTCTGACTCGGCGTTGCTGCTACCAACACCAAAACTGCTGTGCGCACTATATAGTGTTGGTGTTGCGCCAGCGACGCTACCGACAATCGTCGTCGCACCATCCTCATCGATTTGTTCGCTCATCGTCGACGCACTCAAGTTTCTGCCCCAAATTAAGGAACAAAGCGCCGGGTCCTCCTCGGTGTTGTACAAGCGTGTTATCATGGCGGCGGCGGCGACGTTCTGTTGTGGCAGGTAAAGGTGTATATGTGTTGTTAAACGAAGGTTTATTTAAGTGGAGTGGCTGGCAAAGGGCGGCGACAGTGGCGCTGTCGAAAGTGTGAAACTTTCTATTAATAGAAAACGAAACGAAACGCAAGGAAAGGGATGAAGCGTTGCGCAGTGAAGGCAATTTAAAGGTGAAAGCGCTGACGTCGCTATGCAATGCCGTTTTTTAATAATCTTATGCTCTTGTTGTTGTTGGTTTATTATAATACTTTGTTTTTGTTTTATATTTTGTTGTGGTAGTTGTTGTTTGTTTGCGTTGTTGTTGCCTCTCAATTCATTTGCATTGCAAATTGTTGCGTCGGCTGTTGAGGCCACGTCAGGCCACGCAACGCCAGCAGCGACGCTTAGCTTGCAAGTGCAGCAGTGCAGTAGTGACGCCAGCAACTCGTGCAGCAGTGATTTGTGAAGGCAATGTCTGTCTTGTTGGCGGAAGTGCGAGGTTAACGCAGCAATAAGAGTGTTAACGGAAATGCCACGCTCCTGCGAAACGCATCACAGCTGCAGGTCAAAGGCGAGCAGTAAAAATGTTGGAGGCAAGATTTACAACAACAATTTCACAGAAGTTATTTTTGGTCACTTTATCTTTATCTTTCTTTTAAATCTATCTTTCTGCCCCTCAATAGTTTTTTTTATTGCTTTTAAATAAAATAAATTACTTTAGATGCCCGCTTTAAATAACCTTCGCTTCGTTTGCTGTTTTCGTTGTTCTTCTCACTTTAATCACTCTCGTTGTTTTTGCAATTATTTCACATTCTTCTTGTCTACATTTTTGGTTGCTTTTCGCATAAATTTACTTCCACCACAAGTATTCCCTTCACTTATACACATTCTTTTTATAGCCAAAAAATCTGGTAGGAATTTTCCACTGCTCCCTCCGCTGAGCCACAGCAAACCACAATGTCTTGCCACCTGCTGTGTTTGTTTTAATTGTCTTTGTTGTTGTTTTGCCAACCTAATTTTTATTACAATGTTAATTTTATTGGCATTATTACGGTTATTATTTTTAGCGTGCAACATAATCGTTTTATAATGCTTGTGACACATCTTCGCATTGACGGCGGTATGCTTATGTAGTTCTATTTGGTGTATATTTTATGGCAGTAGCAGTCGCTTTATAGAACAGTGTGAGACCTGAAATGAAATAAAAATGTGCGTTAATATTTATGTTACAACAAAAATATTATATTTTTATGATATTTTTATGAGGGATATTGGCATTAATGTATTTGCCCATATTTTTTGATCTCGGAGCAAATCGGCTTTTATATATTTTATACATTGTTTTAGGTACTCGGATATAACAAAGGTCTAGTAAAAATAAATCCATTATTTTTGCAATAGACGGTTTTAGTAAAGTGTCTTCATGGACCAAATTTGCCTCAGTGAATCGTAACAGAATTGCTACATGAGACAAACGATGGTCGGGCTGGGATTGGCAGAGAATAATCTACTCAGAGATGCTCGCTTAGGGTTAAACGTTTAATTTAAACCTGTACTGTAAGTAATTGGATTGCCTAAAGGAAGTAAGCGGACAGTATTGGAGAGCTTAAGACTCACAAAAAAATCCGAAAACTTGGTAGGATGGTTCTTATGCATCCATCTTGTAGTCTGTATTAGTAGTCCGCTATTACTATCTATTCCTCAACATAGCGAATGATTTTGCTGTTGAAAAGTTAGTCTCAACAGGAGCTAGTGACAATCGTCCCAAATTTTTTGAAAATATTAACGAGGATTTGTATGAAATTACCATCAAAATAACAACACGTTTTTGAAAACAAGTACTCTCGCAATTTATTGATATAGTTTTATTAAGATAATGCACAATTTCGACCCATATATTCGGCATAAGGTCCACTAGAATAACGAAAATCAACATATATAGTATATGACGACTGAGGTAATTTCTGGACCGATTTCACTCGTTTTCACCACCAAGGTACACTATATCCAAGAATATACGCCCACCTAATTTTGCTAAGATATCTCACATATTAACCGATATATGCGGAGTAAAGGCCACCGTATTTTTGAAAAAACCTATAATTAGGTATATGGTAGCTAGGGAAGTTACGACCCCATTTTTACCATTATTGGTATAGCGACACACTACTAGATGGAAAAGATTCCCTCTGAATTGAATTAAAATATCTGAGAGATTTACCGATATTTTCGGTGAAAAATTAACCTTAGGCACTGAGTTCTTCATATTCTATATCCAGGGCATTGAACAGTTATAGTCCGATTTCGACATTTTTTTTTTCCACAAGAAGTGTCACAGCTCAAGCCACAGTATTTGCATTAAGTTTTATTCCGCTATCTTCATTTGTCCCTGAGGTATATATTATAAATCGACTAAATCAGATTGAATTCAAAATTGAGTTATATGGGAAGTAGTCGTGGTTGTGAACCGACTTCGCATCCGTGTAATCAGAGTGTCAAGAAAATGTTATTGACCCATAAGTGGGCGATGCCACGCCCATTTTCCATATTTTTTTTTTATCTGAGTGTAGCTTATTTTTGCCACTTCTTCTGTAAAGTGTTTCTGATGTTTTTCGTTAGTGAATTAACACTTTTAGTGATTTTCAACCTAAACTTTGTATGGTGGGTAGGCGTGGTTATTATCCGATTTCACCCATTTTTATGGTCCGTAATGGGGAACGTAATGACTGCAAAAAGTTTGGTTTATATAGTTTTATTAGTTTGCAAAATATATACAAAAAAATATTTGAGAGCGTGACCACGCCCCCTTAAAAAATTACATCCAAATATGCCCCTCCCTAGAGTGAACTTCTCTACCAAATACTAATTTCATAATTTCATTTAGAGTTTACTTATGACACTTTATATGTTTTCGCCATTTTGTGGGCGTGGCAATACTACGATTACGCCCATTTTAATATCAATCCTCTCACGGTGCCATGTGTACCAAGTTACGTCAAGATATCTCAATTTTTACTCAAGTTATCCGTTGCACGAACGGACAGACAGACAGACATCCGATTTTCAACACGACTCGTCATCCTGATCATATATATCAACCCATATCTAACCTGCTTAGTTTTATGATTTACAAACAACCGTTATGTGGACAAAACTACAATACTCTCTTTGCAACTTTGTTGCGAGAGTATGATGAGGGATTTCTTTGTACTATATTTATGTTTGGATACTATCTACAATTCAAATGTCGTCGGAAATCCTGAAGCCTAATGCTTCTACGGCTAATCGTAAGTACATTTAATTTAATTTATAGTGATTTGAGTTAAATATTCTTCACATAACCCAAAAGTTTAACAAAACTCCGAGAATTTACTGCTATTCTTAGAATTTTCCGAATTTAAATGAGAAAGCTGCATAGTGATTGACCCAATCGTTCATTAATACTCGCCCCATACCTTAAGAGAGACTGACGTAAAACTTAAAAACAATAAGCAAAGAAGCTGGATTGAATTACATTTTAAAGCACATAAACTGGTTAAGCACAACAACAACAAAAGCAAACTTGTAAATAATTATGTCAGCAATTACTCCAATGGGTTTTGGGCAAGTGAATTAAAATATCTTCACTGTAGAACGAGTAGGATAGCGAAGTAAATAAATGAAACTCAGCTGTGCGCAACCACAGACTACTTTAAATAAACTGCCATTGCTTAAAGCATATTGAAAAGGATGTTGCGTACACGACATGGCCTCCAGTTGTGCGGCATAAGAGAATGGAGTTCTTAATGCGTGGCGGTAGGGCAGTAGAAGATGTAGAATAAAAAGAAAAGAAAGCAGGCAACATAAACATAAATGCATATGGGAATAGTGCAAATAAAATTTACAATGTCAGTCTGCTAAAGACGGATGTACCCATTCACCGCAAAAAGGTTGCGTAAATATTTGTAGTTTTGAAATAAATGTAATCAGCAAAGTATGGCTGCGTATGAATATACTTATGTATATATGCATATGCTAAGAAAAGCACTTCAATGCCACGTAGTAACTATATGAGTGCCTTATGAATGAACACATATATAATTATCTGTGTTGTAAAAATAGTTGCCTACAAGGATCTTGACGTACACTTTTGCTGTATTGTCTGGCTGTAGTCGGCTTGCTGCTTGAGGCAGGTACCAGCAGCTGCCTCCATATGTGTGCGTTGATGCGTTAAAGCAAAAGTTGAAGTGAAATTTTGCAATATACATATATGGATGCGTATAAAAAAGTGTCCCAGTAGGAACATTTTGAGGTGAGAATGCAAAGTTTGGTTTCATTAAAAAATACTTTGAAGATTAGACTCATTTAAAGTACCCAAGAAAAGTCTAGGAATATAATTTCCCTCTTTCCGGTTTTATTAAACTATACTTTAAGCAAAAAAAAAAAAAATTAGAAAAAGGGAATTTTATTCTAAACAAACTATCCGAGTATACTCCAAAAACACTAAGCCGATCATGAAACTTACAGATCCAAAAAGGTCCTTGTCCAATTAGACAAAGCTTAACGGTTCGGTCAGGTTTGGGTTATCGTTACAACAACAACAACTAAACCGATTCCGAGACCAAATTTTATAATTACAGAAATAATTATTTATATAATTTCATAAATACTAATTGTCCGATTTGAATACTATCATAAATTCGGTATCTCAGTTCCTGATGAACGTTCTCATTTTGGAATTCCGAGGCTGAAGAAAGTCGATGTCTAGTCTAAACCAATTTTATTAAGATCAACTAATTTCCTACAGATCCATTCATCTTTTTAATACAGACGCGTCAATAACTCGACTTTCGCTGCTTTCCAGCCATCTTCTGTGTAGTTGTGGCAGCCAGCTGAGATTCTAGTTGTGGTTAGGTGTTCATGTATATGTTTGGATATGTATATATTTCCGTGAAAAAGTCAAGAATGTGTATAAGTATGCATGTAATGTTTGTCAACCACCTTAAATGTCAAGCAACCAACCAACCATGCACCATTTGTGTTTACTTCAATCTCATTGCTGCTTGCCTTCATTCCTTTGAGTATATTTGCTTGTCCATTTCACAGTCCGTTTGTTTATCCAATTGTGCGTTTGTCTCGCTATTTGCTTGAACAAGTGATGGACCAAGGCAAGCGAGAGACTCACACACACATTAATAATAATACTCGTAGAAATCTTTTTTTATACATTTTTCATACATATGTGACGACATTCGCTAACAAGCCAAATATGAAATTAATGTGGAGAGTGTCGTGAAAAAAAAGTTATAAAGTTATACCAATTTTATACACCTAAATATATGGGCATAAACTTTACAGATGATTTTGATTTAAAATTTTACTGTGAACATCACATATCCATACAATTAAGGCAGTTTCTAATCTGGCTTGAAAATCGTGACTGGATGTATACTAAATACTAGACTACTATCGGTAGATGATACTGGCATCGAAGGACAAAACCTTATTCTTGCTTTAAAAGATCGTCTTATAAAGACTAACCAGTCCTTTGGTTATCCTTCATACTTGCTATACTAGATTAATAGTAGTGTGTAGAGGTACAATTATTACTCAGAACAGTTAATCGGAATCAGATCACTCTGCGCTAATCTTGTCTCTCTCTAAAACCTAAATATAATATTCTCTCAAAATACTACAAGAGAAGGTAGCTAAGTAAAGTGTTTTCAAATGGGACGCTACAAAAGTAGACCGATAGGAACAGCAAACGACGCCGCTATTTTGACATTTCTCTTCAGTGAGGCTTGCCATTGAATTGGTCAGGCACAGTACAAAATGTTCCCGTGCCAGTGAGACAAAGAAGTCATAGTTTCAAGAATATTGCTGCAGCTAACGCATCAATTGAGGAAGAACCAAATCATTCTCTCACACATCGTTTTCATGAGTTGAGCATCTCTGTGACGTCGTTGTAGTGAATTTTGCGAAACGATCTTGGCCAGCATCCTTACAAGTTAAAATTGCCGCAAGAACTGAAGCTTCTTGACAACACGAATCGTCGTATGTTCCTGAATTGGGCTGAGCAACAACTTGAAAATGATCTGGAATTTTCATCGAAAAATCATCTTCAACGATTAGGCTCATTTCTGGCTGAATGGCGTCGTCAATAAGCAAAATATACGTTATTGGTCAGGCAGCAATCCACATGTATTATACTTCATGAGTCACTATTGCATCCCGAAAAAATTACGGTTGGTGGGGTTTATGTTCCAGCGACGTCATTGGGCCGTACTTCTTCCGAGATTATAAAGACCGTCAATAGAAATCGCTATCGCTCAATGCTAACTGAATATTTTTGGCTTGAATTGGATCATATGGACTTGGACAATATTTGATTCCAACAGGACGGCGCCACAAGCCACATAGCGAATGTAACAATCGATTTATTGAAAACCAAGTTTGGTGAACGTGTTATCTCACGAAATGTCCATTGTATTGGCCGCCTAGGTCGTGCGTTTTAACGCCTTTATACTGTTCCCTGTGGGGCTACGTCAAATCGATCGTCTATGCAGCAGTATCGTCCAATTTATGCTTGAAAACCGTCGATAATTTGGGTTCAGCGTCGAGTCTTCTGCAAGCGTGCCCTTGGAGGTCATGAAAAAGAAGTCGATTTCCATACATAAGAGAATCGAATGTACTTTCACAGAAATAAAGTATTTAATCGATAAAAAATGATTGTTATTTTAAAAAAAAAAACTTTTGTAGCGTCTCTTATTGGAAAACCCTTTAGTTTTTCACTTGCTCTCTATAGCTTGAAAAGACCTTATTCATCCGTATTTCCTAATGACGTGACCGAGCTGCTTTCCTGAATGTTAATTTCAGAAGCTCTTTAAAAAATAAGAATGAGAAACCTAATAATATGCAGCTTTTGCCAAAAAAGTTCATAATCTTTGACTTAACTTAATTGTTCCGCACACTGCGTAAGAGACCCTTCCAGCAGTTTACACGCAAAAATATATAAATTATTTTTATATTGTCACTCAGGGATTCATTGTTAATTTTACTACCTATATGTTCCTATCTTATGAATTAACATAGGAAATTCAAAGACATATTTTATACCCTCTTATATATGTAACTCTCTATCCAATTTCAAATGTGTGAAGAACGAAATTTCTTTTTAATAAATTTACTTATGCCGCTGTATTCTTTATGTGCTAACAAAGCGTGGCGCCCTAATCTTTTAAATCCCATCGTATGTATGTACGTTTGTGTGTGCCTGTGACAGTTTCCGCGAAGCGTCAAGAAATTAAAACTTTTTGCCACATTTCTCTCTAAGGGCGCCCGACAGAAAACTTAAAGCACGTCAAAGCTGCCATTGATTCGTTTCGTTTTTATTTTGGTACGGTGTCTTGCTTTTCCTACAAATTATATATTTACAATTTACCGCTCCTCCCCCTTCCGTAATGCTTTAATAATGTCACGATTTAAACACATTAAGTATGCATGGTTGGGAGGGGATGTGCTTTGAATTATTATATAAAAGAAGAAAAAATTGGTCAACAAAAACTTAACGAACTGAAGTGTTAGAGTTTTTTTTTTAACTTTTTTATTTGAGTTTATAATTTGTTAAACAATTCAGTTTTTATTTTCACTTTAATAAGCAACTCTATAAATATTTGTAAGCATAATGTTTGCATGTCATTGACCTGATTTTTTGTTTTAAATATATTTTTTTTATCAACATTGGAGCATGTTTGTGTGCAGAGATGTTGTCTTTTACGTCCATAAAATATTTTGTCTGCCTAATATCCTTGGCAATTTCCGCATGTCCATCAAATTGGCGATACCATCTTAATTGCTTTATGTAGTTGCGTTCAACTTTTTCTTTCTCTATTTTCACTATTATTAAATTGAGTAACTCTTCACTCTCATAGTTTATGTACTTGCTTGTCACATATTTTATGAAACGGATAAAATCTTTAATTTTGGTAGTATGACTGTGAGTGAAGGATTCATTGTACTATATCAACTCTTTTTCTTTATTTTGGATTAACTATTTTTTATGGCATTTTTATTATTTTGTATTACTGAAGACTTATAAAAGAAGACTTAGATTAATATTATTAAATTTAAGAAATAGTTTTGCTTTGATTTTAAGAAAGAAAACACCTAAAAAACTATGTTTAGATAAAATTGAATGTGTTTAAAACAAGAAATAAGTTTTGAAACTTAAAATTTAGGGTGATCATAGTCAAAGAACTATGATATCCAAAAATCGGAATTCTTGATTCCCATAGCTTTGAGACGTAACAGGAATAAATAGGAGGCTCTGGTGATTTTCAGAGATGAATTTGAAACTGAATTCCTGAAGTTCAGAAAGCTTTTTACAAAAATAGTTTGGGATATCAATTAATTATTCCTGTGAAAGTACATTAGATGCCATTATGTATGGAACTCGATTTCTTTTGCATGGCCACCACGAGCACGCTTGCAGAAGTTCAGACGCTGTATCCACTTTTCGACGGTTTTCAAGCATAAATCGGTGGATACTGCTGCAATTTCACGTTCGATATTCGTACGAAGTTCATTAATTGTCGCTGGCTTGTTGGCATAGACCATAAATTTGACATAGCTCCACAGGTAATATTCTAATGGCATCAAAACGCACGACCGCGGTGGCCAATTTACTGGGCCATTTCGTGAGATAACACGTTCACCAAACTTGGTTTTCAATAAATCGATTGTGACATTCCCAGTGTGGCTTGTGTCGCAGTCCTGTTGCAACCACATATTGTCCAAGTCCATATCGGTTATCATTGAGCGGTAGCGATTCCCATTCACAGTAACGTGAAGGTCTTTCTCATCAAGGAAGAAGTACGGCGAAATGACGCCGCCGACCCAATGTTGACTAATGGAGTCATTGTAATCTTTTTTGGACGATCTATCCATTTCCACCATGATTTTTAAAAATCAGATTTTTACCATTTTCTTCACCGTTAATGATTAATTTTGAGTAATTTTGTAAAAAATCATATATAATCATTGAAAATGATTTTTAATTTGTTTGCTCATAATAAAACACCTTTTTGGATTACTGGTTTGCACATACATTGCAAATTTTATCTATATCAGGTCCAAGATATGGAAGTTACTCAAAAGAGAGCTTTTGAAGACAAGTGACGCCGGCCTAATTGGACTATACCTCAGGAACTACTGGACCAATTTCAACGAAATTCGAATAAACTTTTTTGGCATCCAAATTGTCAGATGTGTTATAAAAGGACATGAAAAAATTGTATCAAAAAAACTTAATAATAAACCTGTAATCGAAAATTGAGTTTTATTATGAGCAAAAAAAAAAATAAAAATCATTTTTAATGATTATATATGATTTTTTACAAAATTACTCAAAATTAATCATTAACGGTGAAGAAAATCATAAACATCAATATATAATTATTATTTTGGTCCCTGATGGCAAATCTTACTGAAGAGAACTGAAGAGAATTAATTTCGTAGGACCATTTATCTTGACGGAACAGAACTTCGACGAGTCCAATTTCATTATGGTCTTGTCAATATGTAGAGGGTTTCCATAACACATAGCTAGATTACTGAACACCACATGGTATACCTGATGTAGAATAAGATTGGATCTTCGCCAATAGGTCTACAGATAACTTTGTGTTATAGAATAATCATTTGCCACCTTCACTTTAATAAATAAGATTTACTTAAGTACTAAATTTTACCATTTTAACTACTGCAAATTTTGAAGATTTTGCTGCAAATAAAGGAAATTGATTTTGTGATATAAAAATTTGCAAGCCATTCAAAAAGTTGCAAACTAAAACAACATTCTAAAGATACCCAAATAATTGTGAGTAGCAGCAAGAATCATACCATAAACTATAACTAAAAGCCAAACACACACAGGCAATAAACAAAACAAAGAGTGAAATAATAAAACAAACCATAAACTAAAAAAGTTCAATAACGCAGGAAAAGTTTGTGAAAAGCGAAAATAAATTGTATAAATTATTGGCAAATCGAAGCGTTAACAATTGGCGGCGGCAGCTATACCCCTTCAGCTAACTTCCTAACAAATACCACTGGCCGCAAACAAACACTGGCCACGGCGCATAATACAAAGTGGACCATGAAAAATTGCAGACAATTACGAATGTTTTGTATCAAATTGTCCAAGTTGCCGGGCCAACTAAGGCAGCAGCATAAATTTCGCAAACAATTCACCAGCTGCTGCTGCCACTGCTGCTGCTAGAAGCACATATCTACTAAGCAGCCGGAACGCAGAAGTTGCTTGCTCGTTTGGAACTGTCACAGCTGAATGGTCGGATAAAAGATGCGAAGGTTTCTCGCCCAGATTTCACCAATAGATTCATTTTGATGATGCGCAGCATTGATGCTCCAGCGGGCAAAATGTGTGTGTAATAAAAAAAATATTTTCTGTTTTATGTGAAGGTTAACTAAGTTATTTAGAACATAATTAAATCAGATGCTTGAAAATTTGTTAGAAATTGCTGCTGAAATTACTGTTATGACAAAAAACAGTTGAAATGCCTATATTGTGTGGTGAAATGTTTTGGTTTTTATGTGAGTGCAGCATTTTCCAGGATATTTAGCAGATACCATATAGATTGTGGCTCTTTTATTTACTTGCTGGCAATTTGTTGTTATTTAGATAGATATTGACTATGTTGTATACTGATTTCTTAGTACTAATATTTTATAAATAATTCTGTCTGTATATAAACGATAAATTTAAAAAATATTTTCACAAAGCTCGCTAAGCTGACTAAGCATCCGTCTGTTCTGAAATGTTTTCTGTCAAAGGTCATCCTGTACAGGATGAAATAAAATATAAGAAAGTCTTCAAGAGGCTGTGCAAGCAAATTTTGTCTGATTTAGCAATTTAGACAGAAAATGTTTGCCAATGAACTTAAAGTAAGGACATAATATAATTGGAAGGAAGAAAAGGTATCTATTTGGAATCATATTACGCTTCAAAACCAGGTATCTCGGTCAATGAATAAAATTGATCCGAGGAAACAGTGTGACCGAGGTACAGACGGAGTTCTGTCATCCCAAACTGGAACGATTTTGCGAAATTCGAAACTCTTGAGATCAGAACCGCCACCTCTGGTTCGTCTAATGCAAAATGTAAAGAGGTCTCCATTTTCATCACCAGCTGGTTGAAGTCTGTATCCATACTACATCCAAAGAACTATATACAAATTGAAAAAAAAATTCAAATTATATACACCAACTAAAAGGAATAATCTTAAGGGAAGCCATCCCATGAAGTGGGCTAAAAAACAATGTATAATAAATTGCTTACTTAACATGCCTGGAATATGGTAGTAAAGTGATTTTCAGAAATTGGAATGAGGGATCTGTTCGAAGCGCTCAGTTGGCATCTGGAAACTTTGAACGCGTTTTTCTCAAAACCTTGTTTGTCCCACTTTCCTCCATCGTATCTCAGAAACGCCTTGACCGAATGACTAAAATGTGTAGGGTCAGCACACGTAAATACATGGAATGCTCTATTATTACTTAAAAATTCCAAAAACTTCGAAAAAAATCGCTGAAAAACAGTCCGTCACATAGTGTGACCCCTTAAAGCATATTTCCTTCTCTGGATGCTATATTTGCAGTTCAAATAGCTTTTCTACTACATAGTATATTCTATTAAACTAGAATTATTTCTTACAATCCTCATAGTAAAGTCAGTGAGAAAGAGAGAGAAACAAAGTGAGAATTTGTCAGCTTCTTTTTTACTACCAGAAAATAATACAAATTGATTCAATCACATGGAAATGCGAATAAAATTTAATGAAGCAAATTGCATATGTATGGACTGACTGGTTTATAGCGCAATTATGCACAGACGCACATTTATTTATTGGTAACATGCTTCAGAGAAACAAATACAGTTGATTTCATAGATTAACTAGAGCATAGCGACATATACTGAGAATAGAGAAGTCTATAAAAATGTATTTTTTGTATTCATATGTGGCCTTTAGTTGTAATCATCCACTATGAGCTGCTCCTATATGGCCAGTCGTTTAATTCTACCATATACTGCGAACTACTGGACCGCTTGAGAGAATTATATATATGTATGTATAGGATATTCTTATAGAGGTATAAAACCGCGTCTGATCCTTATGGAGTTGATCCCGTCGGTGCAATTTCGAAATATTCTGCCGGCTTAGCTGGCGTTATCTTGTCCATATGATATAGCTGGCCAATTCATAGGCCTAGTTTTTGATAGAGTTCACTGCAAAAAAGAAATCACGTGCCTGAATGTGTGATGTGTTGCAAAATAAGTTACCACATATCGCTTACCTGGCCACACTGACTCTATTATCAATTTAATATTTTGGTTTGAAAGATATCCCTCTCGATACCCATAAAACGAGTCCCAGTATTTATAAATTTGATGTATCTATTCGCTTGCAAATATAATCTTTTCTGGATTATTTCGAATTTAAATTTAAAAGTCTTCTTTATCCACTTTCTCTCTCTTATATCAACTGTATCAGAATATTCCAACAATTCGTAGTACCTAACTTGTAAAAGCGACTGTCCACAGCGACGAAAAGCTCACACTTGCATAATGAATGAGTGACATAATAAAATTTATCATGCTCATTAATTAGTCTTGCCAAAAAGTCGTCGCAAATTTCATACCGTTACTCAAAGTCAATAAGTGTTATAATTGTTGAGCATTACACTTAACATAGCCTCCAGTGGCGTCCCGTAAAATAATAAGTATATGCTATTTGAACAGCTTGATTTTGGATTTCATTTTATTATTTCTTTTTATTTCGTTTGACTTCAAGTTGCTGCTGTTGCTGAGTGCAAAGTAAAATCAACGAAAATTGTCCTTCAGTGTTCTGCGTTTAAACTGTGTTACATTTTATTGGATTTCTTTTAACTTTCACGTCATTAAAGTGTAAGTAGGTTTTAGAGCAAAAGTTTTTCGTTCGTTTTGTTTCTTTGCACTTCTGCTGCTTTGTAGTAATTTTATATTAAGCGTTCTTATGGGAAGATTTCTGCAAAGTTTCAATATAAAACTTTGCCAAACCTTGAATGAAGCAAAGCCAAATTTGTGTGAGGAAAATAATAATAAGAAATATGTATGTATATACCAAAAGTGTGAAATTGACCTTATCACAATTTCGCAATAAAGACAAACTTTCATTTTTGATACAGAATAAATATGTATGCCAGTGTGTCTAAAGCAATATATAAAGAGCTGAGACATACTTAAATATATTTATATACTTAAATATATAATTGCCGCCAAAACACGTAAACAAGGATTACATCAGAGGATGGGGAGGTCAGTATCCGTTATATATATATACCTAAAATATTGTCATATTTCCATTAATCGTACGACTGAATATTAATTCTAGGCTCACTGAAGACAATTAGTAAGTTTATGCAAGAAGGAGTTTTTTCCGTGCATGTAACACCAAGATCTGTGAGTATGTACCCCCATAAAAATCAATACTATTGACAGACCCATCATTTGCAGGCAAATTAGGCTCATACCAATTAAAAGTGTAGGCAACACGTAGTACATTGTGTTAATAGAAATTAAATTCAAAGCATGTTTTCGACCTTTTAATATGCCGTTAATATCTAGAACATATATCGACTTAATTGTTGATTAATTGTGTATAGAGAATTCATGTGAGATTCATAATGATGTACATATGATCGGTTAATGATTACAAAATGCCTGTTTAGACCCGAGGGTTAATTTAAGGATAAGAAAGTGAGATATTATGTTGGCAAATATCTCCTTTCCGCTTCTTTTGCTCTTTATTCAATCGATAATCTGTTTCCCTCTAGACGGCAACTCCTTATTTTGCGAAGAACTCGGATAGAAACTTTTCATAAGCCTCTTTTGAGTTCAACTTTACACCACCAAGGACGTTCGCCATGGAGAGGAACAGGTGGTAATCACTTGGCGCTATGTCTGGGCTATATGATGAATGCGATAAAACCTCCCATCCGAGTTCCTGTATCTTCTGACGAGACATAAACGAAGTGTGTGGTCTGACGTTGTCCTGGTGGAACACTACACCCTTTCTGTTGGCCAATTCTAGACGCTTCTGGTCGTTCGCCTGCTTCAAGCGGTCAATTGTTCGCAGTAGATGGTAGAATTAAGCGTCTGGTCATATGGGAGCAGCTCATAGTTGATGATTCTTTCAGCAGATGGTTAAAATGGTTTGATGACTAACTCCCATCTCCTGGGCGATGTGACGAGATGCCACATGCCGGTCTAACTCAATGTTTTCCATGATTTTATGGGTATTCGTCGACACAGGTTTTCCGCCGGCTGGCTTATCCATGGTTCGAAGAGATAGAGTACCATCCCCCAAAACACCCCTAATATCACGGAACGTTTCTCTACCGGATTTGCCTTTAACGAAGGTAAAGTTTAAAATAGCCCGAATTTCGGCGTTAGTGAACTCCATGTTTACACGTCTATAACTGTTGAACGCAATATCCAAACTAATCATGCATAGCGTCCTTTTGTAAGTTATGTCAAGACCTTTATAGTATTGTAAGATACGAGCTCTGTAGCGCTTTATTTGTAGCCGTGAAATTCGAAAGACAAAAAGGCGGAAGGAGGATATTTGTCAACCTAATATTATAATTTCGGACTCTGTAGTTCTTATAATGAAATTAGTTACATATGTGGCTATATTCTATTCAGAAAAATGTATAACCATACATATAAACAAAACCAGACCCATCTCCTTCTAAAAAGCTACTTCCTATAACAGTACTATCCTCCCTCAACACACTGTCACTGCGGCTAGCACGTGCATGACAGACATTTCGATTAGACCTTCGTGTTAGACAGTTAAGTGGTAGATATTTTGGTTGTGGCAACATTTTTATGCGCACGTAATGTTATGACTTAAAGCTCTCTGTACATTTGGAAATAAACAATCCTACACACTTACCTAGCTACAGACTTGCTGTTCGTCATTATGCATGTCCTTTAATTTCCTCTTGTTTACTATCGTGTTTGTTGATTATTTGTTCGTGTTTTACCTTCGCTCTTATAATTATTAATAATGTTTATTTACATTTTAATTGTTAATTCAGTGCACGAGAATGCTTGCTCATGTACTTAAATATGTTTAGATATATACTTTTATATGTATATTTGCATAATATGTAGGTAATTTAAAGCTTCATAATTTACACTGTTTGTTAGGCTTTAATAACAGGAAACAGGAAATCATTCGATTTTCAACTATTTGGAGTAATTTATAAATTAAAGTTGGTATCGATAGTACTAATTTTTGTTATAAATACAGTGGAAGCATATATCTAAAATGTACAAGGATTATTCTGAACAAGTGGAACACGCTCAATGTTTTATTAAGCAACGATTTTCGAATTTCATCAAATATTTCGTGTGATTTGTTTTTTAACTATATCGACTTTTACCTGCAAGCGGTCGCTTTTTAGAATGCTGCCATTTGAAAACTATTCAGGATACGACCTTACCGCTTTCACAGAATATTTTTGAAGGTATAAAGTATCGAATAAGCAAAAATAAAAACATCGTTTTCTGAAAATGTCACACTGGTATAGCCCCTTAAATATCCTTCCTTGAATTATATTCGATAACTCCTCAATTTCACTTCACACCTGATTTTTTGACTTTTTTGATTTCAATATTTTCCTATTAGCTGTTACCTTAAAAGACTAAAACTTTCATCTGCTCATAAAATAAGGATGATACTCTGAGAAATTTTAACCAAAATTTAAATAAAACAAGTAAGGAAGGGCTAAGTTCGGGTGTAACCGAACATTTTATACTCTCGCAAATTATTTATTTAACTTTATTTGTATTATATAATACACAATTTGACTCACATATTCGTCATATTTATTGTATAAAGTCCATTGAAAGTTGGAAACCATAATATTAGGTTAGAAGCACCGAGGTCCTCGTGTTCGATATATGGGGCCTTAAAAACCCATGGTCCGATTTCGGCGATTTTTAGAATGGGGCTGCCACACTATTAACATAGTATTTGTGCAAAGTTCTGCACTGATATCTTCACTAGTACTTACTTTATATATTGTAAAGTAAACGATTCAGATCGTCTTCAATGTTCTGGTATATAGGAAGTAGGCGTGGTTGTGAAGCGATTTGGCCTATTGTCACAACATATCATTGGGATGTAAGGAAACTATTACAAATCAAGTTTCATTGAAATCGGTCGAGCAGTTCCTGAGATATGGTTTTTGACCCATAAGTGGGCGACGCCACGCCCATTTTCCATTTTGTAAACAAATCTGAGTGCAGCTTTCATCTGCCATTTCTTATGTGAAATTTAGTGTTTCCGACGTTTTTCGTTAGTGAGTTAACCCACTTTTAGTAATTTTCAACCTAACTTTTGTATGGGAGAGCGGCGTGGTTATAATCCGATTTCTTTCATGTTTGGACTGTATAAGGAAGTGGCTAAAAAAACGACTGCAGAAAGTTTGGTTTATGTAGCTCTATTGGTTTGCGAGATATGTACAAAAAACTTAGTAGGGGAAGCCACGCCCACTTCCCCAAAAAAATTACATCCAAATATGCCCCTTCATACCAAATTTTATTTCCGAAGCTTTATTTATGGCTTAGTTATGGCACTTTAGGTGTTTTCGGTTTTCGCCATTTTGTGGGCGTGGCAGTGGTCCGATTTTGCTCGAAAGCAACCTTCCTATGGTGCCAAGAAATAAGTGTGCCAAGTTTCATCAAGATATTTTAATTTTTACTCAAGTTACTGCTTGCACAGACGGACGGACGGAAGGACGGACAGACAGACATTCGGATTTGAACTCCACTCTTCACCCTGATCACTTTGGTATATGTAACCCTATATCTAACTCGTTTAGTTTTGGGTGTTACAAACAACCGTTATGTGAACAAAACTATAATACTCTCTTTAGCAACTTTTGTTGCGAGAGTATAATTATCATTAAAATCAATTTAAATTTAAAAGGGTTTCGATCAATTAATTCTATAATATTTTATATATATTTTTTTCATCAAAAATGTACCGTTTGCAGTGCTCCGACTCTTTACATTAACAATTTTCATTTTCTGACTTTGGACTTCTGTCCACAAATCACATTTAACTTGACATTTAACAAACATGTGTCAGCGAAAATTAAATTTTGTTGCTGATTTTGGAGTAAAACGGGACATGTGTGACCTCAGCGCTTGTTCAAACATATACATAGGAACAAATATAGACTTACATAACAGAATTTTAAGGTGTGTAACGATACATATCGTTTCATAGAGTTACGCAAGTAATTAAATAATGTATATGTACTCTCAAATATATAAGAGTTACCATTCGGTACATAAGATCTAGTTTTAAAGACGGCTTTAAAAAGCTTTGTAGTGCAATTTTCTATATCTTCTATAAGCAGGAGATTGGAGAAAAAGTTTTTTAGGGTCATCAAAGTATTCTGATTTCGATAATGTTCAGATCTCTTTGAACAAAAAATCATATCGCCAGAGTTTGAGATCAGATGAGGATTATATTTAATACATAATTTCCATCATAGGGAAGTAATTCGGTACTCTTACAACAACAGGCCTCAGCATCAGTGAAATTAAAATTGGATTTATCCTGCAGACTATATTATATATATATAGGATTCTATCTTTCTATACTATCAATGGATAGTTAGTAAAGAACCCTGTTCCAGTTCTTGGGAACTTTCGATGTTTTTGATATAGTAGTTCTTCGAATACCTTTTGAGTCACTTTGACTGACTAACTGAGGGTTGCTCAGCTAACCATTATTTTCATTTCACTACGTAAACTTGTAGAAAATACTTGTTATTCTAATAGTCAAGTATGATCTGAATGATGATTTCCGATTTTTTATATAAAAGTTATTTCTTGACTAAAAGGCTTGTACATATACTCCATAAACGATTACATACTTTCATGAGAACGTTTTCATTGTATCGTTTGCTTTTGAATGTTAAGTTTGATGTAAATAGTCAAACATAACCTAACAATTTCTATATATATATAAATATTAATATATATCTACATATGTCCGTGTTAAACTTAATTTCTTTACATTTCACACAATTGAATATTTACAAAAAACGTTTCAAAGACTAAAAATGCGTAATCTACACTAAAGCTCTTATCACATTTAGAAGTTTATACCATTTCAGTGAAATACTCAGACTCCTATACAAAAAATCCACTGTCTACTGAATAATAGATAAATGTGTAGGGAAAACATTTACTTTTTGAAAAATGATTAATGTATTTGTTTACAAATGTTTCTGGCATGCAGATTTGTCCGCACAAATTAACCAAGACCTAAGGGAGTACTCCAGCTTTTCACTTATATATTTGAATACATATAAACATACATATTTGTGTGTATTTGAAGAAATTTGAGCGTTGGTGAAGCGGCACTTCCGTTACAAAGCCGGTTTATTTTTTGCTGACTCCTGCTACCCCCTAAACAAAGCCTTTGGTGTGGTTGACTGCTTGCCACACCTAAATTTGTTTGTATTCATCGTGTTGTTTGGCAGTGGAGTGGAGTGGGGTAGGCATTAAAAATTTCGATTCATAAGCAAGTTATTTTATAGGTTACATAAATATGCCCAGGAGGGTGTAAATACTTTTGTTTGTGAAATATTGTTTGATTTGGAAAAATTTTAAATAATAAAATTGAAAAATATAAATTTCTTCGGAAAGACAGTTTGTTTTTCCAGAATATACATCACTAACCTTTACCTTTTATCTTTATGGAATATTTATAAAATCTGTACTGTATTGCTATGTGTTAAATGGGATTGGCAGGGAACCATCTATTATGAGCTGTACCCCAACAGTCAAATTCTTAATCTTGGATCTGTATAATCAAGATTTGGACAGGCTGAAGGTAGGTATCGCTTAGAAGCGGAAAGTTTTGACCGATAGAGGAAGATTTGTATTCCAACAGGACGACGGCAGGCTACACACATTGTCAGCGAATCGCCAAAAGCTCCCGGAGCAGAAGGAAGCTGCATTCAGATTAAAAAATCAAAATGGAAAATAGGCGTGGCGGCACCCACTTATGGATCAAAACCCATATCTCAGGAACTACTTGACCGATTTTAATGTAATTCGGTATATAATATTTTCATAACTTCCTGATGACGCGGACAGAATATGGCAGAAATCTGTTCACCACCACGCCTACTTCCCATATAGCTCAATTTTGAATTCCATCTGATTCCTTCACTTTCTAAAATATACATTAGGAACCAATGAAGATGGAGGAATATAACTTCACACAAATACTGTATTTGAGCTGTGACATCACTAGTGGAAAAATTGTTGAGATCGGACATATAACTTTTGAAGATCCCGGGTATCGAATATGAAGTACTCAGTACCCAATAGTAATTTTTCACCGAAAATATCGGTAAATCTCTCAGATAGTTTAATTTAATTCAGAGGGAACCTTTTTCTTTTAATAGTGTGTCACTATACAAAAATGGTTCAAAACGGGTCATAATTGCCCCTAGCTCCCAAATAGCTAACTATAAGTTTTTCAAAAATATGGTGTGCTTTATTATTTATGAGCACATAATCTTAGATATAATGTATGTTACTGGTGAAAATTAGTGAAATCGGTTCAGGAATTACCTCAGCCCTCATATAATATTTAGGATGATTTTCGTTATTCTTTGGACTTTATACCGAATATATGGGTCAAATTGTGTTATCTTTATAAAATTACATCAATAAATTGCGAGAGTATAAAATGTTCGGTTACACCCGAACTTAGTATTACCTTACTTGTTATTATTAATTGTTTTGTTTCATATTATTTTTTCTACTACACCACTCAGAATAAATTTTAAATTTATGTAAGAGGTCGAAACTACTAGCATTTTATTATATCGTCCTCCTCCATGTGCCGCCCATGTATTTTGCATATCACTATTTACATAGACGCCAGCATATTGAAAACTTCAATCATATGCTTTTATCAAAATTTCATCTAGTCACCCAACCTAGGCGCATGCCATCTACCGTCTAGACTGATAAATTTGCTGAGATTCCCTGACACGTTTCGAAAGCATTAAAATTTTCTCCCAGACAGAATAAAAACTTTTTGATTAATACTACTTACTTAGATATCTTTGGTACATACATAGTATATATGTATGTTATAACGGTTACATCCACGCCCTGGTGTACGTGCAATTTGTAACGGTGCCACAACTCCAAAACTTCACTTTAATGATGAGAAGTTGAGTTTATTGTTTGGTGTGAGGGGTTTTGGGTTTCTTTCGTTTATATACATACATATATATATCATGGCTTAAGTATGTACAAGTGTAAGCGTGACTCTTTGTCTGTCGTTGTCAACGCTAAATTGCTGACAGTGCAAAGGTGTTGAATTCCAAGGCGAAATGTTTGTAAACAAAGAAAGGTGTTTTTGTGGAGTGAGCCGAAATGAATGCATTTGTAGTGTTCGGTTCGACAACTGCTAGTCACAAAGACATAATAATAAGCACAATTACGCCTGACAATAAAGCAGCTTTTGAGTATAACGGTGTTAGTAATTTGGTTTCAGGAATGACTTTTCAGTTGATTGCTTGAAAGCTGCTAGCTTTAACTGTTTACTTATAGTTTTATACGCTTGATAAGTATTGAAATTAAATTGAGTGCATTCTAAGGATAATTAAAGGCGGCAAACTGTAGTTTTGTAAAAATAACGAAAATACAAACACTGAGCGAGCGTAGGAAACGGAAGTCATTTTCAGCAGAAATGTTTTGAAGTAGTTGAGTCATTCAGGTGCTTAACTTGCCCTAATTTACAAACCCACTACAATTCATGCAATACAAATCCTTCCGAAGCCTCCGTCCTATACTTAATTGTTGAAAATTATTTTGATTAGTCACTGAAGTGCGGAATTAAAGTTTGCTGAAGTATTTATATTTGTGAATTTGTGTACAACCAGCACGCGATATAAGATATGCTTATATAATATATATGTATTGAAATAGGTATTTGTTAAACTGTTCGTATAAGTGCCAAGAATTTGTTTTCTTCATAATGAAGAGCTTTATCAAATAATTAAGAAATCAATCAAAGTGTCAGAAAAATTCCTTAATCATAATTAGACTTCTTGTGAGTGTTTCCCTGGTAGATTAAGTGGAAGTATGAATGATAAAAAGAAGACTGCTTGCAGTAGAAACGGTTAGAGATTTTTTTATAATACGATCCGATTTCAACAATGGTAGTCTATCACTTCGAACTGCGACGATTCAGAGCGGGTGAAAACGACAACATGGATAAGCCAGCCGGCGGAAGACCTGTTAGACCGAGTTAGACCGGCATGTGACATCTTGTGACATCGCCAAGGAGATGGGAGTTAGTCACCAAACCATTTTAAACCATCTGCAGATGGCTGGATACACAAAAATGCTTGATGTTTGGGTGCCGCGTGATCTGATGCAAACAAACCTTCTGGACCGAATCAACGTCTGTGATATGCTGCTGAAACGGATCGACCTCGACCCATATTTGAAGCAGATGATGACTGGCGACGAAGAATGGATCACATACGACAATGTCAAGCGAAAACGGTCGTGGTCGAAGGCAGGTGAATCGTCTCAAACAGTGGCCAAGCCGGGACTGACGGCCAAGAAGGTTGCTGTGTATTTGGTGGGATTGGAAGGTAATCATCCTCTATGAGCTGCTCCCATATGGCCAGATGCTTAATTCTACCATCTACTGCGAACAATTGACCGCTTGAAGCAGGCGAACGACCAGAAGCGTCTAGAATTGGCCAACAGAAAGGGTGTAGTGTTCCACCAGGACAACGTCAGACCACACACTTCGTTGATGACTTGTCAGAAGCTACGGGAGCTTGGATGGGAGGTTTTTGTCGCATCCACCATATAGCCCGCAATATATAGCGCCAAGTGATTCCTGTCCATGGCGAGCTCCCTTGGTGGTGTAAAGTTTAACTAAAAAAGGATTGTGATAAGTCCAAGTTCTTCGCAAATAAGGAGGGGGCTCGAAAGAGGGTGGTATTATGAAGTTGCCGTCTAGATGAAAACAGATTATCGAACGAAATGGTGCATATTTGAACTAAATCCGATCACTGTAACACTTTTTATAAATTATTGAATAAAAAGCAAAAAAGAAGGGAGATATTTGCCAACCTAAAAGTTTTCGATTTTTTTACATCTTATGTCACATGAAAAACTTCGTATATCTTTTATTCCTCTCTTATTAAGTCGTCGAAGTATATTCAGTACATTTTCATAAAATGTTTCGAAAAGTGTTTTGTTCATCTAACGGTTATCTAAAATAATCGACATATTTTAATATAATCGACGATAGTAATGTCTTGGATTCCAGTAGACAGTCTGTCCATCCGACAGTCTATGTAAAGGATACTCTTCAGTAAGAATTTAGATATTGAGATCTCAAGGTTAGGATTATATTTGGTAAAACTAATTTTGAAAAATTGCTATAAATTTTATGGAAACATTTTTTATGATAATACATATATGAGCTATCTGAAACCATCATTGCACTTATCTCCTTGACCTCAAATTTAAAATATGGTAACTTCTTATACATTTATTATAATCTTATATAGTGAGTCAGGGATATATAGCTGGAGGTAATTTGGGAATATTTAGTTTAGCATAGTATGGTATTAGTATATCTGTTTATATCTTCCCCTAGATTCCCTTTAACAAATATAAAGCTTTCTTTACTCTCTGATATATTCGAACTCAGCCTTTCCCGACTCTTTTCCTTGGGCTTTCGTCGAACCGATTTCTTTATAAAATTAATATATATATATATATATAGTGAACGGATACCAAATTATAACTCGTACATAACTCGTTACTTTGAGAATAATATAATATATCTTTATGCTGCCTCCTTTAACTACAAACGAAACTTTATGCAGTCGTATATAAACATATCATGACCTATTATATCACTATGCTACATTAGAATTGAGGTTTTGGGGTTTTGTGGCTTAACGGCTGTAAAACAATTAGATGTCTCATTGTCAAACAGACACTTTTGTTTATATGTATATGAGAAACAAACAGTTAGATGAATAAGTATGCGGTTACGAAAATAGTAGCCACAATAAAATATTTAGGTGTATGTTTGTCGGATTCTGCATGATAAATACAACCATTTCCAATGTCATTCATCTGTATGTGAGTATCTATGAGTATGTGTGAGTGTATATGAGTAAATTCATACATAAGTAAATACTTGGAAATGGATGCTGTTGGGTTCATTGCAATTCCATAGAAAATGTACATAATTTCATGGTAAATTTGCTGTAGTTAAAAGGGTTCATACATATGCACAAACTAACAGTTGCAGACACATTTCAATATATACAAGATATTTAGAATAATATGATTTTATAATTTTCGAAAATCAATTTAATTTTTGAATTTAATTTTGTCGTTTAAAGGAATACTGAAAATAAATTTCCGCCATTTAAAATACTGAAGAAATGTATAATGGGTTTTTTATTATAGTAAATGAATTGTGTAATTGAAAAGTTAAGATTTGAAATGCATAAAATACAAATAACAAATACAACACTGCAAAATTTAAAAACATTTAAAAACAAAAAAGTTAGAAAGTAATGATTTGAGAGGGTTGGTTGGCTTTGAGTTTCAAATGATTGATAGATGTTTTCAGCTAATCTCTAATGAAACACAGGCATCCCGACGTTGACTTGCTGGTGTACAAATTCTCACATTCAGCTTTCAACTATGCGCAAAATCGCTCAAAATTAGTATATTTTGTGAATCACCGAATACTGGCTCCACATTAGATACATATTTTACAAGACCTACTCATATATTCCATAAGTAAATCAGCCCACACATAATTTTTATTTTTTTTATGAATTGCAGTTTCACTCATAATTGTGCTTATCTGCCGCTTGTCGTGTGTAAACTTCAATTTCCTCTCTTGCTGGACACAGCACTGAAATACACACATATTTCCATACTCACATATGAATAAGGATATGCCTATGTACATAGCACAAAGCTACGCAGGCCAAGACATTCATGCGGACATCATCATATGTAATGTGGTGTGTATGCGGTAATCCGTAGTACGTTGACACGCACTTAATTTCCCAGTTGGCAAACAAAAGCGGAAATGCTCCTCCGCTTCAGTGGTCAGTCAGCATGATTTAAGGCAATGCGATGGTGGCTCTTCTTAGCTGTTGCTTCTGCTTTTCACACATTGTTCATTGTATACGTATAACGGCATTATGTGCGGTTATTTTGGGCCTCATTTGCGTTGGCTACTGTATCAGATTAATGTCAACTTTATTAAAATGTCATATTAAATTTCATTCATAAGTAGGAAAAAAGTAGCGAAAGGGCAGAGGCACACTCCTAGTTTTGTATGCAATTGCTCTTTTTTGCATTTAAATAGCCTAACAAATCCCTTTATATGTATGCAAAATACCCGGAAAAGCGCTGTCACTATAATTAAGTCGTATAAATGCTGTTTGTTTTTTAGGGTACTGTTGATTTATTTATTTCCGTTTTCATTTGCATTTTTTTTGCTCAGTTATTAGGATGTCATATTATGACGCAAATTGTTTGATAGCTCAAATAATTATTTTTACTTGTTTTTTAAATAATATATATCATAATTTAATATTATTTACTATTTGAAACAAATATCAATAATAATACATAATATTCATATTTTATTTATATTTTCAGGTAAGTCGTCTTCCTTTGAATATGAAAATTTTGATTTGAAATATACAAGAAACATTTCGATACGCATATAAACATATCGAAGGCTGTAAGTAAATATACTTCTTTCTAAACTGTTTCTATTATTTATATAAAGTTAAGTTAAGTAATTTTTAATTTTCTTTTCTCTTGCTGCTTTAATAATCGAATATCGTTTAATAATATCGATTGTACCATATTATTTGTATCGTATAAGTAATGATCACTTCGAAAATAGTATCAAAATGACTTCCGTATTCCAGCAAAGGTCCGATCTTTTCCTCTCCTTATTGTAGTAATTGTTATTGAACCTATGTATATTTAAGAGAATCCAACAAAATACAGCCTGACTTTACTACTACATATAAACAGGAAGTTTTGCTGGATATCAGGCATCCGTTCTATAACACTTTACAACACTCGGCTGGGCATTGGACCAAATTATTTTTTTTCCCGGTAAAATAAGTCATTAATTTAAAAAAAAATTATAATATATTCTCCGATTTTCGAATTTAGCCTTCAAAATTAAAATATTTCGCTACGAAGTTCGAAAAAAGGATTAAAAAAATATTATTATATTAATTACAGGATATAGTTACTAAAAATCCAAAATGTTAATGTAATCGACATTTTCGGGTTTATTTCACGGGATACAAAACTTTTCGGCCAAGCTTAGAAGCAAAATGCCATGAAGAGTATACGTTAGATCTTCGAAAAAAAAAATAAAACTAACATATTTCGAAAAACCTCTGGTACACCTTCCATCATCTGTCATATAAGCTTGATCGAAAAGTTTTATAAATTCTTGAATTAAGAGGAAAATGTAGATTGTATTCATATTTTGAATTCTATTGTAAACGAACTTCGAAGCCAAATATTCCAATTTTGAAGGCTAACTTGGAAAATCGGAGAATTTTTTTATTTATGACTCAACCTCTCAGAAAAAATTAGTTTGGTCCAATACCCAGAAAATAATTCGATTATGCCGTGTAGTGTTATGATTAACGTTTTCATAGTTTGTGATGGGATTGCATATATTTCATTTAATAGTTTTAAACGTTCTTGTTATTGCTGCTATCTCTAAGCAGATCATTCTAGACATTGTTATTATTTTTCAGATAATTTCCCGGCTTAAAACTATCCAAAGAAGGTACAGTCAACTCTCAATCTTCAATAGTCGTAAAACGCTCGATTAAACATAGCTTTTCGGTTAGAAATATATAGATTTTGTTTCATTAATTTGAGATTGTTTTCCATCAATACCACCACCACCACCAAAAAATATATCCGAGTGATGCAACTTTTATAAGTTACTCACATCATATAACATATAACAACCAATAAATATGTAATCAACACTAAAAATTAATTATTTCGATCTAAAAATCGGTATTATGAACCCCTAATATCTCGGAAGTTTTGGTGAATTTATACTTTAAAGTCACTAGAATACAGTTTTTAAAATGGAATGAAACTTTCTAACCCATTCAAAATTGAACGTCACTTCTTTTCTAGAGTTAGGGAAAATAGTTCTACCCTATAGTTCAGTTGCTAACGAAAGGCTTACGAGGTCTTCCATTATTGGTTTATTACTATGTATGTTAACCTATAAACAAAAGTTGGGTTAGTCTCGCTTTTTCGTACTTGAGTAATGAGACGACGCAGGTGAGTCCGGTGATGAAAAAGAACAAAGAACAAGAACAATACAAAATAACTTCAGTTCTTATAAAAACAATCCTTAAACAGAGTTTAAGCATTTTGACGACAGCAGTTTCTAGTTTTACGGAATTGATATTAAGGGGTTAGGTGGCTTTCAGATGCCATAAACAAGGGTATAATATTCAAATTTGAATTTTTGACCGAATTTTAACCAAAAAACTCAATTTTTTGGCAAAAGATGTGTGCAAAATTTTAACAAAATCGCTTCATAACTTTTCGAGAAATCATTGAGATAAATGCGTTTAAAGTTGTACTTTCGTACTGACGTGGTTTGACATGATATTTTCGGAATATAATGCATTCAAAATATTGAATCCCATCCAACCCCTTAAAGCAAAAGTAATTTAATGTATGTAGGTCCAGCAAGTGGTACTTTTGATAGACTAGTAAAATTAAAAATAAATAGCGCTCTATTAATAGACGAAGCTAAAATTTTGTAAGACAAAAGTCTCATATTGGAAGGAAAGCCTCATATGCTTGTAAAGCTTAATGGATAGCTTAAATAAAGTTATCATAAAAAATATCTGTGAGCATACTGTAGCAGAGTTCCATTACATTTTTTAATACCGCACATAATTTAATTTCCCTCCAAACGTAGAAGAACTTAGATGCGGAAATAGTTTTCCTAGTCGACTAAGTAATTTAATCCTACGGCATTATAACAACTTACAAACTGCAAAATAAATAAGACGCGGAATAACTTCGCAGCAACTACATGACGGGATTAAAGATGATTGACCGAAGTAATCCGTTTTTCTTGGTTAGAGGAATAAGTGAGAGCAATTTAGCAAGGAGATTCAAGAAAAGAAAACGAAAAAATAGCCGCAGCTAAATTAATTTCATACCTTTTCAAAAAGGAAAAATGAAGAAGAATATGCCACAAGGCAGAACAGTGTAATGCCTAACAGTGTTAAGCAAAAAGCCCTTTTGTGGCAGCCAGACAACGGAGGATAGATGTATGTATATAGCTGGAGACAACAGACAAGCACAGCAACCTATATAGGTTTATATGTAGGCATATGTTTAAGTAATTGTACACACAGTATATATTCCCGTTAGTCCAAGCAATTCAACACTCTGCTCCCAAGCTTTCTCCGCTGCCGTTGGCTACGGGCTGCTAGACTTTAAAAGCACTTAAAAGATTCGCGGCACGTAAAGTAGCAACAACCAAACCGAAGAAAGGACGATAAAAGAAATTTGGCAATGACGAAAATGATGATAAAAAGTAAATGCATAAGGACATAAACGAAAGAATGCGAAATGAAATCTGAGTAAGAAAAATAATGTGTAGCGTAAAATTTAGAAGACGACGGCGTGAAGCGTGAGTTACACGTGACAACTGTAAGCAACTTTTATGCGTGTATATATGTATCTGTGCGGCGGGTTGCAGCTGCTTGACGACAATACAAGGCATCAAGCACGAATCATCGCATACGAAACCAACCGAAAGCGGAAAAGAACTGACAGCTGAGCCGTATTTTTAGCGGTTGTTTATGTATCCGCTGCTTGTGGCATTTAATGTGTCTCTGGGTGCTTGCCTTAAACGCAACAAATGAATATTTAATATTTTTATATTTTCGCTACCAAACGTTCCTACTTTGCTGTCATGTTTATAATCATCCTTCGTGCGTATCAGTGTAAAATTTAAATATTAAATTACCGCAAGCTTATGGTGGATAGTACTTGGAGAGAAATTTGCTGGATACGAAATAGACGGATATTAGAGGTAGGAGATCTGGACTGGGAAACTAGTTACTAACTGAAGTTGTGAAGCTCTTACTAGTTAGAGATATATGTATATTTCAGATACAGATTTAAATGTTTATGTAATAGCGTTTTTAGACAGCCAAGTTAATTGATCAATTAAAATTTTGATTTAGAAACCAGTTTTTGCCGTCTACTCGATAACCGATCAGCTGTTATACATTTTTGTTTTTGCTTTTCATAAGAAGTTTCATCAGCTGATTAATATTTTTCAGCAGCGACATTTACCGTTGCTTTTTTATCAAAAAATTCAGCCAATCCCAGACTAAGAACGTATATCGTACGTCTTTGTCGCAGAGTCGCTTTTGATTTTCAAGTCGATTAAAATTCATTTAAAAATAAATGTAGATTTTTATTTTTATTTTTGTTAATCGATCTTAATAAGCATTTTAATCGAGCAGAGGCCGATTAATTTATCAATTAGCTCCTGTCTAAAAACGCTATAAACTTGCCTTTCATCAACTATAGTGTGTTCATATAGAATATGGGTCGATATAGAGTTTGGCCAGCAAAATTATTATAGCACCAAAAGGTTCAGATGCTGACTTTGATCATTCACTTATCATACATAAACCATAACATTTTGCTGTTATAAGAGAAGCGCCTGGGTTACCGTTGAGCTTGAAATATATGTACAGTGACTGTTGTTCCCATGATATGATATATGGAACAGTGGGTTAGGTTAGGTTAGTTAAGTAGGCAGTTCTTTGCACAGGTGGTTCTTCCTACCTAACACTTGGAGAGTTTTGAACGCTATCCTATGTGATATCAATAAGCTCTTAATGGATCAAAGACCATTACTGTTACAAACTTCTTGCGTCGGCTAATGTCAATTCTAGTCAATTTGCTAGGTTCGCCGAAGATGATCCTTCAAAAGATGAATCCATCACGCCTTCTTCCAAACAGCTTTGGGAACTTGCAACTGGCTGGATCCCTAGTCTCAACGTATGTGTGCCTATCGGACAATGTCCAATAAGCACACCAATAATCGCGCCGAGATGGACCTTGCTGAACCACAAACTACACTTTATTGAAAAACGTTTTCGTCAAAATTGTTATTTTACTGATGATGTCTTAAAAGGTGCTCTATTTGTATAGGAGAAGCTAGCTATGGCTTTACCTAGCTATAGATACAACAACAAAAGACTTTTGATATGCTTTCGAGAAGCCGTTTTTGAATTGTATTACTCTTTTTAAAAGTGCAATTTGTGGACATATTACGCTATAATCTAAGATAGAAGATCTCTTTAAATTTAAGATGAGTTAAAAATGATGGAATTTTCATTATTTTAGGATAGAGTTGGGACTCTTCTCGTCTAAAATAAAGTTCTTTTATTTGTAAGATCTTTATCATCGAAGATTATCTTTCCTTTATAAAAAACTTGTTAGAATGAATTGCGAGATCATTCGAAAGAATATACCTATTGGGTCATAAATTATAACTTTAACCAGTGACTCCGAAAACTCCCGAGTAACGAGATTCAAGCGAATTTTTACAAAAGCTCTCCGCTACATTGCTTTTTTTTTGGGCTTTGTCAAAACCCTGTTTTGATGAGGTTAAATGGATTTCATATTCGGATTCAGCGACTCCAAAAACAATAGGTACACATAGTAAGATCCGCAGGTCAGAAACAATTTTTTTTGTGTGATTGTGGCTCTTCGAGAATTATAAAAACAGACTTTCGTTACAACTAGAAGATTTTCAAAAATATTTTCTCACTTTTTGATCTATTGCGCCATATGGTTGGTGATGGTTCAAGGCTTAAGAGCCAAAGATAGAAAGATATAATTTCCTATGATAGTCTATGCAAAGTATAATAATTATCGCGAGCAGTTTGCGGTCCCCTAATATATTTTATGAATATAGTAATGAATATTTCTGAATGGTACAATTTTAATATGTAACTTTTTAGATTCGCCTGGAGTTTAATACAATAGTATAAGCAAATAAGTCATATATATCTTCGAAAATACTCACCCACTAGAATTGACATATATGTATATAACATATTCATTTCTTAGTAAATTTCAATGGAGATACACTCAAAGTCATAATTTATTGACAGTTATACATTTGCATGCTATGTAGTATTACAGCGTTTAAGCGGAAACATCACTCATATCAAACATTCCACGGGGTTGAAATGTAAATTACCAAGAAGTGAAAATGTAAGTGTGTACTCATATGTGAGTATGCGCACCCTTGTTTATCGTCGTAGAAATTTTATTCATTACATTTCAGGCGTGTATTCACTTCCTTTTCTTATTCACTCATATATACTTTCTCACTTTTTCGCTACTTTCATTACCACTGGTGATTTTAGATTTTGTTTTAAATATTTCCTCATCACTTAGCATTTATAGAAATTTCACTGCCGTGAAGTTAACTTGAATTGCTTGCTAACCTTTTTGATAGATTTTTGGCACTCAAATTTCATGAAAATCATTTCACACTTTTAAAATTCTTAATGAACTGTTGGCAGTGGCGCTGCTTAGTACGCGCATTGCTTTGATTGTAGCAGGCGCCGCCAATAACTTGGTTTCCAACTGCCACATTTTTGATTGATTTTGATGGGCGCTTTGAAGCGCGTCTGTTGCCAAGGCATGGTGTTGAAGTTGTCGTTGTTCTTGTTGCTTTTACGCCTTGGGTGCGGGTGCTTAGAAACACTTTGTAATTAAGTTGCGCTTTGATTTAAATTCTTTGGCAACTACATTTTTGTGTTTGCTGTGAAGAATTTTTGTTTTTTGATTTGTGATGCTGGTGTTAATTTTGAAGGTTAGAGTTGTGATGGTCAAATTATATTTTTGATTACTTTTAATAATTAATTTGTACTACTTCTGAATTTATTTTATATCCAAATGATTTCCAATAAATTTTAAATAAATATTTTTTTGGATGTGTGGAAATGGATTTTTAAAAAATATATTTCTGAAAATTTATTCTACATAGAATTTTGGAATAAAAATTGAATAATAATAATATAAATTAAAATATATAAGTTGATTTTGTTTAATTAAATATCTTAAACCAAATTGTTAATTGTTTATAAAATAATAACTTAAAAAAAATTAAATCATTTAATTTGTGAAATTATTTTTTTTGTGATTTGAATTATTTTCGAATGCAATAAATTAATTTTAATATTTTTCTATAAATTATTAATATTTACTTATTTTTTATATTAATTTTTGGACATTTTTATTGTATTTAGACATTAAAATTAAATAAAAATATAAATTATAATATATAAACTGATATTTAATTATTAATTTTAAACTAAATTGTAAGTTTTCTATAAAATAATAAAAAATTAAAAAAAAAAAATTTATATTTTTGTGAAATTATAAACTGAACTAATTTGATTCATCTTCGTACGCAATTTATTTAATTAATTTTTTTTAATGTTTTAATTTTTTAATATTTATATTTGTAATATTTAAATGTGTTTTGTTGACTTTTGATTTGAATATTTTAATAAATATTTTCTTATAATTTATTAATATTTGCTAATTTTTTATATTATTTAATTTTATATATTTTTGCTTATTTTTTTGAAACATTTTTTTTAGTAATTTTACACATTTTTTTTTAATTGTTTTATTTTTGTTTTTGTTTTTGTTCTAATAGTTTTTTCTATTTTAATTGTTTTAATTTTATTTATGAAATAAAATAATTTTTGTAATTTAATCAATTTAGGCTTAACCTCTATTAATTATTTTTTTTATAGTACTTATTATTTTAAAATTAAAATTTTTAAAATTAATTTTTTAAAAATAATAATTTTAGTTATTTCTTATTTTATTTGTTTAATTTTTTTTTTAATGAAACACATTTTTTTTTGTAATTTAATTAATTTGTGCTCTAATAATTAATTTTTTTAATATTATTTAGCTTTTTTTCATTTAATTTATTTCATTAAATTTATAATAAATTATTTTTAAATTAAATAGTTTTTTTTTATTTAATTAATTTATCCTAAATTTTTATTTTTTAATTTTTTAATATTATTTGGCTTTCACTGTTTGTTTAATTTATTTGATTAAATTTAAAATATAATAAATTATTTTTTAATTAATCCTATATAATTTATTTTTTTATTATTTAGTTTAAATTTTTTGTTTTGGTTAATTTATTTTATTAAAATTAAAGAAAATTTCATTATTTAATAAATAATTTTCGTTTAAATTCCATTCATTTATTTATTTTTATATAAATTTCAATCAATGCAATTAACATTCCATTAATTTCCCACAATATTTCGCACTTCACTTCACTTTACAGCTGAACCATATGCGTGCATCCTTCACAGCTATTTTGCCATTCTTCAGGCTCAAGTTCATACAGTTTGTTATTGTTTTTCGCACACAAATGCTTTGTAACCGAAATCACAATTTTGCCGCAAACCACAACCTGCCATTACGAATTCACTGCTACAACTGATTAAATTTGTGTAGAAAGCGCGCGTTATCAAGTACTCTCAGACAGTAGTGTAGTACTTGGACGCGTCCTTATGCAATCGTACAAAGTAATCATTGCCAATGCAGCATAACAATGTACTGTTAAGCACCGCACATTCGTCGAAATACTGTTCGTAACAGTGCGTATGGCATTTGTTTGGTTTTTCCTGCAGTTCTCCGCATTCAGCGCGCTCTTTGCGCATGCGCTGCCTGTCGCAATTGTGACTTTTTTTGGCAAAAGCAAACAGCTGTTTGTTACTACGACAACATTGCTATTTGCAAATGTATGTACAGTTAGCTGGCAGAAGGATTGTATCATAACAAAAGATGGAAAACAAAGCAACCTGTTTTGTTGCAGTATAATTCATTCATATCGCTGGTTTCGCAGTGATGCACCCACACCTGTCGTGAGTGGTTGTGGCAAAGGCACGGCAGTTGATGTTTGTAGATACATTTTTGCAATTTGCAGAGCAATACTACCGTGTTGTTTGCGTACTTCCAGTTAAGCCGCAAATATTGCAAAATATTTATACACAACTTCAGTGTTTTTTCGCTTTCTTATTGCCTTTTTCCAGTTTGTTAAGCAGCTGTCCGTTTGCTCGTCTCACCATACGTTTATCTGTGCGTACTTATACCTATCTGTCGAGATTTGAATTTTACGCTCATCCACATTTGCGTATGCAATTTTTTCTATTACCCCCCTCTCTCCCTCTCTTCACTTTCTATGATGCGCCTGTTGGCTGCCGCCCATTTCATAACAACCGTACTGAAGGCCGCACGGGGATTAATTTTGTGGCCTTAATTTTCATGGTACTGACACACCTACAGACATTGTGAAGTATAAGAAAGTCATGTTTTTTTGGCAACACAGTTGTTTCTCATCATGTATCATGGCTGCAAATGAATAAAAATACAGGGATGTAGATATGGATGTGTGGATGTGCAATTTGGCGGGTTTTCCTACATTTACCTTAGGGGGAACTGAAAATTTTTTAATATGACAAGGACAATGAAATATAATTTTATTCATTTGAGAGTGTTATTTTGTTGTTGCTAGAAATACAATTAGAGGGAAAGAACAACCACCGTATTCTCCTGAAATGGCCCCGTGTGACTTTTTCCTGTTTCTAAAACTCAAATTACCACTTCGATATCATTGAAGACATCAGAGCTAATTCTCAACGAGAACTGAAGGTACTCCCGGAATATAGCTTTAAAAAGTGTTTCTATCATTGGTTTGTCCTTTGGAAGAAGTGTATTTTCTCACAAGGGGCCTATTTTGAAGGGGTTATAATAAATTTAGATGATTGATAAGTTGTTTAAAGGTCGATTGCTCCACTCTCCTTTGCTAATTTTAATACATAAGCCTCCTCAAATCATTTCCGAATATAGTGATTAAGTCCGCTCGAAATTCTAACCATATTTGACAACAATATTTTCTCATCAGAACATTTTTATTAGAACGCATTTATTGTGCCAACATTTTGCCTACACTATTCCCCACTAATATGTAGCTAACAAGCAAAAGATATTATAACAACAGGAAACATGAAAACTTTTTTGACAACAATAACCAACAAGAACAAGATAAACAAAAAGCAAAAAAAGGAAATGTAACCACAGCAGACATTGATGATATACAAAACTTTTTGTTACAATGAAAGGGGCAACTTGTCGTATACGCAACATTTGAGGCCTATCGTTGTACCTGAGCTTCCGCCATTTGCAACGGTATAGATATGTATAAAAGGTAATAGTGAGTGAAATAAGTGCTGGCATATGGGTATATCCTGTCTATAAATAGACATATATGCCGCTATTTGCTATTGTAAATATAAATAAAGAAATGTCCATATATTTGCATATATTTCATGGACAAATATTTGTTATTTGAAAAAAAAAATAAGAGTTTCAGTGTTTTATTTTCATATTTGTATATGGAATGGGTTGACGTCTTGTTTTGTGAAACTTTTAAATTACATTTTCAACTCTAGGGAGAAAATATAGTCAAAATTCGTTTACGAGAAACATATTTTTTTAATATTTTTTATAGTATATTTAAGCCTTTAAATAACCTACATTTATGTTGATTTGGTGATTTTAAAGCAATTTTATTGTTCCCTTCATGTCAATATTTATGGTAAAAACAGATGTTTCCCGTTTTTATGCAATAATAGACAACTGTGGGTAGCATTAGTTTTGGAGTCCCTTTTCTGGCAGGTTTTTTCAATTTGTTCAATTCTGTACTCTGACAGGAATAAATATTTTGAAATTGTACTCTGAGTTTTAAACTCGTTCTGAATAATTATTTCTAAAAAAATCTCATTTCATTAAAAGTGAAAATCATTAGTTATGTCGTTTGAGTACCAGGCTTTTGATATTTGTTTTTATACTCATCATTATAGAATGAATATGAATTTTTCATTTATGATAAATAATATTATCGAACAAATGGTTTAAAACGGTTATAAATTTTATACGATTCATAATAATTGATTAACTTAACTATGGTTCCTGGAAAATCTGAGTATCAATTAGAATGAATACCCAAATTAGACTATTGAATATTAGGTTTTGTTTTATTTGGAGCTTTATTACAAATAATTGTGTACCATATTTTAACAAATTATAGCGACGCCTGGAGACATTAGTTATGATTCACGATGAAAAGTTTTCACATGTATGTACAGTTGTGTTCAAAATAATAATAGTGCGTGTGGTAGGGTCTTATCATTGGAATTGGAAAAGAGACGAAATATATTATGGTCAGATGAAAGTAAAGTCATTCTTTTTGGAGGCACAGGTTCACGGCTGTATATGCATCGTCCACTGAAGACTGAATACCACCCCAAACACACTACAATAACGATAAAACATGGAGGATTAAAAATATTAGCTTGGGCTTGTCTTTTATTTTTATGATGCAAGGCCCATATATCGCATCTTCACTATGATGGATCAATATATCCCTTCCGCATTTTTGCCTTTTGAAATTCGCGGCTCTGTATAAAGCGCTACAAAGCTCGTATCTGCAATACATCTTCTATCTGGAGTTTCCTAACGCCGAAATTCGCGCTATTTTAAAGCTTTCCTTCGTCAAAGGCAAATCCACTAGAGAAACGTTCCGTGAGATTAATGGTGTTTTGGGGGATGGTACTCTATCACTTCGAACTGCGGAGGAATGATTTCGACGATTCAGAGCGAGTGAAAACTACACCTTAGACAAGCCAACCGGCGGAGGACCTGTGACGACGAATACCGATCAAATCATTGAAAATATCGAGTTAGACCGTGCCACATGCCGGGCCCTGAAGATGGGAGTTAGTCGCCAAAAAATTTTAAATCATCTGCAGAAGGCTGGATACACAAAAAAGGCTTGATGTTTGGGTGCCGCAAGATTTTACGCAAAAAAACCTTTTGGACCGAATCAACGCCTGCGATATGCTGCTGAAACGGAACGAACTCGACCCAGTTTTGAAGCGGATGGTGACTGCCGACGAAAAATGGATCACTTATGACAATATCAAGCCAAAACGGTCGTGGTCGAAGGCCGGTGAATCGTCCGAAACAGTGGCCAAGCCAGGATTAACGGCCAGGAAGGTTTTGCTGTATGTTTGGTGGGATCTATGAGCTGGCCAGACGCTTAATTCTACCATCTACCGCGAACAACGTGACCGCTTGAAGCAGGTGATTGACCAAAAGCGTCCAGAAAGGATGTAGTGTTCCACCAGGACAACGCCAGACCACACACTTCGTTGCTGACTCGTCAGAGACTACGGGAGCTCGGATGGGAGGTTTTATCGCATTCATCATATAGTCCGGACATATCGCCAAGTGATTACTACTTGTTCCTGTCCATGGCGAACGCCCTTGGTGGTGTAAAGTAGAACTCAAAAGAGACTTGTGAAAAGTGGCTGTCCGAGTTTTTCGCAAATAAGGAGGGGGACTTCTACGAGGGCGGTATTATGAAGTTGCCGTCTAGATGGAAACAGATTATCGAACGAAACGGCGCATATTTGAACTAAAAATGATCACTGTAAGATTTTTTAGAAAGCTTTGAATAAAGAGCAAAAACCGGATATTTGCCAACCTAATACTTAATTACGCGGTAAATGCGTAGAATATTTTATACAAAGTACCGAATTCTGCTAAAATAACAACAAATGCCAATAAAAGTGGATTTTTAATAATTTTCTTCAATATTTTGAAATATTATAATGTTGCCATATGCGCCCACATGTAGGCAACATTTTACATTTAAATGCGATAAATATGAATTCCAATGTAAAAGCATATAAAAGGCGATGTTTTTTGGAAAATAAATATTTTTCAAATAATTTTGTGTTTTTCATAGGGATCATGGTATTAGATTTACTTTGCTCAATTTTTCTATCAATGCTTTTAATGTATCAAAATATAAAATACGTAAATAGAATATAAGAATAACGATTGAGAATACCCACCTATCTTAAAGTTTCATAATATTGCAGAATAGCTTGAAATTTTCTCTTAATCAAAATAACAAGATTACTTAAAAAATCTCTTTAACTTAAGCGCATATGACTTAGCATAAACGTAGGCGCTAGCTGCTTATGTGATTGCATACATTTTCGTAAGTTTTATTTTGTTTGTCTTACTTTGTTTCCACCAAAGTTGTGTTCGAACATAACAAGCTTCGCCCCCAAAAATATACGCGATTACTCGCGGACTATGACCATCCCTACCGCAGAAATCTACGCCAATGATTACTTACCTGCGCGGATATGCGAGCATATGTTTTGCCTTTTTGCTGCTGTCAGCTCGCCCAAAATAATCATTAAAAGCAACAATGGCGAGGCAGCAACAACATGAGATAGTGTACAACAAATAGACATCTTCCGCTTAGGCCAGCTGTCACCTGCTGTCTCTACCGTTATATATGTTCGACTTTATCTTTTTATGTGATATTTCATCTTTATTGGCGCACAGCGCCCACCAGCAGACAGACAAAGTAGGAAGGAAGTAGGCTGCAGCCCAATGCTCAGCGCCAACTGTCAGGTGCTACAGCTTGTCATTTCAGCTAACTGTTGTTGCTGCTGTTATTCATCTCTGATTTCCCTCAGTTGGATGCTGCGGTGTGGGTGGGGTAGTGAGGTTTGTGTGCATATAAGGTAATTTAAGGCGTGGTTGGAGGTATAGATTAGTTTAGTCTGGGTTAGCGCTGTGTGACGTGTCTCTAATGGGTCATATAACGATGTTTGTTTATGTGTAACGGTACCTTTTTGTATGCTTCCTTATTACCTAGTTTTACTTGTCTTGTCTTGTCTGCTTGTTTCGATTTCCAATTCACCTACATTTTGGTGTAACTCTGTATGTCAGTTTGATTTGTTTGTACCAATGCGAAATGTGTCTACAATTGTTGAGACATAACAAAAGTGAAATCAACGAAAATGCGTAGGCGAAGGCGAATGCGTATAACAAGCGTAAAGAGAAACTGAAAAAAAAAAACAGAACACACAGTCAAGGGGAAGTATGCTGCTTCTTTTCGACAGCACTTGATTGGGCAAAGGAAAACTTTGTTGTCACATGAAAGCCTCGACAAAACTTTTTATAGATTTCTTTGTGTTTTTTTTTTCTTATTTTTGTTTGCTTTGTTTATTGTTTGCTGCTTATTTCAATTTTCTTCTTCACTACGCATTGCCACGCAACTATGACAACACGAGCAGTATATAGGTCAGACATTTTAGATGCACGTATTTGCGGTCTACGCTCTGTGCGACCGTTGCGGTAGTGGTTTAAGGCAACGCAGAATCTCTGCTCAGGCTCACACACATATATTGTTTTGTGTTGTTGTAGTGGGCTCAATAAATCATATTATTGAAATATTGTGCGTGTGTGTGCGGCGTTGGCAGATAAGTAGCTCCAACGTGCGTTTAAGGTAAATAGTAAAACAGGTATGAAATGGTTGGAGGCGTTCTTCCACACAGGCTTACAGCCTCACTCACGCATTCAATTTTATTAAAACGCACTTTTTAATGTTGTGCTTCACTTGTTATTCTGTGGACTCACTTATGTTTTTCTATCATACCCACTTGTGTTTTGTGGGTTTTTTCTAACGGTACATATCTACACATCATCTACACGTGCGCGTGCAATTCATTCAATGCTGTTTACCATAAATATTTGCAATGTAACCAAATGTTGTTATACTATACAAAAATATACATTTTATTCTTATTCCTTTTTATAAAAAAATATGCTTAGCTCCACTCATATGTGTGGGTGTTCGGAAATGTGTTTACGCTTGCATTTTTACTCCGTTCGCTTGGTATTAGTCACATTGTTATTGAATTCTCATGAATCATTTATTTATTTGTGATTTATTTTTTTGCCCCAATTTTTTAAAATAAATACATTTGTATGAATAACAATTTATTTCACACGTTTTTAGGCAGCCATATCAAGTAGTTCATTTTGCAGCGATTTGCTTTTTTTTTTTTGAGTAAAAGTGTCAACTAATGTTTTTTTAACAGTTATTCAAATTCATGCTAAAATATTAGTGTCATTGTGGCAAATGATTAATTTTGTGATGATAAAATAGGTTGTAATATTAGTGATTTATTAAATAAATAATTATGGGTTAAAACCAAAAGATCTGTTTAAAAAAGTACCGACATACTGCTGATATAAAGTACTAACATGACTAACCTTAAAATCGTAATAATGCCCAATGCTAAGGATTTTACGATTTTTGAACCTTTTACTTACACAAAAGTGAAGTCAAAACAGAATAGAAAGAAGTAATCAGAAATAATGATAGATAATAATGATAGATCCTTGTCATAAACGATATGAACTAAAACTCTCATTATAATTGTAAACAAGGCCTGCCTTTCCCTACATCACACAAACACATAAAAATGGTTAACGAGATGAAATTGTTGCCATTTATTTTTCTTTAATTATTGACGATCAATAAATTATTTCTAGTCGAAATAGTTCCATCTCCATTTGTGTTCGACCACAACCTAGTAAAAAAATATTGCAATAGGCCAGATTGAATCTTATAACCTAGATCAAAGATCATTTACATTTTCAGTACCTTATCCCATTCGCTACTAATTGTTTTTACGTTGAAATGATTATCGGTAAGACTTTGAGTTGGTTTCCTTTCAGATAATATCCTTGCAAATTGTATCAGTAAGGCGAGTGGTCGTGGAATTCGGTTCCCCAGACGGTTAGTTTGGCTTCTGCAATACTAGTGGTTATATACTCCAATCCTTTGTGAACACACCTTTCTCATAAGCATGATGTAAAGGCGTTTTTCGACAGTTTTCAAGCATGAATCGTTCGATACTGCTGCAATTTCACGTTCGATATTTGTAAGAAGCTCATCACGTCGCTGGATTGTTGGCATACACCATAGACTTGACGTAGCCCCACAGGAAATAGTCTAACGGCATCAAATCGCACGAGCGAGGCGGTCAATTGACTGGGACATTTCGTGAGCTAACCCGTTCACCAAACTTAGTTTTCAATAAATCGATTGTGACATTCGCTGTATTGTTTTGTGGAGCAGTCCTGGTTATGTGGTTCCAATATTGTCCAAATTCATATAATCCAACGTTCCCACTATATTTTGTAGTAGTGAGAACCATGTAGATGCTAGTCCTGCATCCCAAGGATTTTCATCCACTTTATCATTATTTTTCTGGAAATATGAAATTTTACTATTTTTTAATCGCTTTTTTGGTCTCGCCATTTCTAGTAGTCTATTGTAGCTTTTATCATCAATTGGCACTACAACCGGGTGTCGGTTTGGCCCGAGCCCATAAGCCTTCACCAGTCGTCTCTGCATTGTACACGACGGCGCTAGTTGGGGATTTCAAGCTTGAGTTTCGCTCGTCCGTTTCTTCGTCGGGCGCCAGGGAATACCGTATCGTATATTTTACGCGCTGGAGTGTTTTCTTCCATTGTGGCGATATGCCTAAGCTAAAGCAGTCCCTGTATTTTTATGCGCCGCACTATGTCCATATCGCCGAAGAGCTCATACAGCTCGTCATTCCAACGAATGCGGTACTCACCTACGCCCAAGCGTAGCGTGCCATAAATCCTTCGGAGGACCTTTCTCTCGAACGCTCCTAAGGAGTGCTCATCTTTCTTGGTCATCGTCCATGCTTCCGCACCATACATCAGGACGGGTATGATGAGTGACTTATTAAGCGTCGATTTAGTTTTGCGTGAGAGGGCTCTGCTTTTCAATTACCTACTAAACCGAGCTCGTGATAGCACATTTTGGCAAGAGTGATCCTCCGATTGATTTCGAGGCTGACCTAGACAGGCCAAGTCTTTTACTACCTCGAAGTCATAACTGCCAACAGTGACGTGGGCTCCTAACAGCTGGGATCCTTTGCATGATGACATGAGGTACTTTGTTTTGTCCCCGTACACTACTTGACCCATTTGATTTGCTTCTTTTTTGAGGGTTTACTCTCACTTAATAGTATAGTCATATGCTCTGAAAAAAATCTTTATACTCTGACTATGTATTGTTCGAATCATGTTCGAAAAATGGCGGAATGGCGCGTTAATACATTCTGCTTCTTTCAATATATCCTTGTACCACTAAATGATGTAGCTTTAGAAAGTAAACCTGCCACTCAGATTTGATTCTCAGAGTAATGCTAAATTTTCAAGTTATTTATATTAAATCATGTAATGGAGATATTTAGGGTCCAAGTTAGATCATTGCTTATTATTTTATGATTTTCTTAATTAATTGATTTTATCAGCTTACAGTGAGTATTAAATATCAAGAACCAATTTCCAATGCTTAAATTGAACCTTACTAAATTGGTTACTAAGACGCATGAATTTAATACATATTAGAAATTACTCAGCTGATCTACGAGCTTTTCTTCAATTTCATCTATTTTGTTCTGCACAATACCAAATTTCCTCAGTCTTTTAGACATTTAAGTATTAAAGTCATTGATTGATGATGTTGGTGAAGTCAATGGTTTTGTGATTGCATAAAGGCCAATAATACCAAGTATGTAACTGTATTCGGAATACTCGTATAGCTACATGTGTACTTCTCTCGAGTTCAATGACTTTTCCATGTGAATAGAAAAATACTTTTACAGCAGAAGTACACATGTTCTCTTATTTTCTCTTATGTAATGTAGAATTCTATACAAATCCTTAGTTGAATGACATTGTCATTACGCAAACAAATTCTAAGCCAATAGCTGTAAAAAGCGTCAGTAAGCGCAATCTAATGGCAATTCGTCATTTAGGTTTTCACACGGTGTCAAAGTTAATCGGGGACTTTTTTTATTAATTTTTCATTCGATTTTTGCCGCAAATGGTGCTTGTCACAGTTATTTTATAAAGTTTAAACATTTTCAACTTATTTTTTTTGCTCTAAGTACCTAACTGAGACTTGGACTTAGATTTTTCGGTGAGAAGTGGGCATAACCGCAAAGCTTTCACTAAGCTAGGAGGAGGTTCACTAGCTAAGGTGAGGGATTTCGACTATCACAATTATCATTTATCCATTCATAATCCTAGAGGACAGTCGAATAATTCGATTAATCAAACGAGTTTAAATTACAGCTCTATTTCTCCCTTTTGTTTTTGAATGTATGAGGGATATACTTATAATATACATTCTCATATACTATGGAGATAACACTCGTATGCTTCCAAATTCATTTTGTAGCAATTCAACACGGTCCTGCGACATTGCGACGTGCTTGGCATTTTGAGTCATAACATATTACACACACACACACTCTCTCACTTCTCTGAAAGTGCAGTGAGTTCATTTCAGAGCAAACGTGAAAACGGTATATATGTATGTCTGCGGTTGCATTTGTAAAATCAAGGACATAACAAGATTGCAAGGATTCCACGTACCGAGCACTTACATACCAACTTATTCCTGCAACGGTATAGATATGTATATAACTGTAAGCGCATGTACCTTCAACGTCTGCGTCAAAGCTTCAATACGAGTCTACAACGCGTATATAAATAAATATATATATATTTAAACATGAATTTCTGTTTTATAAGCTTAATGCCATAAATTCTACTGGCAGCCGTGTTATACAAACATATATACACATAGTTCGCTCAGCAATGCAGACAATCTCAGCCCAACAGGTGTTCAGCACCCCTCAACTTCGCATAGTTCATGACGCTTCCTAGTTGGCGCCTGTAGGCAGCCTGTTTGTGGCTTGTTTGTTGTTGGTTTGTGTGTGTGCGCCAGGACGCTAATATTGTGCAGCTGTTGCCAGCGCCACGCTTGAAGTCCTTGGCGGCTAGTGTGTCGAGTGTTAAGAATTTTAATATTTCAGTGTGTGTTTGGTAAATATTTTACTTGTATTTATAGATATAACTGTTTAAATACATACGCAACTAACTGTGTGTTGGTATGTACATAAATATGATCCCAACAAGTTTTCAATAGATGAATTAAATTTTGCATTCGCGTTGCTTTTAGTTTGAATTTTATTTTTAAACACCGTTTTACCTCGTAGCCCATCAATATTGGTTTAATTATTTATGCGCAGTGAGCGAATATAAATAAAATTTCTTGGAAATACTTGCCATGAAAGCTTTTAAAGCTTACGGTGCCAGCTTGTGGTTGTTTGTTTTCTGCAAGCGACTTTTATAGACATTTACATTTAATTAGTAATTAAAATCTTGTGAATAGTGAGTGCTATATTTGGCTGATATTAAAGTTGTTTCTGAGGGCATCGGAGGAATACTGAGAATCAGTGTCAGATTTTTAATAATTAGATAGGGTTGATTTTTGTCTTTGAGTAGAGAGATCTCTGGACCTATTTTGCTTTTCCTTACGTTTATAAAGCCTATCGACCAAGTAAGTATTAGCACTTGATAAGGAAAATCTAATGATAAACAGATAAGTCAAGAGATCTACGGACTTTCATACGTCCCAGTCCAGTAATGTTGAGTGCCTTTTTTGTCAGCTCTTCAGCGTTTGCCAGTTCAGATATATACCTACGAATACAGTCTCTACTTTGAACAGTAAAATATTTCTAATGAAACATGGGGTCCTTCATAAAATTAAGCCTTTCTAAAATGAATTTAGGAGTTAGGTGGGTTTCAGAGGCTAAAAACAAGGGTTTTTATACTCTCGCAACAAAAGTTGCTAAAGAGAGTATTATAGTTTTGTCCACATAACGGTTGTTTGTAAGACCTAAAACTAAACGAGTTAGAATAGGGTTATATATATCAAAATGATCAGGGTGACGAGAAAAGTTCAAATCCGGATGTCTGTCTGTCCGTCCGTCTGTCCGTCCGTGCAAGCTGTAACTTGAGTAAAAATTGAGATATCTTAATGAAACTTGGAACACGTATTCCTTGGCACCATAAGAAGGTTAAGTTCGAATGGGCGTAATCGGACCACTGCCACGCTCACAAAATGGCGAAAACCGAAAACACTTAAAGTGCCATAACTAAGCTATAAATAAAGCTATTGAAATAAAATTTGGTATGAAGGATCGAACTAGGAAGGGGCATATGTGGATGTAATTTTGTTGAGGAAGTGGGCGTGGCCCCGCCCCCTACTAAGTTTTTTGTACATACCTCGCAAACTACTAAAGCTATATCAAGGAAACTTTCTGGAGTCATTTACTTTAGGTACTACCTTATACAGTCCAAAAATGGAGAAAATCGGATTATAACCACGTCTACCTCCCATACAAAGGTTAGGTTGAAAATGACTAAAAGTGCGTTAACTCACTAACGAGAAACGTCAGCAACACAAAATTTTACATAAGAAATGGCAGAAGGAAGCTGCACTGAGATTTTTTTACAAAATGGAAAATGGGCGTGGCGTCGCCCACTTATGGGTCAAAAATCATATCTCAAGAACTACTCGTCAGATTTCAATGAAATTCGGTACATAATATTTTCTTGACACCCTGATGACACTGGTGGAATATGGGCGAAATCGGTTCACAACTAAGTTTACTTTCCATATAACTCAATTTTGAATTTCATCTGATTCCTTCACATTATAAGATATACATAAGAAACCAATGAGGATAGCGAAATAAAACTTTACACAAATACTGTATTTGAGCTGTGACATCACTTGTGGAAAAATTGTCAAAATCGGACCATGACTTTTCAAGGCCCCTGATATCAAACATGAAGAACTCAGTGCCTAAGGGTAATTTTTCACCGAAAATATAGGTAAATCTCTAAATAAATTGCGAGAGTATAAAATGTTCGGTTGCACCCGAACTTAGCCTTTCCTTACTTGTTTTACAATTTTTTTAATTGATTCCGAAAACTCAGCCGTTGGCACCCCATCTCCTATGACGTATCCAAAACAAAGGTCTTGCGGTGGACATCATAACTTATGATTGGTCCATCTCAAAACAATCAACCAAAAATAGTTCGATAATAAATGGATAGATCTAATTAATGAACGAAGTAAACATGAAAATATTGAAACTTGAATTTTTGACACAATTTTAACCAGAAAACTTACTTTTTTGGTCAAATTTTCGCAATATATTGGCTCGAAAAAAATAGGTATAATAAAAATATAAAAAATCCTTCGCTCATTAACTAGATAATGTTATTCCAAAGATGTGTTTAAAATTTAAACAAAATCGCTTCGCTTTTTGATTTAATGTGCCCACCGACTTGAAAAATTGAGTTTTGAGATAAATGCGTTTAAAGTTTTACATTCGTATTGATTTGACCTGATAGGTGGATTTTCCAAAGGGTATATGAATCTCTTAGAGTATTACTCGGATTGATTTAATATTTTTGGATAATATTTTAAACATATTGCACTATTTAATTAGAATATATATTTTTTTTAATTTGGAATATTTGGAACCCACCTAACCCCTTAAGAGAATATAACACAGATTTATGCTATTTTCTTATGATATAATGAGGTATACAGTAGGGCGCAGTAAAGTATACATTTAGGTGCAGTAAGATCAGTTATAAATAATAATAAAGTATTCATATTTGTAGGTTAGTAAAATCAGCTGAAAATGTCAATAGAAAGTGTATCATAAAACGTCGGAATATAAATTATTTAAATTCAATAAATTGGACATATTCAGTTAAAACCGGAAACACTTTTTTTATGGTAGGCTCTCGGTAGCCTATGTATGTACAAATTATATAACAAATATACTACTATTCATAGAATTTTTACTTGTAATCCTTAATATTAAAACAAAAATTAAATTTATTTTAACTTTTCACAACGAGTACACTAGATTTTATTTTATATTCATAATTAAGCTGTAAATAAGACTACTTACGTTTTGGGAAGGGTTAATGACCTTATTAGCCCCCTAAATATGTATATATTTCAAGTAAAACTTTTCTGTATTGTATAAACCATAGCGTTTTATCGGAAATCCGAATAACTAATATTTTGCATAGTTCATCTAATCCCCCCCAAACTGCTAAAATAAATTATGTAAAATAGCTAAATTAATTTATATGCACACAAACAATAGTTTCATGATCAAAATCCAGTTAGGAAGCTAATTGAAAAATAGTATACAAAATCACTACAGAAATAGGCGTATGTTCATATATTTTAACCCCGTCCCCACTAAGCAGAAATAAACACAAAATAAATCTGCGCTAAATCGTTGAGGTGTTGACCTTTTCGCAAAGGGCTTCAGTTATTCAACCATTTAATAGCATATACAAAGTCTTTACGCAATATTTTAGTTCACCTTATATAAGTATGTATGTACATACATGCACACTCCTGTATGAAGTTGCGTTGAACACTGTTGAATGCGGCAGTAACATTTTGTTGAAAGCCCGCAGAGGTTAGTGACCTTATAATTACGCCGCAAAGCAGAAAATCACCACAACCCACTCACAGGATATGTACACATACAGACAAACTTCTGCAGAAGCACACACTCGTATTCGCATATGCAAGTATTAAATGTGTTTGGTAATTAGGCTCGACTGTGAATCAACGCCTGTTGAAGTTGTATGAGCACAGAGTCGAGAGAAGAATCCAACAACAACAACAACAATGAGTTCTCAACAAGATTTTATGGCAACATAAATATTTTATATTAATTGTAGTCGCTACCTGTTTCGCTTCCATGGTGATTTTGCGGCAACGAGTTTGTTGCTGTTGCTTTGAGTTGTTGTTGTTGTCATTGCAGTTGCTGTGGCAAACACCTCCCAAACGACTACTTGTGGTTGGAAAATAATTAAACAGTGATATAACGCTATCTACTTACATGCATAGAATATATTTATTTACTGTAAAAGTTTGATGATATTATGTGCGTTCGAGTTACATATATAGAGGGTGAATTTTTAGGGATATTGAATTTTTGTTTAATTGACACAGCTTAAGTTTACGTTTGAGCAGAATTATATTATGCCTTTGACATAGTAAAAGAGTTTTCAATAAGGACGCCACAAAAGTAGACCGATAGGAACAGCAAACGACGCCATATTCTTTCCCGGTATTTTAACATTTCTCTTCAGTAAGGTTTGCCATTTCATCAAGGAAAATATACGAAAATATACTACCGAAATTCGGTGTCAGTAGCCTCAACTTTAAGAGCGGATTGTCATCGAAAACTCATCTTCAGCGATTCTGGTTGAATGCCTTCGTCAATAAGCAAAATACCATTGCATGATAGGGACTTGGAAAATATATGTTTTCAACAGGACGGCGCCCCAAGCCACACAGCGAATGTCACAATCGATTTATTGACAAACAAGTTTGGTGAACGTATTATCTCAAATATTGGCCCAATCAATTGGCCGCCTCGGTCATGCGATTTGACGCCGTTCGACTATTTCCTGTAGATCTACGTGAATTATATGGTCTAAGACAAAAAGCCAGCGACGATTGATGAGCTTCGTACGAATATCGAACGTGAAATTGCAGTAGTATCGGCCGATTTATGTTTGAAAAACGTCGAAAATTGGGTTCAGCTTTTGGATTTCTGCAAGTGTGTCGGTGGTGGCATATATAATGGCAGCGAATGTGCTTTCACAGAAATAAAGAATTTCATTGATATCGCTAACCGTTTTTGTTTTATTAAAAAAAGCGCTCTTATTGTAAAACCTTTCCAAATAAGGACATGATAAATATATGGAGAAAGTTTGTTTTTAAATATTTCGCTCAGGTCTCGGGTTTGCGAAATAACTTACTCTCCTATGATTTTAAATATTTTTAAATAAACACCCTATATATGACAAAATGGCATGGTTGTGTATTTTGTTATTCCTAACAATATTCATAAGTTATTCCTAATATATTTCGCAAGAGCCATGATACTTTTATTTTTCTAAACAATGTTATCTCGAAAAATAATGATAAAATTAGTATTTATAGCCTGTGTGCTCAATTGTAAGAATAACCTAACAGTTTAAATATAGAAATCTACAAAAATAAGAAAGACAAGTCTTTAAGCTTTAAGAATTTTTCATTAATTGAAAATATGCTACAATTATTTGGCACATTAAGTTAAGTCATAAAAATTACCACAGCAAATAATTTTGGTACTATTACGGTTTTATGCCATCATAAAAACAGTTGAGTGCTGAATGTGAATTAAGTCATTTGTAAAAGTGCAAGTTGGACATTCAAAATGCTATTTAGAATTAATGATGCGCATTTGAAGACTGTATATGTGGGTATTTACATTTAATTTACTTGGTTTCAAATATAATATTATACAGATATTTTAATTTATCTGAAAGTGATCTTTTATTATAGAAGTAAAAATATTACGCGTGAAATATTTCTCAAAAATTTATTGTATATTTAAATGGATTTACAATTGGAGTTTTCATCAAGTTAGCATTACAGCCGGGTGTCGGTTTTGCCCGAATCAATAAGGCTTCGCCATTCGTCTATGCATTGCACACGATGGCACCGCTTGGAGATTTGAAGTTTCGCCATGTCTACATCCACTTGTTTAGGTCGTCTCTTCCTTGGTCGGCCGCTAGGTGGTATTGAATCTCATATTTTACGCGCTATAGTGCTTTTTTCCATTCTGGTGATATGCCCGGCTTGGGCCGATACTCCCCTACGTCCACGCGTATGGGACTAAAAATACTTCGGATAATTTTTTTTCGAACGATCCTAAGAAGTGCTCATCTTACTGGCCATCGTCCATGCTTCCGCACCATATATCAGGACGGATATGATGGTTGACTTTTAGAAAGTTATTTTGGTTTTGCGAGAGAGGTATTTACTTTTCAATTGCCTGCTGAGCCGGGTTACCACCTGTTGGTAAGATTGATCCTATGATTGATTTTGTGGCTTGGCTGACGTCACTGTTGGTGTTTATGCTGCGTCATGTATAGACGAATTCTTTTACTACATCGAAGTTAAAACTGTCACCAGTGACGTGGTCTCCCAATCTCTGAGATCCTTTGCATTATGCCCTCATTCACTACTAGACCCATTTACTTCGCTTCTTCTTCCAGGCTTGAAAATGCTGCATACACGGCCCAGTTTTTGCAGCCGACAATGTCGATATCATCGGCATAGACCAATAAATGGTTCTTGTCTTCTCTAACTCTAAATACATGACTTTTCCCTTTGAAGATTAACAAAAAAACCCATAATCGAACCCTTAGAAATCGTTCATATAAGATATTTCCTTATTGGGCAGGGAATAGTTCCCACCGGTCTTTGGATAGGGTAATTCGAGGCCTCCACGTCTGTGTGCCCAGAAAGAGGTACTGGATAGAAAATATATGAGAGTCAAGAGTTCAAATCGAATCTTCACCGTTGACCTTACATAATTATTCGGTAAATATACTTGTTGTTCGATTAATTAGTAAGGTACACTCTTTTCAAATCAGTCGTAAAAATACTGACTAATTTTCGTATAAAATCATTAAACTTCTAACACAACTAACTATAATATTCCTCTGCATACAACTACCACTACTAGTCTTCTTCACAAGTATGTCTCTCAACAACACTTCCCGTTCACTCTAAGAATGCCAACCAGTGAGTATCATGCAAATGACATTTATGTATTTACGAGTAACTCGTAAGGCACAAGAACGTCATTTGAAAATTTTATTCCCTTGCTGGCAGACGCTTTTACACATTTATTATATTATTATTATTGCTGTTGTTATTATTGTTGTTGTTGCTTGCGACTGGCGGCCAACGAAGGATATCATTGCACTACAGAGTTACTTATGCATAATGTGTAATGATGACACAACTATTCAGGGGGCTAGATATAAACAGCCGCCAGCCGTCAGCCGTCAGCCGTCAGCCAAGAGCCACTGGTGCCTCCGCCAGTGCAAGTCTCTTCACTTTCAAGTTGCTCTTTGCAACTGGTCGTTCGCTTGTTAGCTGGTTTGCCCTGACGACGACAGCATAACGGCAAATACATTTATTTGGTTATTGTTGTCGACGCAGTTGTTGTTGTTATTGTCAGTTGTATTTCTCGGTTGTTATGGTTTAGATGGCATAGTTCTGTTTGTGTTGTTCACTTATTGTTGTTGTTGTTGTTTTCTCACACTAACTGCAGAATTGCCCTTGTCAGCAGCTCTGCGGATGACACAGAGGCGTTTATTTGTTTGTAGGTTGCTTTCCGCATGTACGAGTGTTGTTGTTGGACTGTGTACGAATGCATGTAACGGCATAGTTCATTGCTGTTCATAACATTTGGTCGCCAACACTAGTCGCCAGCCGCCATCGGCCATTTGCCAATTGCTTGCAGCCTGAAACAGGTCCCAATACCCTTTGCTTTGTTGTTGTTGTAGCTGTTGTTGTATTTATGTTTTGCATTTCTTTTGGCACAGGAAGTTCACATTGCTGACTGAAGCTGCCGATGAATTATGATATAGACCCAGTTCCAGTTTTAATGCCAGAGTTGGCGTCAGCCGAGACCACTATGTGGTGCGTTTGTCTGTCGCTTGTTGGTCAGCGGTTGACGCCAATTTTATGTCGCACTTTTGCCATATTTCCGACATGCCATTGCATCGCAATGCATTGTTCATGGTCCCGGTTGCATTTATATGTATGTGAAGGCATTCGCATAGTTCATGTTTGCTCAATGCCCCCAATGTCTGGTATTTAGTTCATGGGCAGCCCTTACAAGTGGAGATTGTGGTGCATTAACTCTCGGACCGCCTGATTATAATTTAGTGTGAGTTCTTAAGTATTGTAAAGCGAGCAACTCTTTTCCTATCTGAATTATTTCGACCGAAAATGATAATTAGATTTGACAAGCCTTCTAAAGTTTTAGGCACGTAGGTAGGTTGGTATAGTGGATGTCAAACGACGCACCTACGCCTTAGGAGGCCCATTGAGTTGCCATCGGGATTGAAATCCCCTCATACTACCTTGTCCTCTTTGAACCATTCAGTGGTCTTCTTCCGAGATATCGTCGAGGAAACCACGACCGATAGTTGCCATTATTTTCCTATATAAAGCTTTGCATCCACATAGAGGACGTTCTACAGTTTCGTCATCTTCTATTTCTTGACAGCTTTTGCAGTAATCATTGTATGGTGTCCCCAATCTAACTCCCAATCCCAGTCAAACAATGTCCAGTTAGAACTCCTACCAGAGCTCTTATATCGTGCCTTTTGAATTTTAATAATTGGCAAGTACCGCCCATGTTCCATTCCGACTACGTTAGTCTGCTTGTTGCACAGGTCAGGGATTAGGTGTTTGCAAGTGGCCAAAGGCATGTGTACTCCCTCTTTATCGGGTTCTAATTGTAACGTAGGGCCCAATCTGGCAAGTTCGTCTGCTTGACAGTTACCTGGAATATCGCTATGTTCTGGAACCCTTTGCAGATTTATGGTAAAATAAGAAGCTAGCTCGATTAACAGCCCTATTCATTCCTTCACCAGTCTCGAAGTAACCCTTAGAAACTTTACTGATTTTAAAGGCTGTCTGTGAATATAAATATGTTTCTTGTTGTAAGTACCTTCTTTGTCAGAACAATATTTTTATTTAATATAATAATAATATTTTATTATTTAATAGCAGTAACCTTCGCTTGGAATATACTACAGTAATCTGGTATTCGGAAGGTAATTCTGGTATCTAGTCCTACTCGTTTATCCACCTTGGAGCCGCCAGTGTAGATGCTTATCTCTGTGTCTTTATCCACCTCCCTCTTTTCGGCTCCTCTCTGGAGGGAAAGGTAATATTGAGAGCTGAATTAAGATTTAATTCTACTGGATTACGAAAATCCGTATTACCAGCTAGAATGTCCTTTATTACCGGTAGCTAGTAAGAAGGATTCCTTCAGTTATTTATTGGTGTTCGACCTCCATCTAATAATCTTCCATTAACAACAATAGTAGATTCAATAGCACTTCCGGAACTACAGACCTCAAAGCAATTGATAGCTCATCAAAATGGAGAATATTATTCTCTGCTAAGCTGCCATTGGGTCCAGCTAGTTAGACTAAACTAATTCAGTAATCACATATTTTGAAGGATTTCTTCCGATGATTCCAGAAACAAGAGGCGATTTCAAGCGTCGTTTGGTAAGTGCAACACCAAAACCCACAATAATCATGCTGCCAATAAACAAAGTCTCATGCAACACCCAACCAATTCCGCATACCATTGCATCCGCAAACTACACAAAATTTGCGGTTAGTTGACAAGGAAACGTAAACACTGCCGCATGCGGCATGCAACGCATAATCTCGCTTGGAATTCATGTTGCCATGAAATTGGCCAGAAACTTTGTGCAGCAAATCATAATTAATCAGCAACTACTCACCATTTACTCACAATCGACTTGATTCGCTGAAATCACGTAACTGTGATCTGTCAACAATTTCAAAATAACTGTAAACAAAGCATTTGTCGGTATGTAAGTTTGCTGCAACAACGACCACAATATCAAGGACACACGCTTGAGTGTCGATGACTATCAAAATGCGGAAATTTCTTACAGCGGAAATTCACTTTGACATTTACCGTTCTCCGGTTGCCTGTCCACTTGCTTAATATTTGTTGTTATGCTCGTTAGGTAACGGCCACTTGCTTTGGGCTTTCGTTATCAACTTTTGCTTGAGCGTAGTGGAAAATTGGTCATTAAGTTAGTAAGTAAATGTTTCAGCAGTTTTAGAGAATTTTAAGATTACTTGCTGGCACAATTTCTGTGTAGTTAATGTTTTGTGTAAGTTTCTCTGTAAAATAAAAAGTTTTTAATTAAATTTGTTCATTTAAAAATTAATTTATCTGAAATTACTTGGTAGTCTCTATCTCTCTGCATTCATTATAAAATAGTTTGTTTGCAATTTATTTGTTTTTATTATATATTCAAGGGCTCTGGTTGTGCTTATTTCGAGTAGTAAATATTTGGCAAAATATTAAAATCACATTAGCAAATTATTTTACAGAATTAAAGAAAACGAATTTTACAAGTGTACATTCTAAGATTTTAGAATGCTGAACACAGCTTATCTCCTTTGTCTATTTGATGTCCTTCGCCAGAGAATCCAGGCAGTAAACGGGTTTCTAGGTTAAAGAGACGTAATAAGTCCATATTAAAGATATACTGATCTATATGGAAGATCGCATCGTAGCTCATATTTACAAGACCTCTACAGGTACTTGTGTATGTCTAGCTTCTCGTAACCATAGTTCTCACCATAATAATTTATAACACTGCCACAAAAAAAATTGTTATAACCTGGAGGTCTTCAGCGACCCCGAGAACCCTAGTAATGAGTTTAAAGTGATGAATTTTGCAAAAAAGCGTATAACCATATTGAATGCGACATTTTGAATTTTGAAAAACCGACACCGAACTCGTAATCAGCGATCCTAAAAACGCCAACAACGAGTTACAAACGAATGAATTTGAAAAATAGCTGCATATTGGTTTTCTAGAGTTATCTCTAAATCCTGATCTGATGGGGTTAAATAGACCTCGGTTTCGAATTCAGCCACTCCAAAAACATATAGAACACATAGTAAGTGCCCCAAATCCCCAAAATTTTGAAACCGTTTTATCCACTTAGAGAAAATACGTTCCTGTTCTTATATGCTAAGTTGGTTAGGTCGCAAGAACGCTCAATCTCAAATCATAAACCATCATTGTTCTCCCAAGATAGGCCTAACTAAGCATCGTTTGAAAACTCGGTTGGTTTTCCACCATAGCAGCTTAATGAGAGCCTTGGAAGATATGCCATCCATCTGAAACTAATGAATGCTCTACCGCCTGCCGGTACCAATTTACCAACTTTTTGAAGGTAATATCACAGGGGTAAGTTGACCCCTACCATTTTTACAAACTTCCTCATTCTCTCTCTCTCAGGTTTCAAGACCACTAAGTCCATTATATAACTACGAATTGCTTCCGAGTTCGGATCCTCCGGATCTATTCCCTGCGACTTTTTTTTGAAGACTGTACGCTGTTATATAGGTTATAAGGGAAGTAATAAGCCTGAAAGAAACAAGTTCGTGGTAATATCAACACTATAAATTTTGACCTTGATGAATCCACTCAAACAACTATCTTGCACAAGCGTATAATCTTAATTATTAATGGAAGTACTAAACTGGAAAGATACGACGAGAATGATGACGATGACAGTCAAAATGTTAAATGAAGAGCAAAACAACAATAACACTATCTTTAAAGTGCATATATGTAAGGACTTAGCACACCAACCTACTTGACTGCCTTCGAAGTTAAATTACCCACGCAAGAAGAAAGCAGGGTAGGAGTAATGTTTTAACGTACAACGGAGCAAGCAGACCACAAAAATCATTACCGCAAAGATTACGACCCAAAGGGCAGGCAACATGACAGTTAGTGAAGTTAGCTAACGAGTAGAGGTAATGACATAAACCTATTGGGTAACCAATTGTGGGTGAGCCACTTCGAAAAGCAGAACGATGAGCGCTAGTTAATAAAAGGAAGACAACGACGCTGATGACGACGACGACAAGGGCAGATGGCTTTCGATGTCAGACACATTTGTGACTTTGTGACGCGACAAAGGCCATTAGACGCGGCTCAAAGTGGCGGCAGGCTAAATATGTGGTGCAAAGCATATGAGTCGAGTCGAAATGTATCAGACGGCAGTAAGGCACGTCCATTTTGGCGGCACTGCCGTGGTTGGTGTGGGTGATTGGTTCAGTGCTCGCAAGAAAAGAATGCTCTACATGGCACTCGGCACGCAACAAACACGCCATCAAAGCAGCGTTTAACAACATTTTTATCGATTTCAATAAAACCAATATGAATATTCGTATGCTTTTAATGCAATGCTAAAATACCAATTTCGTATTTATTTGCTCTTCTTCTGGAAGTGTGGGAGGAAGGAGGAAGAAGAAAAAAAACTAAAAAGAAATGGGTCAAACTCGGCAGGCACTAATGCGGTAGTACATCGCAACTTCCGTTGAAACTTCCGTTCTGTTTTTGATGCGCTCCAAATGCTATCAACGTCGATTCTTGCAGCAATTTGTGGCTTTAATGTGAAGACACACTTAGTGAAGAAGTTAAAGTAACTTGTAGCTTTTGCGACGCCCAACTAACGATAGTGTCTTATTTTTCTCCTCCTCTTGTCTCTGCCCAACCACATGCCTGGAGCGGTTTAATAAATATTATTATGAATTATATTTATAGTCTGCGTATATTTTTAGCACATCGCCTTGGTGTGAAAGTCAGCGGAAACCGGAAGATAGCGAAAGACAGACGCGATAGTTGGAGTGAGTGTGGCACAGTTACAGCCAGACAGTCTCATCCCCTTGAATTGTCGTTCGTACTAGGTACATATATACAAAAAAAATTATTGCAGCAGGCTGTCATTAGGGCGAAAAGTGAAAGCATAAAATACATTTGCAGCGTAATATTTCAAAGAGGCCTGTCGCGGTCGTTAGGCTTAATATTTATTATTTGGTTATATGCTTGTTAGTGCTTAAAAGACAGTATTTGGTATATTTGTATAATACCATAAGGCCAAAATATAGAGAATAAGTGGCTTCTAATTAAGACATTTATCGGGCTCTGGGCTATAGCTACAAGATAAAGATTTTGCCATGAATCTTTGACATCTGAAATCTATAGCCATTGAAATGGTATCATCGACCGATTGTAAGGTGCTTTTAGCTTTCAACATTAAAAATAATGTATTTAACGTGGTTCAATACACAGCTTCCAATCATATATATCCAATAACTAGTCTCCAAACTAGTACTCAATGTAACTAGTCAATAATTAGTTGAAGAAATATAAAACAGTTGAACTTCCCTAATCCAAATCACCACAAAAAAACTTCGAGTTACAGAGACTTCGAGTTATGGAAGGTATTTGTATGAAATTTCAGTTCCACTGCCAATTCAAGATTTCGAGTTATGGAGAACTTCAGGTTATAGCAGTTCGAGTTATGGAAGTTCAACTGTATATCCAAAATCTGACTCATTATTTTGTTGTACCAGAATTGCTTGCAAAAATTTATTTGAAATACATATTTCGAAATTCCTACAGGGTCTGAATCAGCTCAATTTATATAAAGTTTAGCATACTTTTCGGAGCTGCTGAAACACAAAAAGTTGGAAGCTTGCAAATTTTCTTACAACCAGCGATTTCATGTTTTTGGCATTTTTATTTCGCTCCGCGTATATAAAAAACGCTATATTTAAATAAACTGTATACATACATACATAAAGTATATAAATATTTGGCCAATCGCTTAAGATATGTGTTAAACGGTTATGTGCGTGACGTTTACAAATGCGGATAAGCAAATTACCCATTAATTTGATTTGATAAGGGTATTAAAGTATTTATAATTTTTTATTCCTTTTTAAGGGAGCATGACTTTTACAAGTGCTGAAATTTTTAACTAAGGGTTTATTGGAACTTATACGTCCAACATAAATTATTATTAATTAATTAATGTAAGAGTGCTGTTGGGGAGGGCTATATTGACAGTACAAAGATCTTCAGACTACTTTTGAATTTTGTCAAGCATCAATTACTATTAAAACAAGGCGAGCCAATTTATTGGCATCTTAGTCTAGCTGTTTCCTACACGATGAACTATAAAAGATAGTACCTTGTGACGACTAAAGTTACATCCTTCATTATATTTCGTCTGGAACCTATTATAGGTTTTGCACTTCAAAAAAGTGAAATCTAAGAAATGTTTGCCTAGACCTTAGCGTGGTATTCCAAAAGGATTGGTTGGGATAATTTCACGTCGTCCTCCTCACAGCTGCTACTACAACTCGATACAATTTTTAGAATTCCTAGGATAGAGAAAGATGAACTTTACTGAGGATGAAGAGTTCCCTAGACCTCTTTCCCAATTTACCTTTGCCAGTGACTGTCCAGCGCTTGTTCAGTTCAGCTGAGGCTCAACTGTCCAGATATGACAAGAGGATAGTGGTGTTCCTACTTGTTCTCATTCTACTGTAGGTTAGAAAGCCCTAGATTTATGTACATTAAACCATGTTGAAGGATGGAGTCATATGTAGAAGTTCACGTAAGTGAGGAAAGTTTCTGACTGCCATTCACTTGGGAGTGGCCAGGAACGATTCTTTTACATGTGGCTCAAGCAGCTCACAACTTCCGGTCTTAGACCAAGTATCCTCTGGGTAGCCAACAGACATCCGTCTGGAAGCGAGCTAAAGTGAGAAGGCGAATCCCGCTTATGCGGTTGTGCGTAGGGCTTGGGACCCACCACATAAAAACGAATAACCAGTGAATAAGAAACACAGGCCTCGGATGAGAAACCCCCCTTTTGATGACGACCACGGCAAACGTATAAAGGACCATGATTTAAGGGCATGCACCTGGAATGTCCGGACCCTTAATTGGGAAGGTGCCTCTGCCCAGCTGGTTGATGTCCTCGTAAGAGTAAAGGCTGACATCACCGCAATCCAAGAAATGCGATGGACGGGACAAGGACGGAAGAAGGTGGGTCCTTGTGACATCTACTACAGCGGCCATATAAAGGAGCGCAAATTCGGTGTGGGATTCGTGGTGGGAGAGAGACTCCGTCGTCGAGTCCTGGCATTCACCCCGGTGGATGAACGTCTAGCCACAATCCGCATCAAAGCGAGGTTCTTCAACATATCGCTGATTTGCGCCCACGCCCCGACGGAAGAGAAGGACGAAGTGACCAAAGATACCTTCTATGAGCGCCTAGAACGTACCTATGAGCGCTGCCCCCGCCACGATGTCAAAATCGTGCTTGGCGATTTCAACGCTAGGGTGGGTAAAGAAGGTGTCTTTGGCACAACAGTCGGAAAATTCAGCCTCCATGACGAAACATCACCAAACGGTCTGAGGCTGATCGACTTCGCCGGGGCCCGAAATATGGTCATCTGTAGCACTAGATTCCAGCATAAGAAAATCCATCAAGCTACTTGGCTGTCCCCGGATCGAATCACTCGCAACCAGATCGATCATGTTGTGATAGATGGACGACATGTCTCCAGTGTTTTTGATGTGCGTACGCTTCGTGGTCCCAACATCGACTCAGACCACTATCTTGTAGCAGCTAAGATACGCACCCGCCTCTGTGTAGAAAAGCGCACACGTCAACAAACACAAGGAAGGTTCGACATCGAGAAGCTGCAATCACAACCGACAGCCGAACGATTTTCTACTCGACTTGCACTCCTGCTCTCTGAGAGCACTCATCAGCATCTCGGTATAAGGGAGCTGTGGGACGGCATATCAAACTCCTTACGTACAGCTGCAACCGAAACCATTGGCTTTCGGAAAAGCCAAAAAAACAGCTGGTATGATGAGGATTGTCGTCTCGCAGTGGAGAGAAAACAGACTGCCTACCTCGCAATGTTGCGATCGACCGCAACACGAGCGGGATGGGAAAGATACCGAGAGCTGAAGAGGGAAGCGAGACGCATTTGCAGAAAAAGAAAGAAAGAGGCAGAAATGCGTGAGTATGAAGAGCTTGACAAGCTGGCCGACAGGGGCAATGCTCGAAAATTTTACGAAAAGATCCGGCGACTAACTGAAGGTTTCAAGACCGGAGCACACTCCTGTAGGACCCCCAGCGGTGATCTAGTGGTTGATGACCAGAGTATACTGTGTTTGTGGAGGGAACACTTCTCCAGCCTGCTGAATGGCAGTGAAAGTACAACACCAGGAGATGGCGAACCCGATTCCCCAATCGACGACGATGGAACAGATGTTCCATTGCCCGACCGTGAAGAAATTAGAATAGCAATTACCCGCTTGAAGAACAACAAGGCGGCGGGGGCCGATGGATTGCCGGCCGAGCTATTCAAATACGGCGGCGAAGAGCTGATAAGGTGCATGCATCAGCTTCTTTGCGAAATATGGTCGGAAGAAAGCATGCCCGACGATTGGAATCTCAGTGTACTCTGCCCAATCCACAAAAAGGGAGACCCCACAATCTGCGCCAACTATCGTGGGATAAGCCTCCTTAACATCGCTTATAAGGTTCTATCGAGCGTACTGTGTGAAAGACTAAAGCCCACCGTCAACAAACTGATTGGACCTTATCAGTGTGGCTTTAGACCTGGAAAATCAACAACTGACCAGATATTCACCATGCGCCAAATCTTGGAGAAGACCCGTGAAAAAAGGATCGACACACACCATCTATTTGTCGACTTTAAAGCTGCTTTCGACAGCACGAAAAGGAGCTGCCTTTATGCCGCGATGTCTGAATTTGGTATCCCCGCAAAACTAATACGGCTGTGTAAGTTGACGTTGAGCAACACCAAAAGCTCCGTCAGGATCGGGAAGGACCTCTCCGAGCCGTTCGATACCAAACGAGGTTTCAGACAAGGTGACTCGCTATCGTGCGACTTCTTTAACTTGATGCTGGAGAAAATTATAAGAGCTGCAGAGCTAAATAGAGAAGGTACAATCTTCTACAAGAGTGTACAGCTCCTGGCGTACGCCGATGATATTGATATCATCGGAAACAACACCCGCGCCGTTAGTTCTGCTTTTTCCCGCCTGGATAAGGAAGCGAAGCGAATGGGTCTGGTGGTGAACGAGGACAAGACGAAATATCTCCTGTCATCAAACAAACAGTCAGCGCATTCGCGTCTTGGCTCCCACGTCACTGTTGACAGTCATAACTTTGAAGTTGTAGATAATTTCGTATACCTAGGAACCAACATTAACACCGATAATAATGTCAGCCTTGAAATCCAACGCAGAATCACTCTTGCCAACAGGTGCTACTATGGACTGAGTAGGCAATTGAAAAGTAAAGTCCTCTCTCGACGAACAAAAACTAAACTCTACAAGTCCCTCATCATTCCCGTCCTACTTTATGGTGCAGAAGCGTGGACGGTGTCAACATCCGATGAGACGGCACTAGGAGTTTTCGAGAGAAAGGTTTTGCGGAAGATTTACGGTCCCTTAAACATTGGCAACGGCGAATACCGCAGAAGATGGAATGATGAGCTGTATGTGTTGTTCGACGACATAGACATAGTCCAGCGAATAAAAAGACAGCGGCTACGCTGGCTGGGTCATGTTGTTCGAATGGATGAAAGTGCCCCAGCTCTGAAAGTTTTCGAAGCAGTACCCGCTGGTGGAAGCCGAGGAAGAGGGAGACCTCCACTCCGGTGGAAGGACCAGGTGGAGAAGGACCTGTCTTCACTTGGTATTACCAATTGGCGCCAAACCGCCAAAAGGAGAGATGCGTGGCGCACTGTTGTGGACTCGGCTATAACCGCGTAAGCGGTTTCTACGCCAGTTAAGAAGAAGAAGAAGAGAATATGTTGTAACGCAATACTGCTGTCCAATTCACTATTATAAGTATTTGAAAGTAGTACGTACCAGAAGTCAAATTAGTCAAAGCGAGTGTCTTTTCTGAGGTTTTTCGAGATGTTAATTGTCAAATATTAGTCAGAAATATTTTACAACTCTCACATCAGTTCAATAAAATGATATTAATATAAATGAAAGAATTTATTATAAAACCGTTGACTGGCTGTTATAAGTTTAATGTTTGACTGTCTACAAACGCCGCCAAAAAGGAATTTCAAACAAAATGTGACTCAGATGGAAACTAATAAAAAATAATATTAGAAGATTAATAAGAGCTTTCGCACCAACCCACTTGGGCTCTTGGAAGCATTGTCGGCGTTTTTCATCGTACTTTTAAGGGGCTATACCAGAGTACACATGAAAAATTATGCGATTTTCGTGATTTGTTTTTTAAGAAAGTACTCGATCGAATGTAATGAAAGTACTCGAAAGTTTTTTGGACAAACAAAAGCTTTAGACAAAAGCAATATTTTAAGATTTTTTTTTACAAAAATATGAAATAACAACGGAGTTATGTGCTGTCTTCGTAGGTGCGAAAATAAAAGTTCCCCTACAGCTGGTATGATTCGGGCCGAATGAGCAGCTGAAACAAATAAAATCAAAAATGTTATTAAAGTTGAAGGTATTTCATGTATAATGACCTATAATATTTGAAAAATATCAAAAATTAACAAAATGGCGTAGTTCTGAAAAATATGTCGTTATTTTGGGTAAAAAAATGGTAATTTTTTAATGCTATATTGACAATTTTCAAAAATTAGAAAGAGAGAGTGTAGGTCACTATAAAGTAAATATACTCAAGAATACTCAGTTTAAATTTGATCGGTCAATTTCTCGTTGAGTTATGATGTCAGAAACTTTGAAAAATGTCGTTTTGAAAAAAAAAAAACGTGTTCAAAATTTACGACTATAGCGGCTTATATCCGCGAGCGGTTGCTCTTTTGAACGCTGCCATTAAAAAATAATCAAGATACGACCTTATTGATTTTATAGGATATTTTTTAAAGTATAAACTATCGAAAAACAAAACCAAAAAATCGATTATGGAAAGTGTTACACTGGTATAGCCCCTCAAAACTTACTAATTACTTTATTTAGCTTTCTTTCAGGTTATTTTTTAATATCTTCTCAATAAAATTTCAATAACTATTCACTTTTTCTTCATTTGGTTAAAATATTAAGATTAGATGGCACGATTAGTCGAGTTTATTATTTTAAAGAGCATATCTTATAATAAAAGAACTCAATAATTTTTTCAAGATATTCATGAATTAGTTTCCGAATACAATTTCATTAAAAAAATAATGTACAAAAAGAAACTTTGTATACCTTGCTGATTGCGGAAATAGAACGTCAACTGATAATTACCATAAGCAATAACCTCTGTTCATTGGCTATATCTACTCGATAATATTATCATATAACTACTATTGCGAAGGAAACGGCAAATTACAAAGATATTAGCACTCGTAATTTTCAACTTTCATGGCTAAAAATACTGCTGACATAAGGATATTGCAGTTACAAAATTAGTTCACTTGTTGCAACTAATAAATAGTAAGTGCCAAATACTCATTTCAGGCATCAACACAACAAAAATTCCAACCTTCACATCAAAAAAGCAAAAAAATGAACTATGTGACTCCCAAACTGATATGTGTAATTTACATTCTACACTTTTAATATTCACGTATCAGCGGTGCTTGACACGAATCTTAATTCTACATGCCACCAAGTCTTTATTTTGCACATTTGCATTTCACTCTGTGCCTTTTGCCCTTTCGCTTTCGCCGGGGTATTCCAATTGCCGCTACTTAATCCGTTAGTGCTGCATAAAATCCGTTGCAACCACAGTAGCAGAGCTTTAGAATGCACAAGTGGTTTTAGGTGTGGCATTTAGTAGTAGTGTCTGTTTATATGTGTGAGTGAGTGTGTGTGATTAAACCACAAATCCATGCACGTAAGGAGAGTGCGCTGTCAACAGTGCTTACAGTGAGTCTTACGGGCGGATTTTAGTGTTCCACATGGTCATTTCACGCTTACTGTTGTAAACACACGCACACAAAGTAAAGTGTGGGTAGGAATATGGTTCAAGTAATGGTAAAGGTGCTAAGTGGCGGATAATTAACTATTTGAATGGTCGAAATTGCTTTTATTAAGAAATATTTGCATTGAATTGAATAGAAATATTATAATTGAGTCAATTATACATATATCCACTGTAAGAAAAATCTTTCGAAATTCATTAATTGCTCTCCGCAAGTCATCTAAATATAGCGTAAAGAAATTGCAAGCTTCTTGTAGCGCATTCCCTGAATCTCAATTAAAAGCTACACCTCAAATGTCACTACTTCACTTCACTCCTGCTAAACGCAGACATACAAAATTAACCAACAACAACTTTCGTTTAATACAAACACCAATTTCCTTTGCGTGTGTTTGATTTGTTCTTTAGAGTTTTTAATTAATTTTCCGCCTATTTTTCCATACAAACGCCACAGCTGGGGGAGTCATTGAACTTTTGGAACGTTTTCCTTGCCGTTTGCGCTTGCGGGGTCTCCAAATCGAAACCCAACTCGTTTTAAGACAAAAAGCTAATATTGGCTCACAGCGGCAGCTCTCATTTAATGTGCGCGCATAAGAAATAATATCAACATCAGCAGCAGCAACAGCAGCTGGCAGCGTTGAAAGCCCACAAGTTCACACATTGGCCACAAGCCAGCTGATGTGCCTGTGAACACATGCAGACACTTCTTATATTTCAACGTATATATATATATAATTGCCAGTATATGGCACGTTTTCGCTTAACCGCAAACCAAATCGATTTCAATGGCACCTGTGGCTCCTTTAAGTATTGAAGAGGCGACCGTTTTTGGCTACTTAGTTCGTGCTCTTAGACTTAATGCTTAGTGTATCCACTTGAAAGGTTCCAAGACTGCTGCTGCTGTTGTTGAATGCTATTGCTTTGTATAAAAATATTTGCGCGGTTGTGGGTTACTACTTATACCTATGTACATATACAGTCGTAGGAATTTAATGTTTTAAATTTATACTTTTTCAAGTGCTCTATAAAAATATTTAAACAACAATTGGAGCTTAAACCTCGAAGAGAGATCGGCTGTAATTTAATAACATCTTGAATTCAAAACTTTGTAATTTTTATGAGTCATAGTCGGATCGAAAATACCGCCAGAGCCACTGATTTTCATTCATCTTAAGGACTAGGCTAAGTTAAGGATCCATTTAATGTTGAACATGCGAGAGCGGCCCGATGAGTTCGATGGCGTCACCATTGTGATTAATATTTACTATTATGTAATACATTCTCAAAGATGGTAACGCCCATCCTTGTGTGAACAAGGTGAGTCCGCTGACTTTTAAAAACTTGGAAAAGGAGCAATATTAGCCAGTGATTTGCTTGTTGTTGTGGAAGGAAATCATCGCTATTGGATGAAGACCGCGTGGATCATATCTCAGTTGAGGGCCTCACAACAATACTTTCATAATTACGCGCAGTCGGAACGCGTTTCTGTGTCATGCCTTCACATTTGACGAAACAGGAATCCGCGGATAGAAAACCGCGCCGAATTGGAGCAAAGACTATCCAATCGGCCGGACTTGTAAACATCACAGTTTCCTGGGATTGACAAGGTGTGATCTACATGTACTATCTGGGCAAGACGGTCTCAGGACTCTAATGTGATGAAGTATTGAGCCAATTTGACATCGAATTTGCAGAAAAAAGCGACCGCATTTGCCGAGGAAGAAGAACTACTTCACCACTAGAACGCCGCAGCTGACATCATCGTCGTAACCACAGTAAACTTCCGCCTTATTCAACATGTTCTCTTGATTTATACGACTTTTTTAGTTTAAAAACTCGAAAATGTCTCTCGCTGAACAAAAATTGAAAGAAAAGGTTATTGCCGATAGGGAAGCTTTCTTTACAGATCTTCAAAAAAATGAATTTCAGAGTCCGGTCTATCGAACTAAAAGTAGACTATGTTAAGAAATAGTCGTCGTTTTTATAAACTTTTCCTAGGCTAAGTACCTATCAGATCGCCGTCGTACATAAAATGCATTACTTCAATTATGTCATTTTATTTCACGCTTACTCACACAGACTGTAGATGAAAACAAGTAAGGAAGGGCTAAGTTCGGGTGTAACCGAACATTTTATACTCTCGCAATTTATTTATTTAACTTTATTTATATTATATAATACACAATTTGACCCACATATTCGTCATATATATTGCATAAAGTCCATTAAAAGTTGGAAACCATAATATTAGGTTAGAAGCACCGAGGTCCTCGTGTTCGATATATGGGGCCTTAAAAACCTATGGTCCGATTTCGGCGATTTTTAGAATGGGGCTGCCACACTATTAACATAGTATTTGTGCAAATTTCTGCACCGATATCTTCACTAGTACTTACTTTATATATTGTAAAGTAAGCGATTCAGATCGTCTTCAAAACTCTGGTCTATAGGAAGTAGGCGTGGTTGTGAAGCGATTTGGCCTATTTTCACAACATATGGATGTAAGGAAACTATTACAAACCAAGTTTCATTGAAATCGGTCGAGTAGTTCCTGAGATATGGTTTTTGACCCATAAGTGGGCGACGCCACGCCCATTTTCCATTTTGTAAAAAAATCTGAGTACAGCTTTCATCTGCCATTTCTAATGTGAAATTTAGTGTTTCTGACGTTTTTCGTTATTGAGTTAACCCACTTCTAGTAATTTTCAACCTAACCTTTGTATGGGAGGTGGGCGTGGTTATTATCCGATTTCTTTCATTTTTGGACTGTATAAGGAAATAGCTAAAATAAACGACTGCAGAAAGTTTGGTTTACATAGCTTTATTGGTTTGCGAATTATATACAAAAAACCTATTTGGGGGTGGGGTCACGCCCACTTCCCCAAAAAAATTACATCCAAATATGCCCCTTCATAGTGCGATCCTTTATACAAAATTTTATTTCCGCAGCTTTATTTATGGCTTAGTTATGGCACTTTATGTGTTTTCGGTTTTCGCCATTTTGTGGGCGTGGCAGTGGTCCGATTTTGCTCATTTTCGAAAGCAACCTTCCTATGGTGCCAAGAAATAAGTGTGCCAAGTTTCATCAAGATATTTTAATTTTTACTCAAGTTACAGCTTGCACAGACGGACGGACGGACAGACAGACATTCGGATTTGAACTCCACTCTTCACCCTGATCACTTTGGTATATAAATATAAGCCTATATCTAACTCGTTTAGTTTTGGGTGTTACAAACAACCGTTATGTGAACAAAACTATAATACTCTCTTTAGCAACATTTGTTGCGAGAGTATAAAAATTTATAATGCTTATTGTGTCAGTAACTTGAAATTTATATAGACTGACAGCGAAATTCGAGTCAAGAAAAAAAGCATCGCATCATTATTTCAGCTCTTATACAAAATTCATGACAGAGCTTCTTGATTTTTGTGCGGATGTTGGCTAATGGCAGAAAGTAATTTTCCATGTACTATTCGTGATTGTTATTTTGTTCAGTAGTAAGATATATATTTTTTTTATTTTAACGCACTTCTAACTACAATTTCCTAGCATTATTAACTATATAACACAAAATTAATTATTTCTCATTAAATTGTTCGCTTTTCTACACTCTACTCTACTGCTACGATACACTCGCCTCGTTTGCTCTAAATTTTAATATACTCCAATTTCCGCCGCAACAACCACTCACCAAAAATTAGCAAATGTAGACACATTCGTAATTCAATTCTAGTTTATATATGGATATTAGGGTGGGTTGATTTCATTTTCGAAGTTTTCATATGGTTCTGATTAGATGTCATCGTTCTTTAAAATACTCACAAATATTTTAGTAGAATGCTATTTATTTGACAGTAATTTGCCACTGTCTAGATAAAGGACCCTAAACCATATACTCCTATTATAGTTTGAGGTTTAAATTTTAATTTTTGTGAATATATTTCGTTCCTATTTCTAGAGAACACCCTCATATAAAAAATTACACTGGAATACAGTAAGTTCTCTATCGAATTTGATGCGACAACTGGCATCTGTAAACCCAACACACATAAATTGTGTTTTAATTTAATGATAATTGAATTTGCTTACAGCGTTTTTAGACAGCCAAATTAATTGATCAATTAACATTTTTATTGAGTAACCCTTTTTTGCCTTTTATACTGCCGGCTACTCGATAACCGATCAGCTGTACATTTTTGTTTTTGCTTTTCATAAGAAGTTGGTAAGTTTCATCAGCTGATTAATATTTTTCAGCAGCGACATCTACCGTAGGCTTTTTTTATCAAAAAATTCAGCCAATCGCAGACAAAGAACGTATATCGTACGTCTTTGTCGATGAGTTGCATTTGATTTTCAAGTCGATTTAAATGCAATTTAAAATAAATGTGGATTTCATTTTGTATGGTAAATCGATTTTAATAAGCGTTTTAATCGAGCAAAGGCCGGTTAATTGATCAATTAACTATGACTACCCTAGAGCAGTAAGTTTTTTAAATTACAAAATGTACACTGGGTAAACTTGAGTTGTGTTCCACACACACACACTTTTACCACACCGCAAATGGTTTAAATTAAGTGTGTGCGGCCAAGTTGATGGTCCAGCGCGACGTTTGAAGTTAGTTAATGAGACAATGAGTGCTGGCCACATAATTTATATTAATAATATTACCACACAGAACTGACAGCAGCTGGCGAGTGGAATAATGCAGTTTCGTGGCCAACAACGAACAGCAAAAGGCAGAAGGCAAATGATAGCAACTATTTTTTTTTGTTGAGAGAAATGATTTAAGCAGTTATTGCGCTGTCAAAAGAATTGGAGAGCAAAATTTAAAAGCTTTTTGTGAAAAATTGTAGAATTTGGTATTTGATATGGTAGTAAACCTCGAGCTATTTTTGGAATATTATTATTAGCAGATTTTTTTTTTTGAGTTCCATGGTTTAGAAATAATATGAAAATATCTCATGGAAGAATTTGAAATTAATTTAAATTAGGTCTTTGAAGTGTTCAAGCAAATCACATACTCAATTAGTTCCCTTCTCAGACATAGACATTGCCAAAAAAATCTTGTCCGATCGTTATTTTTTGCCTGTGCAAGGCATCCATATAGAATATGCTCTACTGTCTCCTCATCTTCTACTTTTTGGCAGTTTCTGTAATAGTCATTGTATGGTGTCCACAGCCTACTGACATACGTACCAATTAGACAATTACCTGTTAACACACCTACTAGATTTCTTAAGTAATTTCTTTTAAATTTAATATGGCATGAGTATTTGTTTTCCGAGACTCGGTTATGTCTATGACATATTTGTCGATTAAATATCTACAAGTGGCCAGAGGCATGTATATTCCCTCTTTTTCGAAAATAATTTGTAAGGATTATTTATCTGGATATTTCATCCGCTTCACAGTTTCCTGGAATGGCACTGCAGAGTGCTAGCTTACCAATTATTTTGACAGTTTTAATCTCAAGACCAAGACATGCATCCACTAAGAAATATGAAACGGATTCCGTACAGAAAACTATAATACTTTTTCCCTAAAGTTAGATATTGAATAGCAACAAAAGTTTATCAATCATTTCCCAAAAGTATTAACGAGTTAATACAAATGTAAAAGACTACCACTTATGAAATTAAATTATTTATTCTAACCACCGCTCCCACAGCGCCGTACTTAACCACTTTTCACTTTATACATATTAACTACAAAACGAGTAACTTGCTTAGACTCCGTAGAGAAAAGAAATAACCAAAAACTCCAACAGAGCGATACAAAGTAGCACCAGCACCAACACCAGCTCGGGTCAACAACTATATAAAGAGGGTGATATGGACTAGCGCTAATATAGCGGACATGCTGCGCTTCATTTAGATTAACAGCGAGAATTCAGCATGGCTTGTCGCCTGCGGCAAATCGCCTGACTGGCAGTCAAACCAAAGTGAAAGTGACAGTTATTACACCGAGAAAATTTCGCCACTTATATTTAAAATACCCACATGCATGCTAAGGAAATTCTTCAGACACAGCAGGTGTTCACATGAAACTCTCAAAAGAAGCGTTGTTAAATATTAAATTATTTCTAGTTGAATACTGAAGCTTTTCGCCTCAAAAACTTTAACAATATTCTACAAATTTGGGTGGAATTTTGTGTTATTTAAGCTCAAGGAGATTAAGCGATTTGCTAATCCAAGTGATTAAACGGAGCACTGCTGAAAAGGATACACAAGTATAATTGTAATAAAAATGAAATAAAATGAAATACATAGTTCACCCTTGATTAATAAAATTCGCAACTTCGCAAACAAAGAAAGAATGTTCGTCGTATTCGTATCAAGTTTTGTTGGGAGCAAAATGACTGACTGCTCCCTAGTCACCTATTGCTTTTGGCTGTTATGATGTTGTCTGCTAATAATGTGTGTAAATGTATGACCTCGGCAACTAACACGTCTACAAGTCTGATTAAAGGTTACACATATATACCCTGTGAGAATATCATAGGATGATTAAATATCTAGTACAGTATGAACTGTGTTTTGAATATTTACTTCATTCAATTTTTCGCACTTGTTCGTATGTACTAGCACTGAATTAAAAAAAAATTAAAAATATATACATTTTTAAAGTTAGCGAGTAGCGAATCGAACAAGCTATGTCAGCTGTAAAAACAGATTGGCATTGTTTGGCAGTTACACCATAGAGAACTAACTAACTTAAAATTTATAAACTCTTTATTCAACTCACTAACTTCGATTACTATTTACTATTCAGTAAGAGAGCAAGTAGCCCCTCAAAATACCGAAACGAAAGTTGTCATTTGATTTCCTACAGTGTTTATATGAGCAGACTGCAGTCTGGTCGCCAATGAGCTATGGATTTTCGCATATAAGGCTATGTTCACACGCACACAAACAGCACGGAGTCAACAACTTTTACCCTAATAAAACGTAGTCAGCTGATTATTGTTTAGCGCTTTTCGAAGTTGTATCGGATTTTGCCACTGACCTAATTTTTATGATTTTTTTTGCGAATTTTACGAGCGTTTCACTAAAGCACATAATGTATATCACATATGTATATAAATATTGTTATATATTTATTTTTCATATATAGTTATTCGTATCAGTGGTCACCCCAGTTTGTATTCAGTAGCCTCAGCTTTAACCACAACCCCAACCATTGTTGCTGCTTCATCGCGGCTACCGAATTATTGAGTTTTGTTTGTTTTCGTCATTTTCCTCTCACCACAATCGAACTTTATTTGCGGTTAGCGCGGCATATTATATATTATACATGGATAACCACTGCATATAAACAAGTAAAGTAGCTTCAAATCGCTCACAAATGCAGCTAACTAAATTAGTAAATTTTCGTATGTTACTTCATAAATAAAATATTTGCACTTGCTCTTATAATCATATGAATATAAATAGTAAAATAAACACTAGTATGTTGAGATGTTTATATACTAAAGTAACACCAGCACCAACACCAGCTCGGGTCAACAACTATATAAAGAGGGTGATATGGACTAGCGCTAATATAGCGGACATGCTGCGCTTCATTTAGATTAACAGCGAGAATTCAGCATGGCTTGTCGCCTGCGGCAAATCGCCTGACTGGCAGTCAAACCAAAGTGAAAGTGACAGTTATTACACCGAGAAAATTTCGCCACTTATATTTAAAATACCCACATGCATGCTAAGGAAATTCTTCAGACACAGCAGGTGTTCACATGAAACTCTCAAAAGAAGCGTTGTTAAATATTAAATTATTTCTAGTTGAATACTGAAGCTTTTCGCCTCAAAAACTTTAACAATATTCTACGAATTTGGGTGGAATTTTGTGTTATTTAAGCTCAAGGAGATTAAGCGATTTGCTAATCCAAGTGATTAAACGGAGCACTGCTGAAAAGGATACACAAGTATAATTGTAATAAAAATGAAATAAAATGAAATACATAGTTCACCCTTGATTAATAAAATTCGCAACTTCGCAAACAAAGAAAGAATGTTCGTCGTATTCGTATCAAGTTTTGTTGGGAGCAAAATGACTGACTGCTCCCTAGTCACCTATTGCTTTTGGCTGTTATGATGTTGTCTGCTAATAATGTGTGTAAATGTATGACCTCGGCAACTAACACGTCTACAAGTCTGATTAAAGGTTACACATATATACCCTGTGAGAATATCATAGGATGATTAAATATCTAGTACAGTATGAACTGTGTTTTGAATATTTACTTCATTCAATTTTTCGCACTTGTTCGTATGTACTAGCACTGAATTAAAAAAAATTAAAAATATATACATTTTTAAAGTTAGCGAGTAGCGAATCGAACAAGCTATGTCAGCTGTAAAAACAGATTGGCATTGTTTGGCAGTTACACCATAGAGAACTAACTAACTTAAAATTTATAAACTCTTTATTCAACTCACTAACTTCGATTACTATTTACTATTCAGTAAGAGAGCAAGTAGCCCCTCAAAATACCGAAACGAAAGTTGTCATTTGATTTCCTACAGTGTTTATATGAGCAGACTGCAGTCTGGTCGCCAATGAGCTATGGATTTTCGCATATAAGGCTATGTTCACACGCACACAAACAGCACGGAGTCAACAACTTTTACCCTAATAAAACGTAGTCAGCTGATTATTGTTTAGCGCTTTTCGAAGTTGTATCGGATTTTGCCACTGACCTAATTTTTATGATTTTTTTTGCGAATTTTACGAGCGTTTCACTAAAGCACATAATGTATATCACATATGTATATAAATATTGTTATATATTTATTTTTCATATATAGTTATTCGTATCAGTGGTCACCCTAGTTTGTATTCAGTAGCCTCAGCTTTAACCACAACCCCAACCATTGTTGCTGCTTCATCGCGGCTGCCGAATTATTGAGTTTTGTTTGTTTTCGTAATTTTCCTCTCACCACAATCGAACTTTATTTGCGGTTAGCGCGGCATATTATATATTATACATGGATAACCACTGCATATAAACAAGTAAAGTAGCTTCAAATCGCTCACAAATGCAGCTAACTAAATTAGTAAATTTTCGTATGTTACTTCATAAATAAAATATTTGCACTTGCTCTTATAATCATATGAATATAAATAGTAAAATAAACACTAGTATGTTGAGATGTTTATATACTAAAGTAAGACCGTACTTATCCAAATGGATTCATGTGGGATGTGTTGGCACAGTGTTTCAGGGCGTGAATGATCTATTGTATATAGTAGTAATGAAGAATAGTGAAAAATCAATAGAAAATCTGTACATTCTCATGAACATTGACTCGTCATGAATCGAAAGAACTTCAGAATCAGGCAATCATAATGTCATCTAGGTTACGCTGCGAAAGTTACACAGCCAAACAAAAAATTGTTTTGTTATGACCTGGAGATTTACTTTATGTTTTTGGAGTCGCTAAATACGAATCCGAGGTCAATTGAAATAACCTCAGAAAATCAATATGGCGGACTGCGATTATTAGAACTCATGGGATCCGCTTGAAAGTCGCTACTCGGGGGTTTGCGGGGTCGCTAAATACGAATGCGGTGGCGGTTTTTTTTAATTCGAAATGGGGACCAATATGGCGGGCGCTTTTATGAAAAATTCATCGGAATCGCTTGAATCTTGTTACACAAAGGGGGTTACACGGGGTTGCTAAATACGAATCCGGTGTCTGTTCTTTAAAATTGAAAATGGCGGTTGCAATATGGCGAGTTTTTAAAATGTGTCCCCCATATTGGTTCACCATTTTGAATTTTTAAAAAGTAACCCCAAATAAAAGAAGAGATAAGTTTGCAAAAACTTTCTCATTGAGGTCTTACCTTCCGTCCTTAATTAAAAAAATGTCGATGACTTTTATTTTTTGTAGATTTTATTTAGTTTTTTGTAACGTCAGATGTCTACGAAATTACAAATAAAAGTGCTAAGATATTAGAATTATTATATCTGATAATAGTCGTCTTCCGAGTCAGTCTTCTATTATCTGACAAAATCGGTAAAATTTTTCGGTAAACATTTTTTAAAGTAGAGAAAGAAGAGAGCTTTTTGATATGAAGTTTCAGTATAACGATCCCTTTCAAATTCTTGTATCTAATCGAATGTAACTTTGGGATCAATTGACTGAAGTTCTAATCAACTAGTTTAATAATATGCCTGAGATATCAAAGACTCAACTACTGGACTAATTGATACGCTTTCTATATCTTAAAGACCATAGAGATATCAAAAATTGTAAAATAGAAGAAATATACTATATAGGCTGAAAAACCTTATCTGCATAATCCATCCAATTCTAATTCGAAACACTGTGCCATGTTCAATAAATGCAACTTCTATATTGAATAAAAACAAAAGACTAATGGAAACTCCCAACTACGCCCAAAAAAATATAGTTTTTTGTCTGTCTATAACTAAAGCCTCCCTAAAATTGCAGTCCATAGCATATGTGTGCTCATCACTTTATTAATTCCACATTTACGGTTAGCCCCCACAGTTTGATAAACAGCGGGATGCAATGCAGGGAAACCCCAAATAAATAATCACCAGTGGGAAAATGTCAAATGTGATTTAATGTTGATTGAACGTTGGAGTTAGTGGACAGTTGTCGCTGACAGGTCATACAATGAAACTACAGACAACACCATATTTCAACTTCATACTTCGGCTTTGGCAAATCGCCTGCAATTTCGATGTTTCACTTCTTTCTTCAATGTGGATTCGAGTTGCTTCCGTGAATTGCCGTCAGTTGTTGTAATAGTAGCTATCATTTGTTTAGGTGGAAAAGGGAACGGTTAGTCAGCCGCTATCGTTCTTATATTGATGAGTTACAAATTTCATTTGATGAATTGGAGCTTGAAATATATAAAAAGGCTTTATATATTACAGCAACATCATGCATAATATATTGAAGGCACGGAAGACTTGAAGTTTGTGGTGTTTGTGTGGAAATTCTTAAGATACATTTAATTTGTACCCAGCGTCTGTTACGAAAGGTTACTATAATTTTTATTTTTTAAAGCTGTGACCTTATTTCTCTCTCAAGGGTTTCATATTGTTGAATTAAATATTTCTGGTCTTTCAAGAAGCGACATCTGCTCCTTCCGGTGTAGCAAAGTCTGAGAAGAGAGAATCTTTCTGATATTTCGGTGTCGAGCATTTTTGACCTAATGCAATGTCCCTGGTAAAAACTATGGAGGGGGTTATATTAAATGATTTGTGTAGAAAAGATGTGACGAAGCGATCCGATAAATAAACTTCGAAGTAGCTAATGAAGTTCTATAATGAATACGGTCCACTATGTGAGAGTTCCCCAATGGAATCTAAAAGTGGTCTTCTAAAGTCTACTATAAAATAATTTTGCTTTCATGCGAGCACAGTTTTCCTTACTTGTTCATCTATATAACACCACTAACACACTCCCATTTATATACATAAAATATATGTCTGTCGCCCATGGCTTACTCCCATTTACTCCAGTTAACCACTTACAATCACATTTATTGTTCTTTTGCTTACCCAGCATCAATAATAAAAGTAAGCCAAGTTAGCGCTCATATTAATTTACTCATATGGGTGTTTGAAGGATTTTGATTTGGTTTTATGTTTTACTTCTTTGTGGGTGACAAAGCATGCCACAACTGCATGAACGACTTGAAAGAAGAAGCTTTTCTTTCATACATCACATTTATACTATACAGACATATCTGAGTATATATGTACATATGTACATATGCATGTATGTACATAGATAAAAAGTTTGTATATGATGACTAGTCAATTCAAGGGTTAGTGATACTTTTTTGGGGTTTTACTATTAAACAGTTACATTGTAAGTTAAACCCTTAATGGCCATACAAAAGGATAGCAATTTTAATGCATTACAACAAATCATAAATTATGTTAATAATATTTTATTGCATTTGTATTTACATATTGGTTTTGGCTATGAATATGAAATTTCGAAAATATAAATCAAGGCTAACTATTATTTATAACGGAAGAAATATAAAGGAAGTTTGAATGATATTTTTTATAGTAAAAAATAAATAATATAAGTTTGAGGAGAAATAAAAGCTATAATGAAAAATTATTGTTTATACATATAATAACAGCAATGACATTTGAAAAATCATTTTTATTAGTAATCGAAGAATGTTTGGTAATATAATTATTGGATCTATGAACTTTGAACTAAAAATTCGCAATAAATTATGCTAATTTAATTCCATTAAAAAATACACGTCTTATAGTGGGTATAATGGAATTCAGAAGCATTGTCGAAGCTAGGTTAAAGTAGCGGGCGGATTAAATCAATATTAACTTAAAGATATCATTCAAAATGGCGCTATATTGGTAATAATAATAGTTGTAGTTCGACTCGCCCCTATAATAATTTAAACCAAATTTCGCTTCCAATCGCTCGAATAGTCTGTGAGATATAGAATTATCCTTAAATAATCACAATATCACGCCCATTGTTCAATTGTCGTCCCTGTCGTTACATGTATTGTAGTAAAGAGGGAAACCTGCTTTAGAAGCTTCAAAAATCGATTTTTCCGAGGACTTTTTGGGAAGGAAAGAAATATTCGATAAACGAAATAACCGCAACTTCCAGGTTTTATAGTTATATATTTCAACACTATTCTCGAATTTTTTCATTAAAATATATGTCATATTATGCCTGGTACAAGCATTTCCCCGAGGCGCCTCGAGTGTGCATGTGTCGTGCGGCGAGAAAGATGCAGGCCGCAATTTCCATCTGGAACAAAAAACCCAAACAATTTTCAATTTTCAATAGTATAGCTTCTAGTTAAACCAAGAAAATCAAACAAAAAGTGAGAAATTCAAAAACTTTTCGCAAATTAAAAAAAAATCATTTTTATTTTTTTAATTCACTTCAGTTTGTTTAAAAAGTGATTAACTAACTAAACTTTCTTTACGTTTAACTAGAAGAGAATTTAATTCCGAATACAATAAATTTTGTCTCGTTTCGTTAAGAAGTTTAATTTTTTTCCTATCTTTGCGGCCAATTGGGAAGAATCGTAAAAATAAAAAACGTGCTCGACGCTTGCTCACTATTTCTCCTGTAACTCCAAAAATATTTTGAATTTGCTTCTGAAATTTTAGGGACACATTATTGGATAGTTTGGAAAGACATTTATGCAAAAAAAATTAATTTTTTGAAGCCTCTAAAGCTAACTGAATAAAGAGGTCTTGAGCTAATCTTTATTAGGTTTTCGCACATTTTAGTAATTTAAGAGCCATCCATGCAACCATTATATGGGATATATGGTAGTTACTCATTTGATTTTTTCTGTATGAAATATTTAAATCTGTATTAATATTTAACAAATTTTGAATTTTTTGAATTTTGAAAAACCAAAACGGGATTCGTAATTAGCGACCCCCAGAAACCCAGAGTAACGAGTTTCGAGCGATTCCAATTATTTTTTCAAAATAACGTCCACCATATTGGAACCGCAATTTTGATTTTTTTAGAAATCGACACCGGATTCGTAATCAGCGAAAACACCCGAGTAGTGAGTTTCAAGCGTATCCGATGAAGTTTTAAAAACGCTGTCCGCCATATTGGTTTTCTGGGGTTATGTCAAAACTCTGATTTGATGGGGTTAAATGGACCTCGGATTCAGATTTAGCGATCAAACACATAAGGCACACATATGAAGACCCCCAGGTTTTGACGTAATTTTTTTTTGTGTTATTGTTAGGGATAACGGTTAAGCCCTGTAGGTCATATTGATATCAATAGCAAATATTCACATATGACTGTACAATGTATTACAAACCCTACCCAAAAAATATATTTAGTCCTGTTCCTTTTTTAAAATCCAATTTAAATCGCCTAGCTGACAATACACGCGTATTTAAATGAAATGAGAGGAAATCGCGTGCCATCAAGCTGTCATGAAATTTTAATAAAAATCTATCAAGCTTTTTGCGGAACTCAGTATAGTCAAAAATAATTCCACTTAAATGCAATCAACGTTTTCGCCCATCAAAATCACACCGCCGATTGAATACAATACAATGTGAATTCGTTAACAAAATCACCAAAAAAACAACGTTAAAATACTATTAACAACAGTTGTATACTCAATGCAGCAATGGCATGCATACGAAAATAAATTTCAATTGGGAAATTACATATGTACATACATATACATATGTATGTGCTTAAATGCTGACAGTATGTCCATACATACTAGCGCTAGAGAGCACGTATACGCCATGGTGCTCATGAATTTTCGCTGTAGGCGTAATGCTAACGCGTTAAAGGCAGCTTTAAATCATGCAATTGAGAGCAATTTAGTGGAATGTAAAGTGTCCACTTTTAACTATTTCTAATTGAGTTTAAATTGTTGCATGGGTATAATAATGAGTTTGGGGAAATGATATTTTGGTAAAGATTGACCTTTAATATGTCGAGCATTCATGTAAAAAAAATTCGCATTGTATTATATATACAAAACTTACTTATCAGAGAAAAGTTTAAGCTTCCACCACATTTCCTGGCAGCTCATATTACCCCAACGAAGCTCTCATAAATGAAGACTCTTGACTCAACTAATTCACAGCTTTGTTTTTCATGCGTTTACACTTAACTTAATGAGTTTTTACTTTCTTCACTTCCTTCCCACACTTGAGAAAATGTATTTAAGCTCACTTTTCTGTGTCAACAACATTTTTGTCACCTAACTAGTTAATATCGAAAGCAATTTTGCTAATCTATTTATAGCATTGTTTGTTCAACTGCCGCTAGAAATTACTAAATATATCCGTATATATATCAGGGTCATTTGTATAGTCACACGCACACACTTGTCATTCCTTTACAAACATCTATGTATGTATGTGTAAGGCGTAAATATTTTGGCGCTCAGGTTTCAGCGGTTGAGCCAAAAGTCAACCGAACATAACAATTGTTCGGCTTTTGTTTTCAACCATTTAGTCGTAGAAATATTTATTTTTTCCTCGAGGTTCGACTGCGTGTGCCGCTGTGTGTGTGTGTTTGGCGCATGCTTTGCTCCGTAGACGTCATGACCTACTTGGCAATTGGCATTTAACCCTTTAACAATGTTTTCATTTCTTTCAATGTAAATGTGTTGGCTTGGCCGTCGGCGTGCTTATTTTGTTAACCTCTCATATGAAGAAAATATACATTTTATTTTAGGTTTTGGCGCTGCTTATATATTTTTGTTGGCCAATATTAAATATGGCTTTTAGTGGCATAAATAACAATTTAGTATAATACAAACTATTTAGAGTGTTTTTATAGGTTACTAAAGCTCCATATATCAACCAAACTTGAGGAAAACATTTTATTTTGAAACCTAATTCATATTAAGAAAATAGGAGAAATTTAGATAATGAGCAGCTGCACTCAAATTGGTATCGTGTCCAAAACTATATCTCAGTAATCATTTAACCAAATTCAATTTTAATTTGGTCCGTCATATTTCTCGATATTCAGATGTTATGGTTTTAAAACGGGCGAAATCAGTTCACACCTGCAACTAGTTCCCATACAATAACTTTTCAAGCCCTCAGATAACGAACATGAAGATCTCAGTGCACCTGCGGTATTGGTCAAATAGCAATCCACACGTACTCCATGAATCCGTGCTGTTTGGTGCGGTTTATGAGCCGGCGTGTGGGGCGTACTTCTTCCGTGATGATCAAGACCGTCACGTTACTGTGAATGCGAATCGCTACCGCGCAATGATAACCGAATATTTTTGGACCGAATTGGATGATATGGATTTGGACAATATGTGGTTCCACAAGCTGCACAGCGAATGTTACAATCGATTTATTGAAAATCAAGTTTGTTGAACGTGTTATCTCGCCGTTAGACTATTTCCTTGACTTAATAAATATAATGATTTTCAAACTTCCGATAGAATTTATATCATATTTATCTGTAAATATGTGAGATAATGCGAGAGACAAATTTACGTGAGCGTAGATTTTTTTTGTGAGTCGCTTTAAATATTTTGTAGCACTTAGGATCCAAAATTATAAGTTTTTGTTGTTCTTGTTTTTGTACTCTCGCAACAAAGTTGCTAAAGAGAGTATTATAGTTTTGTTCACATAACGGTTGGTTGTAAGTCCTAAAACTAAACGAGATAGATATAGGGTTATACATATATATCAAAGTGATCAAGATTACGAGTAAAGTCCAAATCCGGATGTCTGTCCGTCCTCCCGTGCAAGCTGTAAATTGATTAAACATTTAGATATCTTGATGATTTCTTGGCACCATAAGAAGGTTAAGTGCGTAATCGGACCACTGCCACGCCGACAAAATAACCGAAAACATATAAAGATCTATAACTAAGCCATAAATTAAGCTATAGAAATAAAATTTAGTATAAACGATCGCACTATGAAGGGCATATGTGGATGTATTGAGGAAGTGGGCGTGGCCCCAGCCCTACTAAGTTCTTTTTACATATCTCGTAAACTACTAAAGCTATATCAAGGAAACTTTCTAGAGTCGTTTCTTTTAGATACTACCGTATACAGTCCAAAATGGAGGAAATCGGATTATAACCACGCCCATCTCCCATACAAAGGTTATGTATAAAACTACTAAAAATGCTTTAATTCAGTAAGGAAAACCACCAGAAACCGTAAATTCCATTATAAAGATGATACAGAAGAGCTGCACTCAAAATGGTATATACAATTTTAAATGGGCGGGATTCCGCACACTTATGGGTCAAAAACCATATCTCCAAAACTACTCGACCAATTTCGGTTCATAATATCTTCCTACCTTCCCAATGATATGTTGGGAAAATAGTCCGAATCCGTTCACAACCACGTCTACTTACCATATACCAGTACTTTGAAGACGATCTAAATCGTTTCCTTTACAATATATAAAGTAAGCACTAGTGAAGATATCGGAACAGAACTTTGCAAAAATCGTCGAAATTGGTCCATAAGTTTTCAAGACCCTATCTATTGAATATGAGGATCTCAGTGCTTCTAACAAATTTTTTACCGAAAATATAGGCAAGTCTCTCAAATATTTTGAATATATCTTCTAATAATATATCTCAGTGCCAAAAATGAGTGATATACTTAATATTAGGGTTTCATGAATAATTTGGGGATTTCCCTTCCAACTAAATATACAACCGAGTTATCTAAAAAAATTGTAGTAGTCTTGTTTTTTCTTTTAACAAAATCGTAGTGGAAAACCCAATCAACAAACAGTAATATTAAATGACATCATATACTATTTTTTACCTCTATGCTTGTCAATCCGAAACAGCTTCAATACCGCTGGCTAACTCATGACGTTACAGGTGTATGTAGTCGAACGATAACGGAGGTTAAATTGTTTACTCTTGTTATTATTGTTTTTAATTGAAAGATATAATAATAATAAATAATAATCACGTCTGCACTTTTGCATTACGATGACTACTCTCTTGACAAATGGAAAATAATCCATGATGTCAATATAAGTACATGCATATATGTGTATATATACTCGTACAACATAGAACATGAACTAAATACGTGAAATTGTTTTCGAAATAATTGTAATAGTTTCGGTACTACTGATAAATGAGAAATCGCATGACAATAAGTACAAAAATAGTTTTAGACATGAACTGACCGCGTGCAACTTTTTCGAAGTAGATTGAGAGAGTAAAATGTATTAATATTATAAACAACTCGTCATTCGGTGTGATAATGTATGATGTTGGCAAATAGGTACGGCCACTCCCAATGGGCCTGGCACTGAACACTTTTTGGATAAAATCTCATAACTGAGGAACTACTCGACAAAATTTAACCAATTTAATGGTAATTTTTGAAGAACCCAGGGACCGAACATGAGGACCCCAGTATCTCTGTCTAATTGTTTACCGAAAATATCGGTAAATCTCTTATCTTATCTTATCTCTATCTCTTGGGAACTTACTAGGGTTAGAATGCAATTTTTAGATCTCTGCTTAGAACTCATGACTTGAGTTATATCAAAAAATAGTTGAAATCGCTTACATTTGATAAACTGCTTACAGCGATTACAGCATTACTAACCTTTACGTCGCTAATGTTTACACTTTTCAAGCATTACACTAGAACTCTTTTTCCATTATATCCTCCATTATATTTACAGCTAAAGGTAGCCTTTTCTGCAAAAAGTATAAATATATATAAATCAGTTTGCACATATGTATGTATTACCACTTGTCTGGTGAGACTGCCTGCAGGAGACAATGAAAGATTTATTTACAACCATAAATCGTTCGTTGAAACATGTTTGTCTCAACAGCAAAGTGGCAACACCAACATAATGTCTTCTAAGCTCATTGATGATCAATAGTGTGAGGCATGCAACTTAATCTATCACTGTGGTCACACGTTAACTGACAGCGAAAGCGACGAAAAAAGAGAAAAACTCACTCGCATACATGCTTACATATACCACAAACATACATGTATGGCAGTCTAGAGTCGGAGAAGAAAATTCAGCTTCACGGTAAGCATTACAAGTATTAGCTAATATGATAAAATGTGCATATAACAGTATACATATAGGGATTGGGTTACTCACGACGACACGTCGTATAATGCATGAGTGTTGCCTTGCGTTGACATTGACGACTGTTGATGGCGCTGTTTCCCATTTGTTGGTAATAATGTCACTCGCTGATAAGGGTTTTGGGTTGCTGCGCGCATAAAAGTGTAAAATTTAAGTTTTTTTTTGTAGAACTGACTCTGTATCCCTTTTTAAATTCTAACTTTTTAATCCTAATAGAGGAAAATGTACTTTTAATAATGTTTGATATAGAAAACAAAAACTGGATTAACATTTTTGGACATTTAATTAAATTTAATGCATATTATAGTTGAAGGCTTTGGGTTGTTATAACATAAATTTATTATATTAGTATATTTGCGAATAACTCGGACAGCCAGTTTTCACAAGCCTCTTTTGAATTCAACTTTATACCATCAAGGACGTTCGCCAGGGACAGGAACAGGTGGTAATCACTTGGCGCTGTGTCCGGGCTATATGGTGGATGTGATAAAACCTCCCATCCGAGATCCCATAGCTTCTGACGAGTCATCAACGAAGCGTGTGGTCTGGCGTTGTCCTAGTGGAACACTACACCCTTCCTGTTGGCCAATTCTGAACGCTTCTGGTCGATCGCCTGCTTCAAGCGGTTCAGTTGTTCGCAGTAGATGGTAGAATTAAGCGTCTGGCCATGTAGGAACAGCTCATGGTGGATGATCCCTTACCAATCCCATCAAACACACAGCAAAACCACGATCGACCACGATCGTTTTCACTTGATATTATCGTATGTCATCCATTTTTCATCGCCAGTCACCATCCACTCCAAAAATGGGTCGAGTTCGTTCCGTTTCAGCAGTATATCGCAGGCGTTGATTCGGTTCAGAAGGTTTTTTTGCATCAAATCATGCGGCAGCCAAACATCAAGCTTTTCGGTGTAGCCAGCTTTCTGCAGATGATAACTCTGTGAACTGGCCCCACCATTGCGATCGTTGTGGGAAATATTTTTAAGATACACCTTCAATCAGCAGTCTATCAATACGAACTGGCGAACTTATATAGTGTTATACTCCGTGGCAACCATTTGCGGGGCATCTGGGCGCGAATTATCCATTTTTTCTAAGATCCGCGAAAGTGGATTGATATGAAGCAACCATTGAGGCTCAGATATTTGGAATCTGCCCAAATTTTGAATCCATTCTCAATTTTCGAGAGCTTTCTGCCGCTGAACCTTCCGATGGTTCTTTATCTAACAGGAACGGTGAACTTGATAGTATGGAGTATCCGCGAAAGTGGATTGATATGAAGCAACCATTGAGGCTCAGATATTTGGAATCTGCCCAAATTTTGAATCCATTCTCAATTTTCGAGAGCTTTCTGCCGCTGAACCTTCCGATGGTTCTTTATCTAACAGGAACGGTGAACTTGATAGTATGGAGTATTGAGCATTTCTAGCTAATAATAAAATCTCTAAAAGGGGAAGTTGATAGGAGAATCTATTAAAGGGCTCTCTTGTTTAAGGTCATAGTCTAAGAGAATGGGTGAAGTTGATTGTAGTTAGCATTTTTAAGGAATAACAAAAGTTCTGAAGGAGAAGTTGGTGGGAGAATCTATTGTAGAGTTAAAGTACAGAACTGTTACAGGCCTCGTGTTTAAGCTGAAGGGTTGTCCTTATGGTAACAATAACATTACTGCAGCCTCTTCAGAGAGGTCGAAAGAATCGATATGATTTGCGATTAATCACGAAATATAGACGAAAAGCTGGTATGGGAATCACCTTAGCCGATTTCTGCCGCCCTGGTGAGATGCATGAGAGGTTCAAACTTCAAAACTCAGTAATAAAATTGACTTTGGGATCCTAAAGAGACAAGTTTTATAATAGTAAAACGCAACGGTTTTTTTTATTGCATAAACGTAATTTATTGATTTAAATCGACACATTAATATTTAATATAGTAAAATTTCTTTGGTTAAACTACTTCATTTTCTCTTACAGATATTATTCATAATCGTTTAGATAGATAAGATACACTAGATTTTTATCGACATTTACTTTATTGGTTAGGTAATTATGAAGGAAATCTAACCTAAAAGATCATCCAAATTATTTGAATACTCTGCTTCTTCTCGCATCACATCTGCCAATTTTCGATTTGGCAAAAATTGTTGTTGGTGTTTTCCTGACCGAAATCATTGTAGATACCATTCGTAAAGCTATTGGAATCTTTCCAGGATTCTTGTAAATTATTATCCGTGTAAAAAGTTTTTTGTGCCCATTTCTCCATTCTATGGAAGCGTAGCATCTCATCTTGAATTACATCATTATGTAGTGTGGCCGTCATTTCATCCAAACTTTCTGATACTTCTTCTGTAATCGGGGCATAAAATAGGCTGGGATCTTTCAAATATGATAATATGAACACCATTGCACTTCGTTTTTGTTGATTGATGGTTTCCAGTTTCTCTACATTATTTTCCTGTTGGCATATTTGGTTAGTTGGGATATGTTCAAATTTTGGAACGTTTAATTGCATCACTTCCATATTACTTTTGCTTCCATGATTTTCTTTATCTTTTGATCTCCGATTTTGGAACCAATTCTTTACTTGACTGTCTGTCAAGCCGAGATTTCTGGCAATAAGTACGCGCCGCTCTCCTCTCGCAAATCTATCGCGAATAAACTCGCTCTCCAAATATGCAATTTGCTCTTTTGTATATTTGACTCGCCGGCAGGATTTATTTACATTAATGCGTGAATTTAAGTTTGTCAAAACTGGTGTCGCCATTTTTATAGAAATTTAAGAATTTATTTTTGTTGATGTTGTCGGTACGATGGTTTAAGTTAATACTTTAAAAAAATATTTTGTAGGTGCTCTTTTATAGTGCATTGCGCAGGTACACGTATACGTATGCTTTCCAGCTTCCGTTATCCAAACCCCTTTTTATTACAGTTCATGCAGGATCTCAGGTAAAAAAGTTTCACACATTTATCGGGTAAGCGATTAATTACTATAGATAATCCTTTTCGTAAATATATTTAGGTAAAGAAATAGGAATCAGTTTTTTGAAGATTGTATTTTTTCTGGTATTTTCGTTTGTAAACAAATTTTTGTTTTATAGAAGATAATGTTGCTTTTGAAATAGATAGATCTTGCTTTGATATCAAAATCATTATTATCGATAAACGATATAATTGTAATCTCATTGAGTTACAAACTTCTAAGAAATTCTTAAAAACTATGCAGTGTTGAATATTAGAACATGATTTTGAAATTTTAGTAGTTGAGATAAAAATCTATACTGAGCTGCGTTATCTCTAGATAATACAATCCCTTTTCTGAAGGTCAGTAGCACGCCATTTTATCGCTAATCTATAGTTTCAAAATATTCAAGGTCAAATTACAAGAAGCAATAACTAAAACAAAGGTAGATAATCTGTTTTAGACATATGTATGTATCTCAAACCCCTCGCAAGAAGGCGTAAGAAAGGCTGGCATTGAGAAATTAATTACTTCAATAATCTAAACTACATGAATGAATTCAAGAAACTGAGGAAACTAGAGCTGTGAATAATTGTTTCTCAATAATAAATTTAAAATTTTTCAAACATTTCTGAAATTTCACATTTGAAGCCCACTAAATAGTTTCAACGGTTTTTTGTTTGAATATTTTTTTACCGATATTTTTTTTGTGGCTTCAAGTTTTGATTTATTTGAGATAAAACCTTAAAACTTAATTTCTCACAATTTACTGTTTGTTGATTTTTCTGCACCATTTTGTCTACGTCAAATGAGTTTTGCATTTAAATTAAATAAATACAGAAATAAAACATACGAATAGAAAAAGTAAAGTTTAAGAGCGAGGAAATAGCTGTAAAGTTTTTATATAATTTTTATCTTTTTTTATTTTTCACACACACACATACATATATACACATACTATATATACATATATTTTGTACTTGTATTGTATCCTGGTTTTGTCGTCAATGCGTGTGCGTTGGCTTGCGTTTCACTAGATAAATATAAGTAGAGCACGTATTTCAATTTCACTTATTTTAAAATTACATTCATGTTGAATAAAATCATAAGGATGTGTGAACTGAGGGGAGTAGAAAAAATATTGCTAACTTATATGCAGCTTGTTTCAGTCTAAACTATATAGTATGTAGGGATGTGTGTCTTTTGCTTTGGCAAAATAGAAACAAATAAATATTAACATATAAAAAAGAAATACATGTACATATGTGTGTCAAGTACTAGGGTGAGTCAAATTGTTCAGGAAAATTTTTTAATTACATTAAGCAATTCGTCAAAAATGTTATTTAAAGCATGCTACTGAGGTTCTAGAAACATTTGTCAGATTTTCTTGTTATTTGTGCATAAAAATGATAAACAAATTTTGAAGATAAGAAAAACTAAAAATTAGTAAATCCATAGCTCATAGTTATGATATCTACTATGTACATCGTCGTTACTTATTTTGGAAAATATTCTTACCTGTTATTATATACCGTTTACATGGCTGAAAATATAATATATTTTTTTCAAATTCTCACAAAAATGGGTTGACATTTTCATGTTAAGCATATAAATTTTTTGCAGGCCGAAAGGGGTTTATGTCTGGTATATTTTTAATAACTATTTTGAATATACAAAATGAAATATTAGTTCGAAGTTTTTATTATTTTAAAGCGCTTTGATTGTCTCTTAAGAGGTTAGGTGGGTTTCAAAATTTCAATATTAAAAACAATTATTATCTTATTAATTAGTGCATTATGTTTTAAATATTACCCAAAAGTATCAAAAAAAATCCGAGTAACATTCTAAGAGATACATATACAATTTGGAAGTTCCACCTATCAGGTCACATAAATACGAATGTAAAACTTTAAACGCATTTATCTCAATGCTCAATTTTTCAAGTCGGTGGACACGATATCTCATAAAGTTATGAAGAGATTTTGTTCAAATTATGCATACATCTTTGGAATAACATTATTTATTTAATGCATTTTTTTTTGTATTTTTATTATAACTATTTTTTTCGATCCAATACATATATGCTGAAATTTTGAACTAAAAAGTGAGTTTTTTGGGTAAAACTCTGTCAAAAATTCAAATTTTAATATTTTCTTTTTTCCTGCGTTCATTAACAAGATTTATCCATTTACTATCAAAATATTTTTGGTTTTTTGTTTTTAAATAAAGCAATCATGAGTTATGATGACCACCGCTTGACCTTTTTTGTTGGATGTCATGGGATATGAGGTGCCAACGACTGAGTTTTCGGAATTTTTTAATAAAAATTTCACACAATATGATTGTACATATTTAAGAAAACATTTAAAATACCCTTGTTTTTAGCGTGTGAAACCCACCTAACCCCTTAATTTACAGAAATTTTTGAAGAAATTTATTAAGAACTCTAATATTATGACGTCATTTCCTGCAAGCCTTCGGGAAAAAGGCGTGCCCGCATTGATATTATAACTGCTATCAGAATCATCGGAAGTGAAAATAAATTATAATATTTCAGTTAAGACTTTAAACTAGAGTTTGGAGGAAGAAAAAGTGAAATGAGAATTGGATTTGGCAAAATGGCTTTTTGGCCTGTCTAAATCGTTTGAATAGTTATCCAAAAAATATTGACAAGCGGCCTTCAAATCACATTTTTGAGAACAACACGAAAAAAAAAACAAGTAAAAACCCCAGCTACCCTAGAGCCTGGAGAAGTTCAGGCTGTATCTCTCAAACAATTTCTCGGATCGTTGATTCGGTTCAGAAGGTTTTTTTGCGTCAAATCATGCGGCAGCCAAACATCAAGCTTTTTGGTGTAGCCAGCTTTCTGCAGATGGCTTAAAATGTTTCATCTCCTGGGCAATGTCACGAGATGTCACACGCCGTTCTAACTTGATGTTTTCCATTATTTGATAGGTATTCGTCGTCACAGGTCATCCGCCGGCTGATTTTTTCAATGGTGTAGTTTTCACTTTAAAATAGCGCGAATTTTGGCATTAGTGAACTCCATGTTTACACGTCTATAACTGTTGAATGCAATATCTAAACTAATCATGCATAGCGTCATAGGTTATGTCAAGACCTTTTAAGTCGCGTGAGGTCCACATTTAGAGGTCTCTGTTGTGTACCAGTAGATTCATTTGTCGTTGACAGTCTTGGCCCGACAACAGAACTCCTTCGAATTGTGTGTAAATAGCTCTGTGAACTGGCCCCACCATTGCGATCGTTGTGGGAAATATTTTTAAGATACACCTTCAATCAGCAGTCTATCAATACGAACTGGCGAACTTATATAGTGTTATACTCCGTGGCAACCATTTGCGGGGCATCTGGGCGCGAATTATCCATTTTTTCTAAGATCCGCGAAAGTGGATTGATATGAAGCAACCATTGAGGCTCAGATATTTGGAATCTGCCCAAATTTTGAATCCATTCTCAATTTTCGAGAGCTTTCTGCCGCTGAACCTTCCGATGGTTCTTTATCTAACAGGAACGGTGAACTTGATAGTATGGAGTATTGAGCATTTCTAGCTAATAATAAAATCTCTAAAAGGGGAAGTTGATAGGAGAATCTATTAAAGGGCTCTCTTGTTTAAGGTCATAGTCTAAGAGAATGGGTGAAGTTGATTGTAGTTAGCATTTTTAAGGAATAACAAAAGTTCTGAAGGAGAAGTTGGTGGGAGAATCTATTGTAGAGTTAAAGTACAGAACTGTTACAGGCCTCGTGTTTAAGCTGAAGGGTTGTCCTTATGGTAACAATAACATTACTGCAGCCTCTTCAGAGAGGTCGAAAGAATCGATATGATTTGCGATTAATCACGAAATATAGACGAAAAGCTGGTATGGGAATCACCTTAGCCGATTTCTGCCGCCCTGGTGAGATGCATGAGAGGTTCAAACTTCAAAACTCAGTAATAAAATTGACTTTGGGATCCTAAAGAGACAAGTTTTATAATAGTAAAACGCAACGGTTTTTTTTATTGCATAAACGTAATTTATTGATTTAAATCGACACATTAATATTTAATATAGTAAAATTTCTTTGGTTAAACTACTTCATTTTCTCTTACAGATATTATTCATAATCGTTTAGATAGATAAGATACACTAGATTTTTATCGACATTTACTTTATTGGTTAGGTAATTATGAAGGAAATCTAACCTAAAAGATCATCCAAATTATTTGAATACTCTGCTTCTTCTCGCATCACATCTGCCAATTTTCGATTTGGCAAAAATTGTTGTTGGTGTTTTCCTGACCGAAATCATTGTAGATACCATTCGTAAAGCTATTGGAATCTTTCCAGGATTCTTGTAAATTATTATCCGTGTAAAAAGTTTTTTGTGCCCATTTCTCCATTCTATGGAAGCGTAGCATCTCATCTTGAATTACATCATTATGTAGTGTGGCCGTCATTTCATCCAAACTTTCTGATACTTCTTCTGTAATCGGGGCATAAAATAGGCTGGGATCTTTCAAATATGATAATATGAACACCATTGCACTTCGTTTTTGTTGATTGATGGTTTCCAGTTTCTCTACATTATTTTCCTGTTGGCATATTTGGTTAGTTGGGATATGTTCAAATTTTGGAACGTTTAATTGCATCACTTCCATATTACTTTTGCTTCCATGATTTTCTTTATCTTTTGATCTCCGATTTTGGAACCAATTCTTTACTTGACTGTCTGTCAAGCCGAGATTTCTGGCAATAAGTACGCGCCGCTCTCCTCTCGCAAATCTATCGCGAATAAACTCGCTCTCCAAATATGCAATTTGCTCTTTTGTATATTTGACTCGCCGGCAGGATTTATTTACATTAATGCGTGAATTTAAGTTTGTCAAAACTGGTGTCGCCATTTTTATAGAAATTTAAGAATTTATTTTTGTTGATGTTGTCGGTACGATGGTTTAAGTTAATACTTTAAAAAAATATTTTGTAGGTGCTCTTTTATAGTGCATTGCGCAGGTACACGTATACGTATGCTTTCCAGCTTCCGTTATCCAAACCCCTTTTTATTACAGTTCATGCAGGATCTCAGGTAAAAAAGTTTCACACATTTATCGGGTAAGCGATTAATTACTATAGATAATCCTTTTCGTAAATATATTTAGGTAAAGAAATAGGAATCAGTTTTTTGAAGATTGTATTTTTTCTGGTATTTTCGTTTGTAAACAAATTTTTGTTTTATAGAAGATAATGTTGCTTTTGAAATAGATAGATCTTGCTTTGATATCAAAATCATTATTATCGATAAACGATATAATTGTAATCTCATTGAGTTACAAACTTCTAAGAAATTCTTAAAAACTATGCAGTGTTGAATATTAGAACATGATTTTGAAATTTTAGTAGTTGAGATAAAAATCTATACTGAGCTGCGTTATCTCTAGATAATACAATCCCTTTTCTGAAGGTCAGTAGCACGCCATTTTATCGCTAATCTATAGTTTCAAAATATTCAAGGTCAAATTACAAGAAGCAATAACTAAAACAAAGGTAGATAATCTGTTTTAGACATATGTATGTATCTCAAACCCCTCGCAAGAAGGCGTAAGAAAGGCTGGCATTGAGAAATTAATTACTTCAATAATCTAAACTACATGAATGAATTCAAGAAACTGAGGAAACTAGAGCTGTGAATAATTGTTTCTCAATAATAAATTTAAAATTTTTCAAACATTTCTGAAATTTCACATTTGAAGCCCACTAAATAGTTTCAACGGTTTTTTGTTTGAATATTTTTTTACCGATATTTTTTTTGTGGCTTCAAGTTTTGATTTATTTGAGATAAAACCTTAAAACTTAATTTCTCACAATTTACTGTTTGTTGATTTTTCTGCACCATTTTGTCTACGTCAAATGAGTTTTGCATTTAAATTAAATAAATACAGAAATAAAACATACGAATAGAAAAAGTAAAGTTTAAGAGCGAGGAAATAGCTGTAAAGTTTTTATATAATTTTTATCTTTTTTTATTTTTCACACACACACATACATATATACACATACTATATATACATATATTTTGTACTTGTATTGTATCCTGGTTTTGTCGTCAATGCGTGTGCGTTGGCTTGCGTTTCACTAGATAAATATAAGTAGAGCACGTATTTCAATTTCACTTATTTTAAAATTACATTCATGTTGAATAAAATCATAAGGATGTGTGAACTGAGGGGAGTAGAAAAAATATTGCTAACTTATATGCAGCTTGTTTCAGTCTAAACTATATAGTATGTAGGGATGTGTGTCTTTTGCTTTGGCAAAATAGAAACAAATAAATATTAACATATAAAAAAGAAATACATGTACATATGTGTGTCAAGTACTAGGGTGAGTCAAATTGTTCAGGAAAATTTTTTAATTACATTAAGCAATTCGTCAAAAATGTTATTTAAAGCATGCTACTGAGGTTCTAGAAACATTTGTCAGATTTTCTTGTTATTTGTGCATAAAAATGATAAACAAATTTTGAAGATAAGAAAAACTAAAAATTAGTAAATCCATAGCTCATAGTTATGATATCTACTATGTACATCGTCGTTACTTATTTTGGAAAATATTCTTACCTGTTATTATATACCGTTTACATGGCTGAAAATATAATATATTTTTTTCAAATTCTCACAAAAATGGGTTGACATTTTCATGTTAAGCATATAAATTTTTTGCAGGCCGAAAGGGGTTTATGTCTGGTATATTTTTAATAACTATTTTGAATATACAAAATGAAATATTAGTTCGAAGTTTTTATTATTTTAAAGCGCTTTGATTGTCTCTTAAGAGGTTAGGTGGGTTTCAAAATTTCAATATTAAAAACAATTATTATCTTATTAATTAGTGCATTATGTTTTAAATATTACCCAAAAGTATCAAAAAAAATCCGAGTAACATTCTAAGAGATACATATACAATTTGGAAGTTCCACCTATCAGGTCACATAAATACGAATGTAAAACTTTAAACGCATTTATCTCAATGCTCAATTTTTCAAGTCGGTGGACACGATATCTCATAAAGTTATGAAGAGATTTTGTTCAAATTATGCATACATCTTTGGAATAACATTATTTATTTAATGCATTTTTTTTTGTATTTTTATTATAACTATTTTTTTCGATCCAATACATATATGCTGAAATTTTGAACTAAAAAGTGAGTTTTTTGGGTAAAACTCTGTCAAAAATTCAAATTTTAATATTTTCTTTTTTCCTGCGTTCATTAACAAGATTTATCCATTTACTATCAAAATATTTTTGGTTTTTTGTTTTTAAATAAAGCAATCATGAGTTATGATGACCACCGCTTGACCTTTTTTGTTGGATGTCATGGGATATGAGGTGCCAACGACTGAGTTTTCGGAATTTTTTAATAAAAATTTCACACAATATGATTGTACATATTTAAGAAAACATTTAAAATACCCTTGTTTTTAGCGTGTGAAACCCACCTAACCCCTTAATTTACAGAAATTTTTGAAGAAATTTATTAAGAACTCTAATATTATGACGTCATTTCCTGCAAGCCTTCGGGAAAAAGGCGTGCCCGCATTGATATTATAACTGCTATCAGAATCATCGGAAGTGAAAATAAATTATAATATTTCAGTTAAGACTTTAAACTAGAGTTTGGAGGAAGAAAAAGTGAAATGAGAATTGGATTTGGCAAAATGGCTTTTTGGCCTGTCTAAATCGTTTGAATAGTTATCCAAAAAATATTGACAAGCGGCCTTCAAATCACATTTTTGAGAACAACACGAAAAAAAAAACAAGTAAAAACCCCAGCTACCCTAGAGCCTGGAGAAGTTCAGGCTGTATCTCTCAAACAATTTCTCGGATCGTTGATTCGGTTCAGAAGGTTTTTTTGCGTCAAATCATGCGGCAGCCAAACATCAAGCTTTTTGGTGTAGCCAGCTTTCTGCAGATGGCTTAAAATGTTTCATCTCCTGGGCAATGTCACGAGATGTCACACGCCGTTCTAACTTGATGTTTTCCATTATTTGATAGGTATTCGTCGTCACAGGTCATCCGCCGGCTGATTTTTTCAATGGTGTAGTTTTCACTTTAAAATAGCGCGAATTTTGGCATTAGTGAACTCCATGTTTACACGTCTATAACTGTTGAATGCAATATCTAAACTAATCATGCATAGCGTCATAGGTTATGTCAAGACCTTTTAAGTCGCGTGAGGTCCACATTTAGAGGTCTCTGTTGTGTACCAGTAGATTCATTTGTCGTTGACAGTCTTGGCCCGACAACAGAACTCCTTCGAATTGTGTGTAAATAGCTCTGTGAACTGGCCCCACCATTGCGATCGTTGTGGGAAATATTTTTAAGATACACCTTCAATCAGCAGTCTATCAATACGAACTGGCGAACTTATATAGTGTTATACTCCGTGGCAACCATTTGCGGGGCATCTGGGCGCGAATTATCCATTTTTTCTAAGATCCGCGAAAGTGGATTGATATGAAGCAACCATTGAGGCTCAGATATTTTTAATCTGCCCAAATTTTGAATCCATTCTCAATTTTCGAGAGCTTTCTGCCGCTGAACCTTCGATGGTTCTTTATCTAACAGGAACGGTGAAGTTGATAGTATGGAGTATTGAGCATTTCTAGATAATAATAAAATCTCTAAAAGGGGAAGTTGATAGGAGAATCTATTAAAGGGCTCTCTTGTTTAAGGTCATGGTCTAAGAGAATCGGTGAAGTTGATTGTAGTCAGCATTTTTAAGGAATAACAAAAGTTCTGAAGGAGAAGTTGGTGGAAGAATCTATTGTAGAGTTAAAGTAAAGAACTGTTACAGGCCTCGTGTTTAAGCTGAAGGGTTGTCCTTATGGTAACAATAACATTACTGCAGCTTCTTCAGAGAGGTCGAAAGAATCGATATGATTTGCGATTAATCACGAAATATAGACGAAAAGCTGGTATGGGAATCACCTTAGCCGATTTCTGCCGCCCTGGTGAGATGCATGAGAGGTTCAAACTTCAAAACTCAGTAATAAAATTGACTTTGGGTTCCTAAAGAGACAAGTTTTATAATAGTAAAACGCAACGGTTTTTTTTATTGCATAAACATAATTTATTGATTTAAATCGACACATTAATATTTAATATAGTAAAATTTCTTTGGTTAAACTACTTCATTTTCTCTTACAGATATTATTCATAATCGTTTAGATAGATATGATACACTAGATTTTTATCGACATTTACTTTATTGGTTAGGTAATTATGAAGGAAATCTAACCTAAAAGATCATCCAAATTATTTGAATACTCTGCTTCTTCTCGCATCACATCTGCCAATTTTCGATTTGGCAAAAATTGTTGTTGGTGTTTTCCTGACCGAGATCATTGTAGATACCATTCGTAAAGCTATTGGAATCTTTCCAGGATTCTTGTAAATTATTATCCGTGTAAAAAGTTTTTTGTGCCCATTTCTCCATTCTATGGAAGCGTAGCATCTCATCTTGAATTACATCATTATGTAGTGTGGCCGTCATTTCATCCAAACTTTCTGATACTTCTTCTGTAATCGGGGCATAAAATAGGCTTGGATCTTTCAAATATGATAATATGAACACCATTGCACTTCGTTTTTGTTGATTGATGGTTTCCAGTTTCTCTACATTATTTTCCTGTTGGCATATTTGGTTAGTTGGGATATGTTCAAATTTTGGAACGTTGAATTGCATCACTTCCATATTACTTTTGCTTCCATGATTTTCTTTATCTTTTGATCTCCGATTTTGGAACCAATTCTTTACTTGACTGTCTGTCAAGCCGAGATTTCTGGCAATAAGTACGCGCCGCTCTCCTCTCGCAAATCTATCGCGAATAAACTCGCTCTCCAAATATGCAATTTGCTCTTTTGTATATTTGACTCGCCGGCAGGATTTATTTACATTAATGCGTGAATTTAAGCTTGTGAAAACTGGTGTCGCCATTTTTATAGAAATTTAAGAATTTATTTTTGTTGATGTTGTCGGTACGATGGTTTAAGTTAATACTTAAAAAAAATATTTTGTAGGTGCTCTTTTATAGTGCATTGCGCAGGTACACGTATACGTATGCTTTCCAGCTTCCGTTATCCAAACCCCTTTTTATTACAGTTCATGCAGGATCTCAGGTAAAAAAGTTTCACACATTTATCGGGTAAGCGATTAATTACTATAGATAATCCTTTTCGTAAATATATTTAGGTAAAAAAATTGGAATCAGTTTTTTGAAGATTGTATTTTTCGTTCGTTTGTATACAAATTTTCGTTTTAAAGAAGATAATGTTGCTTTTGAAATAGATAGATCTTGCTTTGATATCAAAATCATTATTATCGATAAACGATATAATTGTAATCTCATTGAGTTATAAACTTCTAAGGAATTCTTAAAAATCTATCCAGTGTTGAATGTTAGAACATGATTTTGAAATTTTAGTAGTTGAGATAAAAATCTATACTGAGCTGTGTTATCTCTAGATAATACAATCCCTTTTCTGAAGGTCAGTAGCACGCCATTTTATCGCTAATTTATAGTTTCAAAATATTCAAGGTCAAATTACAAGAAGCAATAACTAAAACAAAGGTAGATAATCTGTTTTAGACATATGTATGTATCTCAAACCCCTCTTTAGAAGGCGTAAGAAAGACTGGCATTGCGAAATTAATTGCTTCAATTATCTACACTTTATGCATGAATACATAGAACTGTGGAAATTTTTTGCTATGAATAATTGTTTCTCAATAATAAACTTTAAATATCTCATACATTTCTGAAATTTCATAAAAATTAATTTAGAATTTTATTTTGAAGCCTTCTAAATAGTTTCAGTAGTAATACACGCGCATTTTTTATTTGAATATTTTTTACCGATATTTTTTTGTGGCTTCCAGTTTTGATTTATTTGAGATAAAACCTTAAAACTTAATTTCCCACAATTTACTGTTTGTTGATTTTTCTGCACCATTTTGTCTACGTCAAATGAGTTTTGCATTTAAATTAAATAAATACAGAAATAAAACATACGAACAGAAAAAGTAAAGTTTAAGAACGAGGAAATAGCTGTAAAGTTTTTATATAATTTTTATCTTTTTTTATTTTTCACACACACACATACATATATACACATACTATATATACATATATTTTGTACTTGTATTGTATCCTGGTTTTGTCGTCAATGCGTGTGCGTTGGCTTGCGTTTCACTAGCTAAATATAAGTAGAGCACGTATTTCAATTTCACTTATTTTAAAATTACATTCATGTTGAATAAAATCATAAGGATGTGTGAACTGAGGGCAGTAGAAAAAATATTGCTAACTTATATGCAGCTTGTTTCAGTCTAAACGATATAGTAGGGATGTGTGTCTTTTGCTTTAGCAAAATAGAAACAAATAAATATTTACATATAAAAAATATATTTACATATGTGTGTCATTAGGGTGAGTCAAATTGTTCAGGAAAGTTGTTATTATATTGTGTAATTCATCAAACATGTTTTCTAAGGATGCGACTGAGTTTCGGTTCCAGAAACATTTGTCAGGTTTTCTAGTTCTTTGAAAATATACATAAATGAGAAATAAATTTTGAAGATAAGAAAAACTAAAAATTAGTAAATCCATAGCTAATAGTTATGGTACTAGTACTAAAACTTATATTCTTACTGATTGAAAATACGATATTTTTTCAAATTCTCACTGACTCGCTGACATTTTCATGTTAAAAATATCAATTAATAAACAGAGCGAATGCAGAAAACATAAAGGGTTTATTCCTGGAAAAATTGCATATTTTCAAAAATTATTTTTTATATACAAAATGAAATAATTAAAAGTTTTTATTATTGACATTAATTAGTATTTACTGACATTTTTGAAGACATTTATTAAAAAACTGTAATCATTGTGACATAATTTTCGGCGAGCGCTTGACGAAAAAGATACGTCAGCGTTGACAACATAACTTATAGCAAGAACATCAGAAGTGAAAATAAAAAAAAAAGTTCTCAGTTAAGACTTTAAACTAAAACTTGGTGGAGGAAAAAGAGCTAATTTTTCTTAGATTTTGGCAAGAAATGTTTACATTAAAAAAGTTGGTTAAATGGATCAGTAGTCTAAGTCCTGGTAAATTGTATCTCGAGACCTGCATAAAATTTCATCAAGATCAGTTGAGTAGTTCTCGAAAAATCGTGTCAATTGTCCTTGAAAACACAGTTTTGAGAACAACACACGAAAAAAAACGAGTAAAAAGTCAAGCTACCCTAGAGTCTGAAGAAGTTCAGACTGTATCTCCAAAACTATTTCTCGGATCAACTTAAAATTGAATAGAACAATATTCTAGATATTTAGTAGAATTCTTCTTCTTGGCTGGCATGGACAACGCTTACGCGGTTATAGCCGAGTCCACAGCATAGCGCCACGCATATCTCCTTTTGGCAGTTTGGCGCCAATTGGTAATACCAATTGATGAGGGACTTGTAGAGTTTAGTTTTTGTTCATCGAGAGAGGACTGACTGTAGAATTAAATAAGAAAATACCAATTTGGTGATGTGAAACCAATATAACCCCATAGATTAAAAAATTCAAAATACGAAAGAAACCGACCCACCCTAATATATGCGTTCACGTGTGCGTATTTCAATATCAAAAAAGAAAACGCTGCATTCGCCTCGTATCGTGAAATCTATCTGCATACTTACATTTGTATATGCATATGTATGTATGTATGCAAACAGCTATTTGTATTGCGTGTAGTATGTTCTGCTTAGACAAGCGCATTGGGGGAAAATGCAATTTTCTTCGTACTTCATACAAATTCATTTAAAGTCAACCGAGTTTACACTTTAGATAACTCTACAAGCGCACGCATGGGTATGTAAGTATGTGTGTGTTTGTGTTGATTTTCGTCGACTTCCTAGAAATGTACAAGTGATCTGCCTTGACAGCAACATCCTTAAAAGTACGCTTATTCCGCTTGCTTCAGCGAAATTTTGCAGCAAACATATGCGCACACTTACATACTTACATATACAAATGCATATACAGAACTTGCAAAGCCAATCGTTGTTGTTTTAGCCTTGTTTAAGCGTAATTTTTTGTATTATTTACTCAAGGTGTGTGCTTTTTGCACAGACACACGCACACGTGTCCTTATGTGCTGCAGTCTGCTGAATTGAATTGATATCACATAACATTTATTCAAGACGATACAATAATAAGCATGCATGTGCACTTGGAGACTCTCTGAATATTTTTCGATACATATGTATATATGTATTTATATCAAGAGCTGACAACAATACAGATGTTACACGTTACCACTTGTTTGCTAGTAATTTATTTGTTCAATCAGATATACAAGTAAATTTAAATAAATAACTAACTGCTGATTTTTTTACAATTTCAACTTTTGTTTTTATTAAGTTTTTTCTATTTTTAGATATAGATAATTTTTATTTCAATTAAATTCATTTCAAACTGATTAAAATTTGAAAATTATTACATTTCTCGAATTTGAATAAAAATTCAGTCATGTCAGACCAATGTGCCTGGATTTTGGAAATTCCTAATCACCTAATAATCACATGATCTAACCTCAATTATTGATAAGATTTGGTCTCAAAAAGTTCGTCCAAAAGAAGAGAGTTTAATGCGAAATATATCTTCTAGCGCTGCGGAAACATTCAGCATGGAAACTGTTGACGTGAGAATCCTATGATTCGAAAAGTATTTGTTCCCTATAGAACCCCATTAATGGTAATTCTATCCAATTTAACAATTTCAAAAAATTATAGTGATCCACACTTCTTCCTACCAATTTTGTAACATCATCTTTTTTCATTTACTTCTATACTGAAATGTTCTTCATCGAGATATATAGCTAATTACGAGTTTGCTTTAAATAGGTACAGTAATACACATATGTATAAATAAATTTTTGAAAAAAAAATACCCGGCCCAGGATTATATATTTATTATACTAATTTTTCTTACCTGATTGATTTTAGATGAATATCCAAGGACTTATGATTGTCACCGCAAGGGCCTTTTTTTTTGAAACTGGGTCAACATAAACATCTATAACTTTATAAATTATAATTTTTTTCAAAATTTCGTGACTTCATGTCAAAACATTGCAATATTGCCATATTATTACTTTTGTAAAATAACATAATTTAACAGCAAAAAAAATTACTGAAAATACTAATTTTTTCGTGTCTCTGACTACCCCTTAAGCTACTGACGCCAGCGCCTCGCCACAAAAACACATTGGATTTTTTCCGAAAATCCTAGACAGGTTTAACTCCTTAACTGGAAGCTCTCCTTGTGAATTCCTGAGCTTCCTTAAGGATTATTAAATAATATTAAAATTACAATTCATACGACAACAGAGTCTAATCACTCGAATCATCAAATAAAATATCTACAAACTTCTAACCTGAATGATAAGAATATTCATCTTATCACTCATCGACTTTAATATGAAAATAGTTAATTTGGGGCAGACAGTTATTAACATAGTATAGTAAGGAATAACCTTGAATTATACTCCACAACCATTTCCACCGTTTCCTACTTTTTTGCCAACGCGCCACTAATTAAATTGTGCACTTCCCATGCGTCTATATACTACATTTAACAACATATATATGTATATATAATAAAAGTAACACATATGTACATATGGGTATCTACGTTGTGCATAAAGAAGTGTTAAGTGTTGAAATTAAAGGTAAGCAAGTGTAAGAACTTTTACTCTGTGGCTAAGCAAATGATTTGATTAATCGTTGACGGTGACAGCAGTAACCCGTAGACTAATTCGTCAAAATCAGGCACAAGCAGAATATGAATATGGATATGAATATGAATATGAATATGAATATGAATATGAATATGAATATGAATATGAATATGAATATGAATATGAATATGAATATGAATATGAATATGAATATGAATATGAATATGAATATGAATATGAATATGAATATGAATATGAATATGAATATGAATATGAATATGAATATGAATATGAATATGAATATGAATATGAATATGAATATGAATATGAATATGATCTGGATCAAAACAAGGAAAATGTGTCGAATTGGATCTCTTTTATTACCCAGAAAATGGGTTTAGAGGCAAACAACCTCGCGACTTAAACCTTCTTATTAAGGTTGCAGTCACCAAGTTAAAGTCAAAGTTTTGCGCTATTTTTTTTACTGTTGGGTACATATGTTTTTGTATAATTTACGCACAAATATACAACTGTACATATGTATATGTAGTGCAGACTGTTGAAATCTGCACACAAGTCCTTATAAATAGCTGTAGATGCTTAGGTAAATGTGAAAGATTGTTAAGAAGGATAAAGAGCTTACATGCACTATTTTGAGTGAGCTCTCACATGCAAACTTATATTGTTAAATACAGCTTGTGCTTTTCAATGTGCGCAGATAATGCTTGTACTGAAACACGTATATTATAATTAATATTATTTAATACGAAATCGTTGTAATTAAAATTACTAAACACCACAGAAATTTGGAAGGAAGTTCTATCAGCTTCAGTCATTTGATCAAATTATTTAATTAAATGTTTTAATTTCCTCTTAGGAGAGGACTTACACATATGTGCATTCAAAGTTTGCATCACAAAACAACCTTCAGGGTGGAATTTAGCTTCTTATACACTGAGAACACGAAAGTGTAGTACATTTTAATTTCTAAACCACCCATACGAAGTTAAAATTTTCGTTAAGTAGATAGATAGTAGGACTGTTTGATGTTTCTTGGATAAACATATTGATGAGGATAAGTGGCTTACTCGAACAAAATCACCCCTTCTGATATCATTTGAGAACAAACTGGCTGTATCGAATTTGGAAAGTCGTTAGAAGAGACTTTTATATTTTTATAGAACGTCAGTCTCGAACTTTTATGTTCTCTGGTGCTTCCTAATATTTCGCCAAATAATTGAAATATTACAGTTGCCAGTTTATTAATTGTATGTGAATCATAGTGATTCGTGAAATCGCTGAATTTATATTCCTTATAAATACAATGGATGTTTTGATTTCCAAATATATATTTTATAATTGTATTAGAGTAAGCTTATGGTTAACTTGTACTTAATGATTCATGTACTCAATATGAATCATTAGCTTTTTTGCTTACATCGTATGGTGCGCTGTCCAATTGGTTGTCGGGATCAAGCAAAAACTGATTCTGTGTTTTTATATCCACGACAAGATTGTTTTTTTTTTTTGCAATTATATTATGCGTAGGAAATTCGCTGTTAGATAAAAAGCGCATACCTCTTAAACTACTTGAGCTATACCACCAAAATTAGCAACTAAAAGTATTAACTTCCCAAGTGACTGAACATCCATGAAATTTTTTGTATTTCTTTTTGTAAAGTAGTATTTGAGGAAAATACATAGTTTTCAAAAAGAATTGAGTCTGATAGTTTCTAAAATAGTTTATTTGCTACCGTTTTGCTCTTCAATAGGCTTCATTTTGAACTAAATTTAGAAACCCAGTAAGTTATTTTTAAAAAAAGTTATACTGGTCGAAAGCTCAAGTACTTAATCTATTATTCAGACATGTATAAAAGTGGGAAGCTTTTGCTTGTTTATAATATCCCTCAGCGGATTTCCTATAAAGTAAATAAGTATGTATATGGGAACGTAAGTATTGTATATACATATGTATTGTATATACATATGTATGTATATTTGGAGAATGAATAGTGGTAAATTTTTCTGACTATTGGGTCAAATATATTCTGTAAAACACAAAAATATCCTTAATGGCCTTACATTTTTCCAAACATCATAGCTATAAAATGTTATATGATTTAGAGATTTTTAAGGGTTCCATTACTTACATAAATATATTAACTTAAAACAGAAATCAATTATGTACAATACATTATATCGTGACAATATGCCTCACGAAGGTCTAAGTATAATTACTTGTGGTCTGTCATTATCTCGAGAAGGTCGGCCAACCAATCAACTAGTATGTGATAGTCTTTCATTTCAATAAATTCTCATTTAATTCATTATAGGTTCACAAGTTTTTCTTATTCGACCAGTTTTCATTAACATGGACATAAACCAGTTATTGCTGATAACATAACATGTGCGCTGATAACGAAAATATAAAGGTTTACGTCTGTGATATTTACGCAATTTTTACGTTCTTGCAAATAACGTATGTGATATACGTTCTCTACGTGTGGGTTTCTGAATACGATAAGTTCCTTAGCAGAGATTAATACCAAATAGCAAAATATATGTTTATTTTATGTTTATTGGTTTATGTTCTGGAGCATTATATATATCTGTGTTAAACAGAGTTCGCACAGAATAAAGGTTAATATTTTTGGTTATATATGAATATTATATTATATATATTATTATATATGTATATTATTATATATGGTGCGGGAAAATGGGGAAAATTTTGATTTTCTGTAGAGGTATTTTTATTGAGGACTTGGTATACGTCTTGCGTAGTACAATGTCTTATCTGTAAAATCAGCACAAGGACATAAAAAATACTAATAATAACTAACGCAAAACACGTTTTTTTTTAAAAGGCTCGTCGTGACAACGATTCCAGCCTCTCAAAACATTTTTTCGTATTTAAAATCATATTAGGTTGGCAAATGTCTCTCTTCCGCCTTTTTTTCTTTTGAATTTCGCGGCTATGTATAAAGCGCTACAGAGCTCGTATCTTTGAAAGGTCTTGTCATAACCTACAAAACGACGCCATGCAAAAAACTTGATGTTTGGGTGCCGCATGATTTGAAGCAAAAAACTTTCTGGACCGAGGGCGTTGGCCTGCGATATACTGCTGAAACGGAACGAACTCAAACAGTGGCCAAGCCGGGATTGACGGCCAGGAAGGTTTTGCTGTGTATTTGGGATTGGAAGGGAATCATCCACTATGAGGTGCTCCCATATGGCCAAACGCTTAATTCTACCATCTACTGCGAACAACTAGACCGCTTGAAGCAGGCGATCGACCAGAAGCATCCAGAATTGGCCAACAGGAAGGGTGTAGTGTTCCGTCTGGACAACACCAGACCACAGACTTCGTTGATGACTCGGCAGAAGAGGCTTGTGAAAAGTGGCTGTCCGAGTTCTTCGCAAATAAGAAGGGGGGCTTTTACGAGAGGGTTATTATGAAGTTGGCGTCGAGATGAAAATAGATTATCGAATGAAACGGCGCATATTTGAACTTAATCCGATCACTGTAACACTTTTTATAAAGCATTGAATAAAGAGCAAAAAAGGGGAAAGGAAATATTGGCCAACCAATATGTTTCATGTAAATTATAATTAAGGAGTATCGATATATTTATGAAATGATTTTGATCTTTGCTGGGCTAGTATACGAAACAGCTGGCAAATTGTGCGACAGTTATACTATATGGTTGGATAAACACTCACTACTTGGTAATTAAGTTGCAACAAAGTGTTTTAATATATCTTTATCAAATCAATATTTACTTAGCCCACTCATTCATAATACAGAATTTAATCTCAATTGAGTATGAGTACTTTGTTGCCATTGTCTTCACGAGTCTGCTGTATGATAACAAACAATAATATTGATATTTTAAATACAAAAGCGATTAGTTAACTTACCACGCATGTGATCGCTTCAAGTGTGACACATTTTAATTGATTTGTAATAGAATTTAAACAAGTGTTTGTTTATTTTATAAATACTATTAAAATTTATTGACAATAACTAGATTTCGCATTACAAACATACATACTTAAGTGCTAAAGCGTCTTTCATGCAGTCTGGCGCATTCATAAATAATGTTCGTAACAAATTTGTTGTTGTTTTGTTTCTAAGGCTTAAGTTATACATATATACATTGTTTAAGTGTTTGTTTTAATAATTTAAAAAATTATTAAATAATCGAGTGAGTGTATATATGCACATGTTCATATGTTTAACTATGTATTTAAATAAATAAATATTATATTAAGCAGCTAATTAATCACAGTAGGCATAAAATCGCACACTAACCAGTTAGCATAAGCAAAAAATTCCATTTCATACCTAATAACATTGTGTAAAAAAATTGTAAAATTTGTTAAGTGAGCTAACTAATTATATAAATAATTTATAAATAAATAATACAAAAATAATAATAATTACAATAAATACAAACAACTTAATTACTAAATGTTGGCTGTGCATGATTTCAATAAATAAATTATTTTACTTTTTTTCAATGTATAATGCGCTTATTTCACTAAAATGAGTGCAATAAATAAATAAATAATGTGATGCATACTTTGAGGAACACTAACCTATCACTAGATATTGTGTGTGTGTGTGTGCTTAAAAAACTATGTGTGGTATGTCTAAGTATTGGACGTTCATATGTACGTATGTATGTATATAATACAACAGCCGGCGTTGGTGGCGCGCTTAGTAACACACACACACCTTCACCTACATAAAGGCTACAGCTTCTTTTAGTTACACTATTAATGGCACATACTGGGTTTAAACACTCTCCACTTCCACATTATATCGGCGCTTTAGCGTTTTCACGCTGCCAGCAACAGCTCCTCACTCACACCGTGCGACGCTTGCGCAGACATATCATAGCCCGCGAAATCGTTCAACTCCAACAATTGACTGTAGTTGCTTTCATCACTGTAACTGGCTACCGATTTGGCTGCCGCACGGCCGCCCGTCTTCTTCAACGCCGCTTTCAGTTGACGACGCAAAATTTGCAACATATGTTGCACGTATTTGTGATAACGCTGCTTGGCGAAACGCAAATCAAACGAGCTGACACCCTCTTTGTCGACAAGCGCCTGATCTTTCGAATGGAAATTCAGCTTCTTTTGCATTTCATCGCGTGTTATGGTGCGTATTTTCGCTTGTGGATTTATGGCGAGTATGACGCTTTCCAATTCGCAGAGTGAACGACGTGCGCTGAGCAGTAAGGCGTTGAGTTCGCGTGTGGTGGCGCTGACAATTTGCAGGGTTTTGATATCGTAACGATATTGTTTTACACCCAATTCGGTGAAGGAGGCAACAAATTTTTGCATGGCGCGATGCCAGTGATGGAGTTCAATCTGTAAGGAGAGAGAGAGAGAGAGTGATAATTAGTTGGTTGTTGAGAGCGGATACATATAATATAATTAGTGACGAAGTGAGAAGTTTAAGCTAAAAAATTTAAAATTTAAATATTATTTTGCAGCATAATTGATGTTTAGAAATTGTTTAATTGAAATATGTGTTCTAAGCTTGAATCTAGAGCAGTTCAAAAATGCTAAAGACTGCTTTCAATAATCAAATAGGGTTGCCATCTTAGTCAAAAAACTATTTTATTCTGCCAAATCATATATTTTCCAAAAACTTTTAACTCTACTGCTGCTTACGCCAGCTACTGACTCAATTCTCTACGAAAGTTATTCAGCTTTCATATTGGGAAAATCCATTCTAACAACAGCTGAAGACAAAAAAAGAATTGATTGTGGGGAAAATCCAGCGAGAAATTTGATATTAGATAGTGTAAGCCGACAATTTACGGAAAGAAAAGCGTTGTGTATAGAAAAAAGCACAAAGAAAAGGTAAAAAGTAAGAAAAGAAAAAAAAAACAACAACAACAAACAATAAAATACAGTGCGAAACTAACAATCAAAAAACCAACAATAACAACAAAAAACCAAAACAAAAACGGCTGCTAAGTGACAAACAAACAGTCCATGGAGCTCCATGTATATGAGCGCCAAAAACACATAAGAGACAACAACAAACGAACGCTTTATGTGCGTTATACATTTCATTCAGTTGAATGTATGTATGTATGTGTTTGTATGAATTTTAATATTGTCTAGCGGTCTGCGGTGGAGCATACCCGCGAACACTCTTAAGCCGATACGAAGTGACTAAACTTTCGGATTAGTCATCGGTTTGCTTGTTTGTCTGCATGTATGTATGTATGTATGTATGAAAACAATACGTCACTACGTCACGCAATGACAAAAACAAAAAGCTTGTTTGTTGTTTGTATAATTTGCTTATTAAGTAAATGATTGTCACAGTTGGCGCAAGCTTTGCAACGAACAGCTGGCTGGTTGATCGGCTGGTCAACTGGATGGATGGTCGATTTAATTGGAAAGCGAGACTTTTGCTTGAGCGCGCGCGTTCAGCTTAAAAATATCGGTCAGCGGCGCAACGCAAAGTGTTTCATATCTCACACATACATACATACTTATAATTTTGGTTTTTTGCGCTTACTGTTGAATATAATTGTTTTAAAAAATTATACAATTTAATTGCTATTTTACAGAATTCGCTGCGTAAGTTTCCCAGTAATCAATTCAATTTAATGACGTCTAATAAATGCATGCTTTTACCGCGTGAATAATTATGTTTTCTCACTTATTTTATATATACTACATAATTTATATAAAATATACTCACTTTGGCTGTCCCATTCAGTGTTGGCAGAAATTTGTATTTCAAATTGTGTAACCGAAAGCTGGTCATATCATCGATATCGATTGTGTGCAGCGCATTAACTGCTGTATTTTCTGCACGTAGCCCTCTCCTAAGGTCTTTCATCAGCTTCTTTTTGTCCATCACATTGTTGATGCTCGCCGTCGCCGCCGCCGCGTTATTAAACTTTTCATAACCGCATGGGTTCACCCACTCAAGTGCCGCATCGGCTTCGTTGGTCGCACCTGCCAAGGTACTTAAGCGCATATTGTTGTTGTGTCGTTTGCGCAGTCGCTTTCGGCGTCCGCGTTCTGCACCTGCCGTGCTGTCGATAAGCTGTTGGAAGACGGCGCTTTGTTGATTGCTGAGCGCTTCGGCGGCGTTTAACGCCGGTAATGTTATTTTAGCATTGTTGTTGTGCATTTTAGCGCCACCAATGGCGGCCGCTGCACTTTTTCCCGGCATTTGTGTTAATACTGTTAGCACTGTTAACATTAATACTGTTAATGTTGTTAACTGTTTGTTGGTTCGTTGGCTTGTTTGCGCCATTTTAGTGGATATTTGTTCGTTTGTTGTCAACTGAAATTAAATGGAAAATAATTTGTTAGATCATTTTATAAATATTAGTTAAATTTACAAAAAAAATAAAATTTAATTATTTGAAAAAATTAATTATTAAAAAAAATTAAATAAATATATTTTAATGTTATATTATTTTATTATTATATTTTTTCCATTTATTTTAATATATCTTTTTAATATTTTGATGTTAAAACAGTTAACTTTTGTAAATCAAAATATTTTATTTTTTTTATGATGATAAAAAATATTAATTAAAGTTTAATTTTATATTTTCAAAATATTTTTTTTTAATGTTGAAATAAAAATTTTAATTAAAAATATTTGTTAAGATTTTAAGTTAAATTTTTAAATTTTAATTATTATATTAATTTAATTTTAATTACAAATTTAATTAAATTTTAATTAAAAATATTTGTTTTTATTCGATGTTAAATTTTTAATTTTTGTTTATTATTTTTTTTTATTATTTCTTAATAACAAAAATATTAAATAATAAAATAATAAAAATTTAATATCTTTATTGCAGTAATTTTAATATTAATTATAAAATTCAAAATAATTTTTTATAACAAACTTTATAGTTAAAAATTTCTTTATTTTAATATTTTTATTTTAAAATTTTTATTTTAATATTTAAATTCATTTTATATATATATCGTGTTTATTATTTTTTATTTTTTATTTTTTTAATTTATATTTTATTTTATCTAATTTGTTTAAGTGTTTTACGCAACTCATAAAACATAAGCTGCACTAAACAACAAACCAGTTGCTGTGATGCTGTGTCTTCTTAAACTAAGAAAAATAAAATCTCAGTAGTTGACATTTACAACAACTTATCGCCTGCAATAAATCCTACAAATATGTTAATTAATATTGCAAAATGCCTGCAGCCAACAAAATATTAACATATTACGATACTAAACGAGTAGTTGCAAACTAAACGGTAGGCAGGTAACTCAAACAACAACAACAACAATAATGACTGTAAACAAGTGTCATTCAAAGGCCCAAAATAACATGCGTAGCGCATGCGCGAAGATCAAGTCAACAAGCCACACTTGGCAGTCGTAGTTGCTCGCGACTCAGTTGTCAGCGCAGAAAAATGCAGAAATTCCACACACCGACAGCCAAACACATATGCCTTGATAATTGTGCGCAAGCATGCCGTTTTTGTTTAGTGTCTGCAAATTATAAGTTGCGTCTAATGTGGTAGCTCATAATCGCCAGTCGCATATTCATACATACAGACAGACATTCAAGCATACTCATGCATATGCATGCAAGTAAGTAGCTTCGCGTAAAATAATTTGGGGATTTCGCTTGTGGTACGACGCATGCGCGCCAAACGCATCGACGTGTCTGCGATGGCGTGCCAAAAAGTGGCTATAAAACTAGTTGATGACGTACCGGCATACCTGCTCAGCAGACAGGTGTGCATGTGCTTGTGTGTGTATGTGTGAGCGCGCGTTGACACACTCGCTCGTAGGCGTAAGCCAGCACCAAGCTTATAATAACCATGTATTTGTCATTAAAATGGTATGAAAGGTCGTTATTGTTTGGAAGTAACCATTGTTTGTTGTTGTTTTTTTTTTAATGTCTTTGATTTAAAACTTTTTTTTGGAAATTTTTTGAAGGTAAAGGTGAAATGTTGACCTATATACGCATATATATTTTGCGGGTGTAACGACATTGTTGTTGCTGTTTTTTCGGGAAAATTCTGAAAGCTGCTTGCAGATATTATTTTTATTAACCAGTTCAGAAAATTATTTTCTTTACTTTACATTTCTTTGTGAATTTCTATTTTTTCATAAAATTTACATTTGAAACTATTTTTTAGTATTCCACAACAATTAATTTATGTAAATCATGTATTTTAAATTTAATTAATTTTATAAATGATCCACAGAAATTTATTTTATTAAAAAAAGTTTATACTCAAATTTATTTTAAGAAAAAATTATTTTTGTAGAATTATAATATTTAATTATAAAAAAATTTACACTGAACTTTATTCTATGAAGAACCTTATTTTTGAAGATTTTTAATATTTAATTATTTTAAAAACTGTTTCACATAAATTTGTTTAATAAAAAAAATATTTTTGAAAATTTGGAAAATATTTGTTTTTTTTTTTCTTAATAATCTTAATAACATTTTACACTATTCAATTTCATCGTTATGTTCTGATTGTAAATCCTGTGTTCAGCATTTATTTAAATTTTATTTTATTTAAATATTTTTTTTTTTTATTTATTCTATTTATTTATTAGTTCATTTTAAAAATTATTTTTTTATAATTTATTATATTAAACACCGCACGCAAAGCTTTTTAGATTAAATTTTAAACAAAATTACTTCACATAATCCTGCAATCTTACCTTTGAACTCTTATAAAAAATACTGTTAGTTGCTGCTTTTGCAGTGGCAGTTACTTTACTGCTTCGCTTCTTCACTTGTACTGCGCTGATCGGTAGTGGCGTTGTATATTGAGATTTTTTGCGATTTTTTTAAACGTTTATCTTTATCGGAAGCACACGTGCGTTTTAACAAGTTGAAATTTTCGTTATTCTTGTCTAGAAATTCCTTTATATTACGTAGTTTACAATTAATAAATATATATAGTATATAACTTGTATTGCTATTAATTTCACAACGCCTTTGTAATTGTATTATTTAATAACGTGTTAATAATTTAATATATTTTCTCTTTTACTTAATGCTTATTTCGTTCGTTTCAATTACTATTATTAATACTTTGATTATTATTATTTTAATTTTTTTTTGCTCCGAGCTGCGTGTTGCTCATGTGTCGTTTTAATACTTAATAATATCGTTGCTTACGTTTCGCAGGCTTTATAGGCACTAACGTATAGCATTTGAATGCTGACTCTCTTATGAGCTGCCGGCATGCAGCAGCGTTTACACACACACACACAAACACACGCGCACGCTCGAGTACAAATAAACAGGCAGCGCGTTAGTCAGCGTGACACGCTTACTTTGCGACCGGCTTGAGTCTCCATCACAATTACGGATAAGAGTTACTTGCGAGCAATGAGTGCAAGCATAAGCGACTGAGTCAAATGTATAAATGAAAACAAAAACAACAAATAATAAGAGTAACAGCAAATCATAGCTGAAATGGGTAGGTGTTTATGGCTGCAAGCGGATATATGACGGTATATATATATATATTTATATGTATATGTGTGTGCGTAGGTGCGTGTGTGAAATGTGAGTGCTGTCTGTCTATCGGTCCATTCATTTTAGCTAACTAGCGTCCAAAAAAATAATGCAGAAAAACGCGCGCGTATATTGCAATTACTCATCGGCATTTTCCGCTTGCAACGTCTGCATGGCCGGCTTTGTTGTTATACTCTTACAAATACATACATATATACTACTTTATAGCACACATTTATTGCTAGGTAAATGTTATTCTTGGCAACTCAAAATATTTGATTACCTTATAATCGCACTCTACTTACACTCTGCAGCAGCTATCTATGGAGACGACACCCCCAGGGCACAAGCCTCTTGCTATGAGTAGAGTATATGTTTGCATGTATGTGTGTAACTATTTATTTTGAGACCGTGCCTACGTTTATTGTAACTTAGCTGTGAGTATTGAGTGGGCTGGTGAGTAATAAAATATTTACTTAACCGCTCACTAATAGCTCCGGCCTACGTATACATATAAGTGTGCAGTTTACGCTCTCCCACCGCTTGAGTGCGATGGCTCGCCGTAGAAAGTTGTTGTAAGTGCTAGTTACAAGCACATAAATGCACAATTATGCTCAAGAACCATACCTTTACCTCACATATATTTATGCATATACATATGTATGTATTTGTGTGAGTGTACTTTTTACCTGCGTTTATCATGATTATACGTGTAGGTGTTGTAATTGCATTCATCAAGTATGCACACACACACATATGTATCTATATGTTATTGTTGTCTATTACATGCATTCCATTGTCTCGTGACGTCGCTATACTGAGCAGCCAATAAGCAAGTGAATTGCCAACAAGCAGCGGTTGGAGAGGGGCGGTGACATTTCAATGCATACAATAGTCTGCATACATGGCTCTAACTATTTACATTAGAGTACAAGTATTGAGTGTAATTTAAACACATGCATACATACTGGAACACAACCATACATACCCACATCCAGACAAATATATCCAAATCAACTTAGAGTCAATGTTTATTTACTCTCTGACGTGTGCGTATGCAAATATCAATTGTAAATAAGTTCCCCTACTTGTACTTATCTCTTTTTTTTTTTTTGTTCTTTTTCTTTAAATTTTTTAGCAAACATTCAGCCAACACCCTCATATCGTCATTTATCATAAATTACCATATTTAGAAATTGAAGAATTTTCACACTTTCATAAAGTAATGACGTATGTGGTTAAAAGTTGACGAGTGTGAATTATGAACTATGCAAATATTGGTTAGGTTGGGTCATGATATTCTAAGAAATATTGCTAAAAATAACGTCATGGTTGGTTGGAAAAAAGGAATCCCTCTATCGGTTTTTCAAAACCGATTTGTTAAGCTAGCGTGTAGGCTTATCAGTCGGCTTGCCTATGACCATATATGGTTATATGTATGTAAAGAGGGAGAGTTGTCGAATGAAATTCTATTTATAAATGTTTGAAATAAAATCAGGGGCTTAAAAGTGTGGCGTCTAGTTTTAAGTAGAATGCCCGCATAAGTATATGTAATTCATCCTTTGAACCTCTCTGGTAAATAATCTTTGGAGTATATTAAACCAACAATTTTGTTAGAGAATTAAATAGTCAAAGAATTATTATTATCTAATCAAAATTAGTTCCCTTGAAACTTGAAGTATGTGTTCAACAACTATATCCATCAATAATAATTTTTAAATCAAGAAATATTATTTTATACTTTTTTCGGGAGAATAAATATTTTTTTCCATTAAGTATGATGTGATTATATTCAGGAAAGAACACATAAATTTAATCTCGAAAAATTAAATTTGTAACTGTATCGTGCGGATATAGGGTGACGCACAGTGTGGCATTTTCACGTAAACTGTGGCTAAAAAATGATTAACGCACCGGATTACGCTGAAATTATCAAAATATGTGGTTTTTATTTACATAGAAAAGTATAACACATCTGTTTAATTTTTGATTTACATAGAAAAATATTAGAAGCGCTTTCTTTTTTAGGCAGAAAAAGTAAATTCCGAATTTATATGACTCTTAAAATTGCAGCTTGTTTCTTAACATTCAAACATACAGTGGAACTTCTCTAACTCGAATCACCATAATCCACAAAAAACTTCGAGTTAGAGAGACTTCGAGAAGAATCTATAAGTGTAATATAGTATTTTTTGTTCGCCTCCATATGATATAGAGGGACTCTTTTGCCTGGATAATAAAATTTTAAATTTTGTATTATGCTCTGGTCGGAAAGTTCGATTTATGGAAGGAGATTTGTATGAAATTTGACTTCTATAGCCAATACAGAAGTTCGAGTTGTGGAGATCTTCGAGTTATAGAAGTTCGAGTTATGGAAGTTCCACTGTATATTTTTATTTTATTTAAATCGACCGAGGCGTTTAACACAATGTGTTTAACAATGGCTAATGTGGCTTGCGGTCGAGCACTCTTCAACAAACCTACCAATTTTTTTCTTCAAAAGATTCATTCATAACCATAACAAATTTAAAAAAATCGTATGAAATCGTAAAAGAGTATTTTTTTGAAAAATAATATATTTTCGAAGTTCTGACCTTGACTTTTTATACCTTCTGTTATGTAAATTTGGTTAAAACAGCTTATCTTCTTCTTCTTCTTCTTGACTGGCGTAGACACCGCTTACGCGGTTATAGCCGAGTCCAAAACAGCGCGCCACGCATCCCTCCTTCTGGCAGTTTGGCGCCAATTGGTTATTCCAAGCGAAGCCAGGTCCCTCTCCACCTGGTCCTTCCATCGGAGTGGAGGTCTCCCTCTTCCTCTGCTTCCACCAGCGGGTACTGCATCGAATACTTTCAGAGCTGGAGCACTTTCATCCTTTCGGACAACATGACCTAGCCAGCGTAGCCGCTGTTTTTTTATTCGCTGGACTATGTCTATGTCGTCGAATAACACATACAGCTCATCGTTCCATCGTCTGCGGTATTCGCCGTTGCCAATACTTAAGGGACCATAAATCTTCCGCAAAACCTTTCTCTCGCCTTTCTAGTGCCGCCTCATCGGATGTTGACATCGTCCACGCTTCTGCACCATAAAGTAGGACGGGAATGATGAGAGACTTGTAGAGTTTGGTTTTTGTTCGTCGAGAGAGGACTTTACTTTTCAATTGCCTACTTAGCCCATAGTAGCACCTGTTAGCACCAAGATTCTGCGTTGGATTTCCAGGCTGACATGGTTATTGGTGTTAATGCTGGTTCCCAGGTAGACGAAATTATCTACAACTTCAAAGTTATGACTGTCAACAGTGACGTGGGAGCCAAGACGCGAATGCGCTGACTGTTTGTTTGACGACAGGAGATATTTCGTCTTGTCCTCGTTCACCACCAGACCCATACGCTTCGCTTCCTTATCCAGTCTGGAGAAAGCAGAACTAACGGCGCGGGTGTTGTTTCAGATGATATCGATATCATCGGCGTACGCCAGTAGCTGTACACTCCTTCTCTTCCGTCGGGGCGTGGGCGCAAATCAGCGATATGTTGAAGAACCTCGCTTTGATGCGGATTGTGGCTAGACGTTCATCCACCGGAGTGAATGCCAGGACTCGACGACGGAGTCTCTCTCCCACCACGAATCCCACACCGAATTTGCGCTCCTTTATATGGCCGCTGTAGTAGATGTCACAAGGACCCACTTTCTTCCGTCCTTGTCCCGTCCATCGCATTTCTTGGATTGCGGTGATGTCAGCCTTTGCTCTTACGAGGACATCAACCAGCTGGGCAGAGGCACCTTCCCAATTAAGGGTCCGGACATTCCAGGTGCATGCCCTTATTTCGTAGTCCTTTAAATGTTTGCAGTGGTCGTCATCAAAATTGGGGTCTCTCATCCGAGGCTGTTTTTTCTTTTTCATTGGGGGGTGTTTTTATGTGGTGGGTCCCAAACCCTACGCACAACCGCATAGGCGGGTTTCGCCTTCTCACTTTAGCTCGCCTCCAAACGGATGTCTGTTGGCTACCCAGAGGATACTTGGTCTAAGACCGGAAGTCGTGAGCTGCTTGAGCCACATGTAAAAGAATCGTTCCTGGCCACTCCCAAGTGAATGACAATCAGAAACTTTCCTCACTTGCGTGAACTTCTACATATGACTCCATCCTCCAGAACAGCTTATCACCATTGAAATAAAACGAAAACGGGATTTTTTACGTTTTGGAATCAATAACTATCATTACAATACCCAGGCCAGTTTTGCACAGTGTTATTAACCCACCACCCAGGTATACAATATCCAAGACTATATGCTCACTTAATTTGGTTAAGATATCTCACATAATAATCGATATACGCGGTATAAGGCCCACCGGAAGATTGATAATCCGAATTTAAGGTATGTGAGAGCTAGGGGTAGTTATGAACTGATTGTACTAATTTTTAGAACAGAGACACACTATGAAAAAGATTCCCTCTGAATTTAATTAAAATATCTGAGAGATTTACCCATATTTTCGGTAAAAAATTACCCTTAGGCACAGAGTTCCTGCTCGATATCAGGGGCCTTGAAAAACTTAAGGCCCGATTTGTACAATTTTTCCACAAGTGATGACACAGCTCAAATACAGTATATTTGTAAAGTTTTATTTCGCTATCTTCATTGTTTCCTTATGTATACATTATAAAGTGAAGGAATCAGATAGAATTCAAAATTGAGTTATAAGGAAAGTAGTCGTGGTTGTGAACCGATTTCGCCCATTTTTTATCCGTGTTATCAGGGTGCAAACAAAATATTATATGCTGAATTTCATTGAAATCGATCGAGTAGTTTTTGAGATATGGTTTTCGACCCATAAGTGGGCGACGCCACTCCCATTTTACATTTTTGGAAAAAAATCTGAGTGCAGTCCTCTGCAATTTATTCTGTAAAATTTAGTGTTTCTGACCATTTGCGTTAGTGCGTTAAAGCAGTTTTAGTAATTTTCAACATATCCTCTGTATGGGAGGTGAGTGTGGTTGTTATCCGATTTCAACTATTTTTATGCTGTGCCATTACACCCATACCCCATTGGGTACGTAAGGGAAGTGACTTCATAAAGTTTGGTTTATATAGCTTTTTGGTGTGCGATACATATACAAAACACCTTAAGGGCGGGGCCAGGACCAATTTTCAAAAAAAAAAAAAATACATCAAAATATGCCTCTTTCTAGTGCGTTACTTTATACCAAATTTTATAACTGTATTGATGGCTTAGTTATTACACTTTATAGGTTATCGATTTCTCCCTTTTTTGGGGGAGCGGCAATGGTCCGAATTCGGCTATTTTCAATACCAACCCTTCCACGTTCCCAAGGAACTTGTGAACCAAGATTTTTTTTTATTTCTGGGTGACACAAACAACCGTTATGTGAACAAAACTATGTCTTAGCTTGAGCCGATTTAGTGGCCATTTGGGCATAACTCATATATAATTCGCCTGGTTTCATGGTTACGGACATATTAAGTCTAAAAAAGTGCGTCAAACATTGGTGATGATGGTCAGATATAATATTTAGTAAAGTATAGATCTGAACGACAAGCGATTAATTAAACTTGACTCAGTAAGGAGGGAGAGAAGAAGGGAGAAGAGAAGAAGAAGGGACAGAGAAGTCACTGAAGATTAACAAGGTTAACTTGCAGACTTTGGAAGTGCCAGTTATGATTATCAGTTTGTGGTCACTCAATTATTATCTAATCTTTCTTAATTTTTTAAAATTAAATAAACAAATTGATATTTTTCTCAACATAATTATTATTATTTGCATTACCACGTATTACAATAAATAACTAAAATAAATAAATACGGAATACAATTTTGATTACATCTTTCAATTACACTTATAATTACTACATATTTACGTATATATGGCACATAATTTAGTATCACTTTAGATCATTTGACATTTGGTTTTGCTTAAAAGCTAGTTATGACAATATTTAATTTAAAATATAAATAGGATAATTTATTTAAATCACAGTTTCTTATTTGGCTGCCTTTTACAGTTTTTCAATACTTTTCTTTTCATGTTTTGATTTCGTATTTTCTTTTTAGTAATTTCAGCATTTGTTCACATTAATTACATTCTCACTTTTCTACCACTTCTATTCCGCAGAGCTATCATCATCGTGGCTATTCAAAATGGACGCATCCTTTTCCAGACTTCTATCGAGCAGGTTTGGGTAAGTGTGCGTATCACATGTATAAACCATTTGAATTTGCTTAGGATGTCGTGGTAGTGACTTCCACATTCTCAGCAAATAATTTTGATAGAAAAATTTAGCAAAACGCAAATCTATATGATTGACACCACGTTGCGACGTGGCGACATTTGAACTCTTTGTATGGAAATTCATTTGCGCAAACATTGCAGCACGCGAAATGCTCGCAATCTGCCGTTGTGTGCGTGGAAAGCAACCATTGATGCTCGTTTCGATTTCGCAAAGTACACGCTTGGCGCTCTGCAGCAATTCCTGCAGCTGGCGTGTGATGCTGCTGTGTGTGTGCAGATATTGTTGGTCCCATTGTTGTTGTACTCTATGCAGATAGTCAAAGGAAGCGATGAATTTTTGTAGACTTTGATGCCAGCAAACTGGAGCAAGCTAAAAATAACAGAAAATTGGTAGAAGTATTTAATGAGTGTTGCCATACCGGACAAAAAAAAATTATGTATTAAGAAGAAATAAATAATTCATAAAAAAGAACTATGCATTCTTTAGAAGGCATGTCTCTTCATATGTGTGTTTGTATGAAATTTGGCCCGCAACCTTTGGCTTTGATTGATTTATGGTGCTATCGCAGCCAGTGCGCAGCAAGAGCCGCCACCACTGCAACCTCTTTTGACTTATGCAAATCAACGCATTGCGCCTGCGAGCGCCAAAATGTTGCTGCAACTGGTTTTGTGCAAGAACAGCACAAATTTCGCACATAAACCGCGTAGCAAGTAGTGCAGCTGAGTCCCCCTGCCGGCAGTATTTCTTCACCGCCATCGCCACTGCTTCACAGTTTGTCTTCGTCTCCTTCAAGCTTACGCTTTTCTTATCTAACCATCTCGGTATCCTGCACACAGCCTTCTGTGGCATCTAATGAGCGCAAAGGCAGTGTGGTAAGTGCTCGCGTCAGCACTCTCATAAAACCCTGAGGGCGGTCATTGTCAAGTTAACGCTTCAGCTGCCATGCAACATTCTTGTTGACTACTTTGAGCTAGTGGGTAATAGTGAGATTGGAAGTTGTGGGCAGTAAAGGGGGCTTTTAGGGTGAACACATTTCGGTTTTTGACAACTAACTGGTCTTTATTGTTTCATCTTCTCGATAACTTTGAGTTCAGACAGTTGCTATTTTAGGTTTACAGTCTTTTTTTTACTCAAAGTGTCTTGATATTAGCATTTTATGAGCTCATTGAGATCTAGATCTCAGGAATAACCTCAAAAAGCAATTTTACAGATTCATCCCAGATTTAACTATAACCATGTTAATCTCAGAAGAGCTCTTCAGCTAACGCTCTTGAGTGATAATCTGGCTTTAGAACCCCCTTTGGATCTCTTCAAAGTTTAAACACTGAAATCCCTGCTTAAATTACTCATTGATAGACAAACCCTCCATACAGGCTTGCCTTTATCCCTAGTTTTGCTCATCACATAGATGCGTCACACGTGGTTGAATGTGAGTTACCAAAAAATCTGGATTATCTTTGAATTGTTTAAACAATTTATTAGCACAAATGCATAAAAGCATTTATATTGATTTTTAAGTGCAGATGGAGCGTGCCATAGGTACTTAGAGAGAGAAAGGTATGTAGGTAGACAGGTAAAAAAGAAATCCCCTGAAGACACAATGATGATGATGACACCACACTTTAGAACGTTTGCCAGCTATTTACTCATATAATCAGTTTGGTGCCGGGTTTTTTCGCAAAAGCCCCAAGCAGCGGTGTCGGTGGTGAGTACACGTAAGTGTGGAGGAAAATGTTTTTTTTTTTTTTTGTTTAATTTCGTTTTGCAACAATTGTGCGATCATACGAGCGATTGTGACGCAAATGAATGAATATTTGAATTTCATTGCAAATCATACGGATAATTAGTATTGCTCTACACAATTTGTCACATTTGTTGTGTGACGGCGTCTGATTGTCTGGTGATTTACTTTTCCATATAATAATTTGTAACTGCCCATTTGTGGCACTCGCCATTCATGCCCTCGTGCATGCACATGCACTTTCTGTGAATGGGGTTATTTGGCGCGTGGCGGTCGGTCGGTTTTCTGCCGAACTACGTATACGTCATGCGCTATGAGTGGCTGCATACATTAGAAGAATGCGTCTGGCGAGTGGCACTTAGTCATCGGTGGTTATGAAAGTGAGTGAATTACATATGTATGTTACTCTACAGTTTACCACACGCGTAAAGCCGCAATACCATTTCTTTGAAAAGTAAGACTTTTCTCTGTTTCTTGTTATATTTTTATGTCATAAATACGGGTTATTAGCTATTTATTGTTTACACTTACCGTTGAATTATGCTCCAAGGTTGGTAAGAATTTGTATTTGCGCTCATGTCGACGCCATGCACGCATATCGTCAATGTCGATGTCATGTAAACCGTTACTTTTAAGATTCTTATATTCCAGACGTATAGCTTGACGCAGATTTTTCATGTACTGCAAAAAAATTTGCAAATTCATCGATTAGATGTATTTCGAAAATCATACAATTTTTCAAATTAAATTCATCGTTTGGATGTATGCTTGATGAATCGCATTTATGGCGAAATATTTGTATATATTTGCTATATTTCAATTAATTCTATAATTAGGCCTACAATTGTCGTACTACTTTTTGCTTTTATATAAAAAATTCTGTATTCATCGTTTGGATGTAAACATTAATTTAAGCGATATCACACATTTGAAAATAGTACAAATAAAAAGTGCCCACTTACCAATTTTATGTAATCCTGACTCAGATCCTCAGCCAGCTCATCGCCACTCCAGGCGCTGTCATGTCCGCAAACATTTTGCCAAGCCGCTTCGTTGTTATGTGTGTCCATTGCCCTTTCGGCATTGTGTCGCTTGTAGACGCGTCGTTCATGTACGTCGCCAAACTCGCCTGCCTTATGTTCTCCATGTATAAAACGTGCCAGTTCGTGCAACAAATTGAAAGTGTCCTCTGCTGATTCTAATGACTCCGAATCATCGTTTATTTGCTGTGGTAAGGCGGCGGCAGCGCTGCGCTGTGGAATTTGCGCCAAAATCATCATAAAGAGAATGACAAACAGTGAATAGTCATAGCTGCGGCGTTTTGTGGCGCTGGTCAAGCGGCGTTGTGGGTGTGATTCATGTGTGACGCAAACATGTTGGTGCACCTGGTGGCAGCATTCTGTAAAGGGATTTTTATATTTTCAAGACTGTTTGCAATGCAACTGGGAATTTTTTTCCCCATATAATGAGAGAGTATAAATTGTGAAATCGAAACTAAAATTATGTGTAAAACTATTAAATAATATAGTACTGTGTACAAACACCTACTAGCAGTGGGCCAACATGCTAGTCTAGACGTCAGTTAAAAAACCCCCACTCAACTCGATTTCATAAGAATAATTCTTCGTTTAATATCTCTGCGAATGTGTCTCTGGTTTATCAGCGTTCTTACAATATAGATATTAGATATGCATCAGTTAAACGGAGAAACATTACACCATAGAAAATTCCCAAACAGGCAGTCAGCAGCAGCGGCACTATAGCAGCACCCATACACCCCACAAAATAGTGGGGCAGTAAACTAGCAGTATATATTCGCTTGAGTGAAAGAGTTCTTGAGTCCGCTCGCTATTGAGCGAAAAGAAGGCAGTGAGACTCATACGCAAAGGCAAGTGGGCGCGCTGGAGGCCAAGCAAGTGAGCGCAGCTAAGAGCGACCACATGAAAGTATATTGCTCACACACGCTCATCGCCACGCAACGCGCTTCACATACACTTACATATGTAGAAATATTCAGCGTAAAGGCATTTTCATGAATGAAAATCAGCACAGCTGATCGGTACGTGTGTAGGGGGAAAGGGAAGCGTTTATCTTGGGTATTTCCAGTACATACCTACTCACGTACAGAGTTTTTGCGAGTGCTGTTGTACTGTTATTTGCTCTGTAATTAGAGCAAGTGTCAAGTGTGAAGGGCGGACATGTGAAATTATTTGCGCTCACATTTAGCAGAGCAAATTCAATGAGTACTCAAATTTTGACTTGTTTGCTCATTTGGCTGACTCGTGCGACAATTCTTTTTTTTCGGTTATACGCACTTTGAGCTTTATTTGATGAATTTTGTTGGTATAAAATATATGGAATTAATGTTAAAATTATTGACAAAAAAAAAAAATAAAAATTATTCAAAAAAAAAAAATATATATATTTTTCCAAAATATTATTTTTTCAATATATATTTTTTCACATTTTAATTTTTAAATATATATTTCTTTTTTCAATTCATTATTTTCAAAATATTATTTTTTATATGTATATTTTTTTCAAACTATTATTTTTTATATGTATATTTTTTTTAATTGTATATATTTTATTTAAATAATTTTGAATTGATTATTAATAATAAAACTCAAATTTTCCTCAAACCAGCTTAAAATTTTTTCGTTGTTTCACAGTTATTTATAACAAATGCAATACAACATTTCAAATTTAGACCATATGCCGACATTGCTTTACTCAATCGCCTACTTAAACGTAAACAAAAAAAAAAAAAAAACAACAACACATTCACTGTTGTACAAATTAAAGATGCTGTAGAAATCATCGACCCATTCAATCACTATGCCACTTCACTGCCAAAATTAAATCTATTACTCATATATGAGTACACGCCAGTTGAGAAGGTAGCATCGAACGTTGGCTAAACGACCAACTGTTGCGGTTGATGAGCCTGCTTTTATGGTATTTTCTGATTTTTTCTCCTCTTCAATATTGATATTTTCATTTTTTTTTGCTTTTGAATCATCAATATAAGCCTTAATAATTGGCTTTATTTTTTTATTGTAATCATACGTTGTCTGCAGATTTTGTTTGAAGATTAGTGTACAATTGAACTTTGGACAGCAGAAAAAACAGAAAGAAAAGTAATTTGAATACGCTAAATTAAAAGTGGCAGCTTGCAATTGATATAAAAAGTATAAAAAACTGAAATCACCGATTTGATTAAATAGAATTATGACATCAATTTGGGTTAACTGAAAAGTTGAGGCTCTCGAGCTTAAAAGCCTTTGTTGCACAATTAATGAATTAATAAAAATATATTTTTAAGTCACCAAAAAAATGTGTCATAAATTTTTAGAGCACTTTTAAGAGCCAACATGAGCTTTTAAAAGCTCTGAGCTTGAAGCTTCCAAAACAATTTGTATATAAATTATGTTATCTCAAAACTTTACATTTTTAATTATTTTTTTCAGCCTAATATGCTAATTTGGTATATTCTTTAGCGAACTTGTAAGATCCAACATGAGCTTTTGAGCTTAAAGCTTGAAAAAAATTTTAATTTAAATTAGTTTATCTCAAAGCTTAAGCTTCGGATATTCGCATAATATACTTATAAGTACGTTTTGTGTGCTATGACTTTATTATATCAGTAGTGAGATATTTCCATTTCCCAAAAAAGTTTCTAAGATAGTATGTATAATAGTTTTGTTCACATAACGTTTGTTTGCGAAATCGGATCATTGCCAGGCGAAAAAAAGTGTCATAACTAAGCCATGAAAAAGTTATGAAAGTAAAATAACTTCCCATAGCTCTCATATACCTAATTATAGATTATTCAAAAATACAATAGGCTTTATTTCACATATATCGGTTAATATGTGAAATATCTTATCATAATTAAGTGAGCGTATAGTCTTGAATATAGTGTACTTTGGTGGTGAAAATGTGTTAAATCGGTTCAGGAATTACCTCAGCACTCATATACAATATATGATATGTCGAATTATGTGTTAGTTTAATAACAATAAATAAATGACATGAACTTACCCCTTCCTTACTTGTTAGAATATATTTTACTGTTACTAAGTGTCCGCTTGGCCGATTTTTTTATATGAAACCGCTTTCCAAAGTAAATATCTTTCTTTTACGTTGAGGTAAACTTAACTAGAGTGGACGTGGTAATGCTTGATTTCGCCGAAACTGAGATCTTGCTAAGTTATGATAAGCTTAACATTTTTAATTATTTTTTACACATTTAATGTGTCAAATTTTACGAAATCTACTATGAAATATTTAGTGATGATGCCATAGTTTTGGTAATTTTTCTTTCATAAAAAGCTTCTTATCACAGCCGGATATTACACAGCGTTTTATAAAAGTCATCTCGCCAATATAACATTATTTAGTGTATTTATTCAGCGTTCATTTGTTGCTTCATTCACAAGTACTTGTGAATTCTTTAAAACAACAAGAACAACAAGAGAACTACGAAATATTCAAATGTCATATTTAAAAATAAACGATTTTCGCAGTTCTACAGTTCTTTCACACCTAATTGATTTGCAAATGTTTAGCGACAACTTAGCTATTAATAAATAGTCGGTAATGAATACGCGTATGTTTATACACATGAGATAGATGAGCGTATATGTCTGCCTGTGAGCCAATAATTACTACAATTGTTGAGGACACCGCTCATTGATTTATGACTTTGCTATAATCAATGCAATTAAAAATTAATTTAAAGTTTGTTTACACTTTCATAATTGCATAACGGTGAAGTGAGTGGGTATAACATAAAGCAATGGTTGAGTCAGTTGCGCAGCAACTTCAGACAATGGGGCGTGCAATCAATTGATAAGAAAGTCATTCGGCACGAGACATGGCCAACACAACAATGCGCACTTGAAACAATTAAAAAATACATATATGAACACACACATACACTCATATGTATGTATGTACCCACTTCCGAAACGACAATATACAGATAGGCGCATGTCACTCATACAACATGTAGGCCAAACCAATAACCAACCAACTATTGGTAGTGTCGTTATCACTTCACAAAAGCACTCGCTGCTGCATACATATATATATGTACTGTTATCAGTCACAGTTGGTTTAAGTGCTTGGTCTCTATTAGCCACTTTGCCGCCCACAAAGCGTCATTTCGATTGGGCGCTGAATAAAATTTGCTTGATGAGCGCTTTGCGGAGGCAATTATCAGCGCGCAAAGGCAATTTCCCACATGAATTTCACCAGAAAGTCGCATTAGTCACACATTGGCATTTGCTGACGAGCGTGTTGTAGAGCAAGTTGCGGCTGAGAGTTTGCTAAAGCAAGTCAAGCAACCAGACAAGTCACAAGCAGTAAAGCGTGCGTACAGTTAGTATTTTGTGAGCAATATGTGTTGGAGGGGAGGCCACTTGTAGCAGTACTGAGTAAAATTATTTAAAAAAAATTTAAGTGAATGACAGTTAAAAAATGTTATTTTCGCCAAATCCCGAAAATTTGGGATTGTAATATCTGAATCCCGAAAATTATAGAAAATCTGTAAAAATTGTAATATTCTTAAAATCCCGAGAATTGGGGTTTGCAAAATCTGAATCCCGAAATTTCGGGATTTTTCAAAATTCAATTCAATCGATTGAAGACCTTTTTAAATTGTCTCAATTAATATTAATTAACTATATTGGCCGTGAAAAATTTGTAAAAGTTAAATGTTAGTTAAAAAATTAAATATTTTTTAAGTCCCGAAATTTTTTTTATTGAAATAACAGATTCTCGAAATAAATTCCATAAACTTAGGTCTGAACTGGAAACCTTTTAAAATGGTTTAGAATTAATTTTAATATACTATTTAAATAATACTAATATACTGTTTTAAAGTTAATAACTTAATCAAATATTAAATCGGCAGCTGTCATGAAAAATAACGGGATTTCATAAACATAGCTCAAACTAACTCAGCAACTTTTTCTATATAGAAATTAATATTAATTAACTTTTTTAATGGTAAAAAAATACTCGAAAATGGAATTTCAGTTAAAAAATTTTTTTTTCAAAACCCCGAAAAATCGGTATAAAAATTTTGAATTTTTATAAATATTTGTATATCAAATTATTAATATTATATTTTTAAAAATATTTTTTCTCAAAATCCCTAAAAAAAGGTATCAAAAAAACTGAATCTCGAAATTTTGAATTTGTATTATCATATATCAAATTAATTAATATTATATTTTTTAAAATATTTTTTTCTCAAAATCCCGAAAAATCGTTATCGAAAAAACCCGAATTCCGAAATTTTGAACTTTTATAAATATTTGTATATTCTTTTATTTATATTATTTCAATTAATATTATATTTTTAAAAATATATTTTTCTCAAAATCCCGAAAAATCGTTATCGAAAAAACCTGAATACCGAAATTTTGAATTGTCATAAATATTTGTATATCAAATTAATTAATATCATATTTTATATGCATTTAAAGTGTTTCCACAAATCTCTATGACACATTATTCCAACTCATTTATTAATTAAACAAATCAAATGGCAGCTATAAATAGCAATAAACAATATTTGGTCTAAAATTAACCAAATTGAAATTTAATGCTATTGTCTGAATTCGACCGCTAAGTGCGTGGGCCAGCGCCCACACAAACAGTTTAAATAAAAAATGCAAACAGTTACAAACTCTAGGTCGCCGCTGAAACGTCATCATTAATGACGTGTTGATATATCGGTCAAATAAACCTAAATGTATGTGAGTACGCAAGTAATACGAGCAGTTCAAAATTCTGCGCCACTACTCATCACACATTTAAACGCCTACATTAATATTTATACCGTCTGTCACACACACTTGACACTTGTTGTGTGCGGCGTATTTTAATTTGTTGTGGGCGCGCATGCCAAAATTTGCATACTCAGCAAAAAAAGCTAAAAAGCAAAAACAGCAACACGACATCACTTTTCAAAATACTCAAATGTATGCATGTTTTTGTTTGTGTGTATGCTTGCGAGCGCCAGTTGCTAATTAGCTATTAAGCAGCAGCGCCAACGCTACCAAAAAAAACAGCACAAAAAACACAACAAAAATGCCGCTGACAACTTAAAAACTGAGCGCACACTTATACAACAAGTTTGTGTTGCTATCGGAACGGCAATGTTGTGATAGGTCAGCGACGTCATTGACTGCTTTGTTGGGGTATACGATTGTAGAACGGTTTATTTTAGTGCGATAACACGTTTAGTAGTTGGGGAGATTTGTTGTTGTTTTTTATCACTGAAGGGAGTAGTGTGTAAATTCTGTTTTAGATATGTGTATATAATTTGTATGTGTGATTTAAGATTTAATTTTAGTCAAAATATTTTTTAGAACATTTTTTTTTGAATTTTTTTTTTGTTGGGCTGAGAATTTGTTTGAACATATTTTCATATCATATTCACAATGCTTTGCATTTAATGTGGTGTATTATAATTCTTTCTTTTTTATTATTTAAAATAATTTTAGAATTTTTTTTAGAATTGTATTTAAGAAAAAAAATTTTTTAATAAATATTTAAATTTTATATTTTTTTTAGAAATTTATTTAAGAAAAACAATTTTCTTTAATAAATATTAAAATAAAATTTTATATTTTTTTTAGAATTTTATTTAATAATTTTTTTTTTAAATAAAAAAAATCTTAGAAATGTAAGCCTAAATTAAAACCTTAAAATTCAGCTTCGTCAATCACTTACCAGCAATAATTTTGGACTCCATTATTATTAAAGCACAAATATTATTTTTTTTTATAAATATGAAAAAATAAATTATTTGTAAGCTCTAGTCACAGCGCTACAGTCACTTATTAGCTTGCTAACTTTCACTATTTTCCAAGTCTTTAACAAATTTACAATTATTTTCCGTATCAAATGCCGGCAAACAATATCGATATCGTTTAATTGACAGAAGTAGTTTATGCGTTTGATCCAAAGCAACTGTTGCCGAAATCACTACAGACCAATGTATTTATACTCAGATAGAATATCGATATATCAAAAAAAAAAAAAACGGTATATTTACTTTTTATACCTCGTATTTCTGAGCTTTTTTTTATTATCATTAGTATTTTTACCGTTGTTACGGTTTGCGAGACCGCGAGACCAGCCATAAAATTCTTCGCACGCCCGTAGTCTTATCAGAATTATAAAGATTAAACGATAATACATAAATATTGTTTGTATATATGTATGTACATATGTAGCGAGTAGCTATGCTTTGTATGTAGAAATTAAAAAAGACAAAAAAATGATTATTACGTATATACAGAAGATAGCTAAGCATACATATATAGACATAAATAGACATTCTTCATATATCAAGTGACAACTCAAAGTGAGGGCCAAGTAAGTTTATAAAAGTCCCCGTCAATTCCGCTAATCTTTATAAAAATCGTTGGTCGTTTCAATTAATTGCTAAGGAAAGCGGAGGAAATGCCCGCCAACATTTGCTAATATACTTTGTTAAAATAACGGTAATTTCATTAATGTGGGCGTGGCATGTGTTACCAAATTCAATCATTCATAAACAAATTCATGGTTATTTAAATCCTTCTAATTAATAAATTATTTTTTTCTTTGTCGCAAATGAACATGGGCGTATTAATATGTGGGTATTAGTAATATAAAATATCTACGAAATTGCGACAATTTCGGATATTCGCATAATATACTTATAAGTACGTTTTGTGTGCTATGACTTTATTATATCAGTAGTGAGATATTTCCATTTCCCAAAAAAGTTTCTAAGATAGTATGTATAATAGTTTTGTTCACATAACGTTTGTTTGCGAAATCGGATCATTGCCAGGCGAAAAAAAGTGTCATAACTAAGCCATGAAAAAGTTATGAAAGTAAAATAACTTCCCATAGCTCTCATATACCTAATTATAGATTATTCAAAAATACAATAGGCTTTATTTCACATATATCGGTTAATATGTGAAATATCTTATCATAATTAAGTGAGCGTATAGTCTTGAATATAGTGTACTTTGGTGGTGAAAATGTGTTAAATCGGTTCAGGAATTACCTCAGCACTCATATACAATATATGATATGTCGAATTATGTGTTAGTTTAATAACAATAAATAAATGACATGAACTTACCCCTTCCTTACTTGTTAGAATATATTTTACTGTTACTAAGTGTCCGCTTGGCCGATTTTTTTATATGAAACCGCTTTCCAAAGTAAATATCTTTCTTTTACGTTGAGGTAAACTTAACTAGAGTGGACGTGGTAATGCTTGATTTCGCCGAAACTGAGATCTTGCTAAGTTATGATAAGTTTCGCCCTTATTTAGTACCTATTTTTAAATTGTGTTCCCAACTAAGGTACGATAGAACTCATTTATTTAATATTATTATTACGCAATTTGACCCACATATTCGTCACATATATGGTATAAAATCCATTGAAAGTTGGAAATAGTAATGTTAGGTTAGAAGCACCGAGGTCTTCATGTTCGATATATGGGGCCTTGAAAACCTATGGTCCGATTTCGGTGAATTTTAGAAAGGGGCTGCCACACAATAAATGCAGTATTTAAGCAGTATTAAGCATAAGTGGCGGCATTAGTAGTTTTCAACATAACCTTTGTATGAGAGCTGGACGTGGTTATTATTCGATATCCTCCATTTTTGGACTGTATAAGGTAGTACCTAAAACAAACGATTCTAGAAAGTTTGATTGATATAACTTAAGTAGTTTACGATATATGTACAAAAAGCTTAGTAGGGGGCGGAGCCACGCTCACTTCTCCAAAAAAATTACATCCAAATAGGCCCCTTCATAGTGCAATCCTTTGTACCACATTTTTTTTTTAATTGTGTGTAAAATTTTAACAAAATAGCTTCCTAACTTTTTGAGATATCATGTCCACCGATGAAAAATTTAGTTTTGAGATAAATGCGTTTAAAGTTTTACTTTCATACTGACGTGGCCTGATGGACGGAACTTCTAAAGGGTATGTCTCTTAGAATATTTCTCGGATTGTTTCGATATTTTTGGATAATATCTTAAACATATTGCACTATTTAATAAGACAATCCATTTTTTTTAACTTTAAAATTTTGAAACCCACCTAACCCCTTAAATGCGCAAACTACGAGACCTTCTGGTTAGAGCTTGAAAAAAAATGGGATGAAAAAAAAATTTGAATTGAGGTTATGCTTCGTCAGACAACAGCTTGAAAAAGCTCAAAGCTTAAGCTTCTATATATAAATATTGAATACAATTTAATATATTCTATATATACAGATTTATATTGAATTGACGTTTAGACCTTAGATGTATAGCCATCAGTGATTATCCGTTAAAATTTATCATAAATACAGTATACTCTCGAAAAGTAAATTCTCAGAAAGTAAATAATCGCAGAAAAGTTAATAACCTTTAAGATTACACATGCACCTCGAAAAAGTAAATTTTTTAATTTACTTTTCAGAGAGTGTGATAAAAAATTCGAAACGAAGCAAGCAGAGTTTTTTACGATGTTGCAAAAACACTCTACTCTCTTGTTTATCGCGTCTTTTTAGTAAATAAACTCTCCTACTTGATCCACTGGTTTAAAAATGAAAACGATCAGACTTTTTGAATTGTCGAACAAAAATAGTCAGAAAATATATTGCAAAAGAAAAAAAACAAAAGAATATTCAAGATTTTTTCTCTTCATAGTAAATACATATGTATGTATGTATGTAAATGTAAATATGTTTTTCATGTAAATCCATATGTTTTATTGAAGCAAATAAATGAATGAATTTTTTAAGTTTAAAAATGCATTTAATATTATAAAGACAGATAACTTATGTATATATTTGGAAAAGTAAATTATTCGATAAAGTAAATTACCCAAAATACCAATCGATTTACTTTTCGAGAGTATACTGTAGCATTATTTAGTCGTTAAAACTCCCAAAGATTCTTATAAATATGATATTTATAAAAATATCGATAATGGCGACACCTACCGACCGAGAATGCTGAAGTTTTCGATCGTTTGTCACGAGAACCAGGCAAGGAAACAAACATTACTCAACTGCATTCCTTAGAATGCAATCGATAGATAGAATTGGCAAACACTTATGAGTATCCACAAGAAAGAATTGAGTACCATGTAAGCAATCAGAAGTGTCATAAAACATAACAAATAAAGCAAACTTATGTTGAGTTACTAATTTGTTATTAATTTTATTTGTTTAATTACAAATCTAGTTAAATAAAATTGATTCTAATGATTCATTTCTTTACACCCTGCTTACGTGTTTGCTTGCACAAGGGTTATGCTTAATCATTTTATATTATTCATGTATAAATTTATAAAAAATAAAAACATCATGTAAACATATGTGACAAATAGTAAATTGTAAAATGTTTACTTTGCATAGAGTCATAAAACTATATAAGCCTTATATGGTATTTTTCAGAAGAATAATTTCTGCATAACCCTTGAACTTATATTTTATCAGCAACAGCAAACAATTTCAAGCTCAGTTTAGTGGTTTAAGTATCCATTCATAGGCTTTGAAAGATAATCGTTCAAAATGCGAGGTCTATCGGTGTTCAAAATAGAGAGAGTAATTCGATTCTATTAACTTTGTACTCTATCAGGCGCAAATCCAAATAAAATCTCTCATATATAGAGCAGAGTACTCACCGGCTTGTCTTTCAAACAATATTTTATACCCCGGTACCCTGGATCTTTGCCCAATTTATTATCCAAAGTATTACAGTTAACTTTACAGCCTGCTATTATAACCCCTACATAAAATGAAACCCAATATATAATGTCAAGTAGTCTTACGCACAATATATGTGTATCACCACGTCACCACGCCAAAAGCTAACGTAAAGAATACCCAATAAAACACCCTTTAATAACAATATTAAAATTTATTGCTTATCCCACACCGTTTAATTCAATTAATAATTTAATATGTAAAACCTTTTTACAAGTTTATGCCCTCGAGTTGCTTTTGCATTGACCCTTCCATACTAAATCTGTTGACGTAGAATTTTTGACGTGTGCGTTTTCAATGCTTTCATGCGTGACGTATACCAATATACACCTGCAAATATACGTATGTACATTTTAATGCGAACCAATTGAAATTGTTGAGTTTATGGCGCATGCCGGCTGGTGCAATTGCTGATAATTCCATAGACAATTCAATAGAGATAACATACCTCAGGTATTCATATAAATATTGGTGTGTACATAGATGTTTAATAAATTATGGGGGCAGGTCTGCTTATATACAGACTACATTATGTGTAATATATTGCACACCACCATGCAGATTATCATATTAGCTGCGTAGAGGCTAACTAATCGCACTTAATGTGATTTAACAATTGTAGGAAAAATTAGGTTGTCAAATATTCCGCTTTTTTGTCTTTTGAATTTCGCGGCTATTCATAAAGCGTTACAGAGCTCGTATCTGGCTACTATACATCTTTGAAAGGTCTTGACATAACCTACAAAACGACGCTAAGCATGATTAGTTTGGATATTGCGTTCAACAGTTATAGACATGTAAACATGGAGTTCACTAACGCCGAAATTCGCGCTATTTTACTTCTTTCCTTTTCCTTCGGTTAAAGGCAAATCCGCTAGAGAAACTTTCCGTGAGATAAATGATGTTTTGGAGGATGGTACTCTATCACTTCGAACTGCGGAGAAATGGTTTCGACGATTCAGAGCGTGTGAAAACGACAACATGGTTAAGCCAGCTGGCGGAAGACCTGTGACGTCGAATATCGTTCAAATCATGGAAAACATCGAGTTATACCGGCATTTGGCATCTCGTGACATCGCCCAGATGTGAGTTAGTCACCAAACCATCTGCAGAAGGGTGAATACACAAAAAAGCTTGATGTGTGGGTGCCGCTTGATTTGACGTAAAAATACCTTCTGGACCGAATCAACGCCTGCGATATGCTGCTGAAACGGAACGAACTCGACCCATTTTATAAGCGAATGGCGACTGGCGACGAAAAATGGATCACATACGACAATATCAAGCGAACACGTTCGTGGTCGAAGGCCAATGTATTGTCCCAAACAGTGGCCAAGTCGGGATTGACGGCCTGGAAGGTTTTGCTATGTGCTTGGTGGGATTGGAAGGGAATCATCCACTATGAGAGGCTCCCATATGGCCAGACGCTTAATTCTACCATCTACTGCGAACAACTGGACCGCCTGAGGCAGGCGATCGACCAGAAGCATCCAGAATTGGCCAACAGGAAGGATGTAGTGTTCCACCAGGACAACGCCAGACCACACACTTCGTGGATGACTCGTCAGAAGCTACGGGAGCTCGGATGGGAGGTTTTATCGCATTTACCATATAGTCCGGATATAGCTCCTGTCCATGGCGAACGCCCTTGGTGGTGTAAAGTTGAACTCAAAAGAGGCTTGTGATAAGTGGCTGTACGAGTTCTTCGCAAATAAGGAGGGGGGCTACTACGAGGGGTTATTATGAAGTTGCCATCTAGATGGAAAGGGAATATCGAAATAGCGGCGCATATTTGAACTAAAACCGATCACTGTAACACTTCTTATAAAGCATTGAATAAAGGGAAGAAAAGCGGAAGGGAGATATATTACCTCCCAACCTAATATTAAAATTTGAGTTTTTAACAGAATAAATTGGTTCAAAAAAAACTAGTTGCAATTAAAATATAAGAAAATTCTTCGTTCATTAGCTAGATAATGTTATTCCAATGATTTGTGCAAAATTTGAACAAAATTGCTTCATAACTTTTTGAGAGATCGTTTAAAGTTTTACATTCTAAGTGACGTGGTCTGATTGACGGAACTTCCAAAGCGTATATCTCTTAGGATTCTACTCAAATTGATATTTTTTATATTATTTTAAACATATTGCGCTATTTAATAAGACAATACAATGTTGCAATTTTGAAACCCACCTAACCCCTTTATTCTAATTGACAAAGTGCAAGGTTACATGAGTTACCATGAGCTCCTGTAAAGAAATTGTTGTGTTGTAAAATTTAGGAAAAAGGACAGCTGATCATAACATTGTTGTTACCCCTACTACCATAAGGAACTCAAAGAGATCACAATAAAATATGTGGTATTGATTTCAATCAATTAGGTCCATAAAACTATTACCTCACAACCCATGCAAATTCAATTAAATGCAAATCTCTCGCATTACCATTTTGGGCGTGACGTATGTATGTTAGAACATGCTTAGATTTATTAGAGCTTAATTAAATTCACTTAATTGTCGTTTGTTGGTGGCGCAACCAGTGATAATCCAGTGACAATATACAATAGATAACGTTCATTTCCGTACATTGTATTAGGTACACATCATTTTTGCACGAACAGGTGTATTTTGGCTTATCACATGCGAATTAGAATCGTATATCACATTGGTCATATTATATTTTTTTCGCTGCAGTAAATTGAGCGTACAATTGATTATGATTTGACGCATTATTGATAACTATTAAAGACTATTGTTTGTTTATTATGCTTAATAATAAATCTATGGGCTTCTAATTGTTTTATAATTTCTTGAAAGAGTTTTTGAAGAGAAGAAATTTTGAGCGTCATATGAGATATTATGCCAAATATGATTACTAACTTCTCAAATAAAGTTTCTAAGTACTTGACATTTAACCTATGGAGTCGAATCTAATTATCTTCCCACATATCATTATTACAAATTGAACAGCGAATTATTTCAAAATCATTTACTAGTAATAAACCGAATGCATGCACAATGAATCACCTGCATTCTTGGTCATTAAAGATCACTAAAAAAAATAATTAAAAATTTTTCTCGTAAATCGCTCGCTAATTTCCCAGTAAACAACACACATTCCGTTTAAATATTAATTAAAAACTAACAACTTTATTACACCATGTCATGTGATTGGCGCACGCTCTGAGCTTTGGCACACGTCGTGACTAATCGCGCGCCCGTTAGACGTCATATGATAGATATTGTATGGAGGCGTCAATACAAATGCACTCATATTTTTTTTAATTTATAGATAATTACTATCAAATTTGAGCATATATATATAAGGATGACTTTATCAAGATTCCCACGCATATCTAAAGTCAAGAATCGTAAAAGTTTGTTGTTGTTTTATTTTAATAGTAAAATATTCCGAAAAAGCTATGAATGAATGATGAATTTGACTACAACAAAAACATATGCGTCTACTTGCTTAGTAACGGAAGTGGTACGCAAAGATGGTATAACATTTATGACTAGTTCCGCAAGTGCGTTTGAACAGTTAACATTGTAAAATGTGAAACAGTTGCCAAGCAACGTCAATTAACAACTTTATAACAACAATGATCACTAAAACCAATACTAAATTCTTAAGGTGCCCCGATGCGTGGTGAAGTTCATGCGGTTAGAGATGAATTCAAATCTGCTGAATCATCGTAACATGAGTTTATGAAAAACCGCAACAAAAATGTTCAGAAAATGGTGTTGAAATGAGATGAGTTACCAGGGTCACCAATAATGACTCGAAGTTAATATTAGTTGTATGTGAAAAACGGCTCAAAGTTCATTTTAAACTTTTTAATTTAAAATAAAATAAAATAAAATAAAATAAAATATAATAAAATAAAATAAAAAACAAATCAAAGTGGCGCATAAATACATACCTACGTTTGAATTGATTTCGCTTTGGCATTTTCCTCCGCCACCTTTGGCCGACCACCTGCATGCTTCACGCCAACATTCACACGATCAACATAGTCATCATCATAATCATCATTCTGCTCTCAAAAAGGTTGTACGGTTTGTTTTTGCTGTTTTTGTTTCTGCTGTGTATATGCTATCCTCATGGTAACAAGAGCTTAAATTAATTTAACAGCAGCTTAAACGCTTAAATGAGCCATTCTGAAAGCGAACCGCCGCGCACACTTGAGCGGCGTTATATTGTGCGTATACACATACGTGTATATACGTACGTGGCTTAAGCTGCTGTGAGAAGATTTCATTCAAATTCTCTGCATTCGTAAGCGGAAAGGTGTTCAAGCACAAACATACATATACGGACGCTTAAATTTTGTGTCTACATGTTGTTGAAAATTTGCTTGTGAGTTAAGCGGCCGTCAGGAATTTCATAATGAATGAAATTTAATAGCCACACTTCTTGCTGTTGTTTTTATTGTTGTGGTAGCGATGTGTCATCGCATCGCTATGAGCCAGAGCATCAGCTCAATTCACATGACGCCGCCCGCCACTGTCATTTGCAGCGATTTTGGTCTCGGACTTTTAATATCAGCATTGCTTGTCACGCTTCGCACGGCTGATTTGCTTTCCCAACCAAGTTTACATACAGATGTTTGTAGATAGGTTTGAACCAGTAAGTGTTTAAGTATATTGCTTTGGCATGCATACTTCGATTTCATCATAAACTTTCTTTGGAAACAATTGAAAAGAAAACGTAAGTGAAACAGCATATAATTAAATAACTGTAAAGTAATGAAATAACTGTAAATTATTATTTAAATGATAGCTTAATCAGATACCAATATTTCGTCTTGAATTATAAATCATCCATTGTGATAGAACCAGGGTAATTAGATTTTGTCATATTTTATATCCATGTAAATAAAAGCTCATTATATAGTTAGGATATTTAAATTTAGGTCATATATTCAACGTTTCGATAGCTTGTTGCTTTTTTAAAGGTAATTCCATAACACCACTCTCAGAGAAACCCTCGTCCCTATTAGTTTCTGGAGACGAACCACAAAGAAACAGAAACAGTCAGTAATCACTTTCTAGCGGGTCCGGACTATAAAGTGGATGCCTAGGAACCTCCCAACTGAGTTTCTAGAGCTTCTGGAGAGTCACTACTGATGTGTGTGGCATGGCGTTGTCCTGATGGGCACAATTCCTCTTCAATTAAAATAAAGTGGTAATTTCTGGACTGCTTCCTTCAAATTGTCTAATTTTGACAATAAAGCTCCTAATTAAGGGTCCGAATTAAGAGTTTGTCCGTAAGAAAGGAGCTCATAGTAGATGATTCCCTGCCAATCCCTCCAAACACTTAGCAAAACCCTCCGTACCGTCAATGCCGGCTTGACCACCATCTGCCCCGGTCCATAACGATGCGCCCACTACTATTTTAGCTAGACGTTCTCATAAATGATCCACTTCTCCACACCAGTAGTCATCCACTTCAATGACAACATCGATCTTGTTTTTGTATTCAGCTTTATTTAAATGTTTTTACGGTTTTCTGTACAATAAATCCTGTGTAGTAGAAACAGTGATAACATTATGGTCGGATCGATGGTTTTATTTTTACTAGACTTAATATTTCAACTTAGAATTATCTATCGAATCAGATCTTCTCTTCAAATCTTTTCAAGTGCAATAAAAAGCCCCCAGATAGACATACAAAGTACTTAACTTTAATGAATTTTTGCGCGAAATAAAATAATCAGAGGAAGTTACTGATAAGAGTACTTAAGTCTCGTGCTATTAATATTACGTTGTAAGTGTTTTGATTGTAAGTGATTGATTGTTACCTGTGTAATAGGTGCGTTAGAATTTTATTATTATTTTATTTTCTTCATGTACTTATATCAATATTCGTATAGAAATTAATTACATTTATGTAAATGTACACATTTGTATGTCTGTGAGCATGTGTCTGGTATATCAAAGTTCATAGTTCTTTTTTTCTGGCTACTAAACAACAGACGATGGAAGTTCTTACCCAATCAGTATGCTAACTCAGCTCAAATCGTCTGAAAAATAAATGTATTTGAATTGAGGACAGTCATTGCAAAACTGGCATCGTGTAGTATGCTGACACAATTAGTTTCCCTAGAGAAATTCAAAGATGCAGTGCAAACAGATTTTTTTTTTCTTTTTTGCCAATTGATATTTTTTGCTGCCGTGATGTGTGAAAGAGTGCAGGTGGTTCATGTGATCATTTATAGTATGTATGTATGTATACTACAATATAGGCATATACATATGCAACCGTTTATTAGAAGACAGAGATCTATTTAATAATTTATAGTCGAATGCTGTGAGTGCGTTGCTACTACTTGATGGATTTTTAGTTCAGCTACCATATTGAGAAAAATTAAAAACAAAAAACTTAAAATTTTTTTTCAAATAGTCATGAATTATAAAAGAGTATTAATTTGAAATAAATTTTTTGAAAGTGATTGAATAATAACGGGTGATTTTTTTGAGGTTAGGATTTTCATGCATTAGTATTTGACAGATCACGTTGGATTTCAGACATAGTGTCAAAGAGAAAGATGCTCAGTATGCTTTGACATTTCATCATGAATAGACTTACTAACGAGCAACGCTTGCAAATCATTGAATTTTATTACCAAAATCAGTGTTCGGTTCGAAATGTGTTTCGCGCTTTACGTCCGATTTATGGTCTACATAATCGACCAAGTGAGCAAACAATTAATGCGATTGTGACCAAGTTTCGCACTCAGTTTACTTTATTGGACATTAAACCAACCACACGAATGCGTACAGTGCGTACAGAAGAGAATATTGCGTCTGTTTCTGAGAGTGTGGCTGAAGACCGTGAAATGTCGATTCGTCGCCGTTCGCAGCAATTGGGTTTGTGTTATTCGACCACATGGAAGATTTTACGCAAAGATCTTGGTGTAAAACCGTATAAAATACAGCTCGTGCAAGAACTGAAGCCGAACGATCTGCCACAACGTCGAATTTTCAGTGAATGGGCCCTAGAAAAGTTGGCAGAAAATCCGCTTTTTTATCGACAAATTTTGTTCAGCGATGAGGCTCATTTCTGGTTGAATGGCTACGTAAATAAGCAAAATTGCCGCATTTGGGGTGAAGAGCAACCAGAAGCCGTTCAAGAACTGCCCATGCATCCCGAAAAATGCACTGTTTGGTGTGGTTTGTACGCTGGTGGAATCATTGGACCGTATTTTTTCAAAGATGCTGTTGGACGCAACGTTACGGTGAATGGCGATCGCTATCGTTCGATGCTAACAAACTTTTTGTTGCCAAAAATGGAAGAACTGAACTTGGTTGACATGTGGTTTCAACAAGATGGCGCTACATGCCACACAGCTCGCGATTCTATGGCCATTTTGAGGGAAAACTTCGGAGAACAATTCATCTCAAGAAATGGACCCGTAAGTTGGCCACCAAGATCATGCGATTTAACGCCTTTAGACTATTTTTTGTGGGGCTACGTCAAGTCTAAAGTCTACAGAAATAAGCCAGCAACTATTCCAGCTTTGGAAGACAACATTTCCGAAGAAATTCGGGCTATTCCGGCCGAAATGCTCGAAAAAGTTGCCCAAAATTGGACTTTCCGAATGGACCACCTAAGACGCAGCCGCGGTCAACATTTAAATGAAATTATCTTCAAAAAGTAAATGTCATGAACCAATCTAACGTTTCATGATGAGATTTTGCAAATTTTATGCGTTTTTTTTTTTAAAAAAGTTATCAAGCTCTTAAAAAATCACCCTTTATAATAACAATATCGATATAAAGTCACTGGAGTCTTCGATTTTATATCCATATTGTTCTACTTTTCCAATAAACCTTACTAAATCGATACTAATTTATGCTAATTTCATATGCTCATTTTTCATATATTTTACGTTAGAACTGTAATACGGCAAAAATCACCTTTCCGCCCTTTTGTCTTTTAAATTTCGTGGCAATGTATAAAGCGCTACAGAGCTCGTATCTGGCAATACTATACATCTTTGAAACGTCTTGACATAACCTTCAAAACGACGGTATGAATTATTAGATTGGATATTACGTTCAATAGTTATATACGTGCAAACATGGAGTTCACTAACGCCGAAACTCGCGCGATTTTTCGTTAAAGGCAAATCCGCTAGAGAAACGTTCCGTGAGGTTAGAGGTGTTTTGGGGGATGGTACTCTATCACTTCGAACTGCGGAGGAATGGTTTCGACGATTCAGAGCGGGTGAAAACGACACCATGGATAAGCCAGCCGGCGGAAGACCTGTGAAGACGAATAGCGATCAAATCATGGAAAACATCGAGTTAGACCGGCATTTGGCATCTCGTGACATCGCCCAGGAGATGGGAGTTAGTCACCAAACCATTTTAAACCGTCTGCAGAAGACTGGATACACAAAAAAGCTTGATGTTTGGGTGCCGTACGATTTGACGCAAAAAAACCTTCTGGACCGAATCAACACCTGGGAAATGCTACTGAAACGGAACGAACTCGACCCATTTTTTAAAGCAGATGATTGGCGACGAAAAATGGATCACATACAACAATTTCGAGTGAAAACGGTCGCGGTCGAAGGCCGGTGGATAAGCCCCCCTTCTACTAGGGGAGTATTATGAAGCAATCGGAGATATTTGCCAACCTAATATTTATATATATAATAATTATTAATAAAATTCTACGCATGAATTTAACTTTACAGTTTATAACCTCAGTTTTTATGAGCTATTTTTAAAACATAATTTACATTCAGAAAAATATTCTTAATTGAATATTTTCTCATCTTATCATGTCATCATCAAGTAGACCATTGTTAACTATCGTGAGGGCAATTATGATCTATTTTGGCTGGCAACTTGAGGTTTTTGCAAAACAATTTGAGACGAAGCTCAAAACAATAATTGTTTACGTTCAGCAAAGTGAGTAATAGAATGACAAGAAGTTTTCAGAGTACTCATATAAATAATGAATTGAGCGTAGTCAAAATATAACATAATGCCCATATGAAAAATAAATATGTACCATTGCTATACATATTTTCCCACAATCAATGAATAAGTAATTAAAATAAGATGGCAATTTAAGATTATAGACATTTTTTTCTTTTATGCCATTAAAGCTATATTCCAGAGCTTTACTACTACGATTTCTGCCTTAAATGCATAGGGATAAGTTGACTGTCTTCCTTACGATACTAGTTCATATCAAGTGCGTTAAGGTCATCAAATCATACAAATAGATGTACATATATTATTTTATCGAGCTTTGCATAACTTTTAAGAAGCTTTTTAAGACTTTTTAGGCTCATATCGTAAGACCGAATAATTTGGAGTTCTTGTACTTATAATAGTCGAAGCTTTATTTCTAAGTTTCTTCTTATGTTATGTTGTTTGGCTAACTACTCACTTGAGAAAGCTTTTAACAAGCTTTTGAAGACGTTTGAGACTCAAAAAAGCTTTTAAGCTTTCATGTTCAGAATTTTCAAGTCAATAGTTTATAGCTAATGTTTATATTTTAAGACAATTCTATTCGAGTAATTTAGAGTATTGAATCTTAAAACAGTTAAAGCTATATTTCTATGATTTTTATGTTGTTTGGGTTACTGCTAACTTGCGTACTTACAAAACTACATAGATGTATGTATAACACCTTGCTACAATAACGTCAATTTTTGTTACTCTTCCACACAAAGCCGTAATACCAAAAAAAAAAGTAAAAAAAAACAACAATAACAAACTGCAAATGTTTACAACTTGGTGCTTGCCATCAAACTATTACACCACAACTCGTTGTTTTCATTTACAACTTACGGTCACTTGTTGTTGCTATTGCTACTCTACTTTGCCACACGATACCTTTTGTACTTGAAAGTGCTGCGCCCAGAGACCAGCGTAAACGCTCAGTGTCATAATGTGAGACATTATTATATTCTTAAAGGCAATACACTCTTCTAGCATAAAAAAATAAAGAACAAAACAAAATATTAACTAGAAAATAAGTGTACTGAGTACCTATATATAAGTCTGCGGAGCCACTGCCATGCATATTTCAAGCGGTTGGCCGACATCGACCAAAGCAATCGTCATAATAACACTACTTACTTGCAAATATAGATTTATGCATTGCATATGTAACAGACATATTTACGAAGTGGCGCAGTAACCGAAACTTAATAATCATAAGTTTTGCATGATTGACATTTCTGCGCATGCGTTCAGTACTGTGCACGCTACACTGGCTATTTATGAGACATGCCACACTTTAAATATATATATATATATGTATATGTTAGCATGAATGACGTAAATGCAACATGTCTACATGAATGCACACATCACGTGCTCATGTGTGTATATATATACAGATATCGGGGTATACTGGTCCATTACTTAGCTTGTTTGCAAACGTTATTACAATACATCTGACACTTTGGTCGCACAATGTCTCAAAACTGATATGCAGTTTAGTTTACGGGTATTCACTTAACAATTGCTGATTGTTGAAGATATCAGCTGATATAATCTGGTGCGGAGGTACTTGAAGTCAAATAGTTGGTATGGGTTGCTGTTCTACTGATTACCGAAATCAGTACTGGCGGTAAGCCGTGAGTTGTAGAATATGATATCGAAGCTGCTTGACAATCAAGCAAAAACTTATGGTCAGTTAGTAAATGATTTTATGAAAGAACTGAACACTAATCACCCTTGGATCTAAGTTGGGTCTTTTAAATCGTTTTCTAGTGTCTAACGATACAATTAGTGGAGTCTATTATATACAGAGCTTGCACTGCACTGAAATGTTGTATACATTCTGAACCAAATTCTGTTATTGAATCGAAGGTTATATGGCCGTTAAAAGTATGGATAACGCTCTTTCATTGATTTGTACAGAATTCATAAAGGTAAATCTTAGAAATTTTTTATTTAAAGCAGAAATATAATCTTGAAATAGAATTCTGGGGTGAACGGGGTCAATTTTCTGATGTTGTCCTCTATATTTGCATACTCTCGGAACATGTTGGACAGAGTATTATAGTTTTATAGAAATAAAAGAGTTAGATATGGAGTTATATATACATAAATGATCAGAAAGACGAGAGGAATTGAAATCCGGATATTTGTCCGTCTGTCCGTGCAAGCGATAACTAAATTGAGAGAGAAATTGAGATATCTTAATAAAAGTAAGAAAGAAAACCGAAAACCTATAAAGTGTAATTTTTATTTTTTTGGGAAAGTGGGCGTGGCCCCGCCCCGCTAAGTTTCGTAAACTAACAAAGCTATATCAACCAAACTTTCTGCAGTCACTTCTCTTACGTATTCCATTGCACACCTTAACAATAGGAAAAATCGGATAATAATCACGCCCACCTCCCATATAAAGGTTAGCATGAAATTTACTAAATGTGTGTTAACTCACTAACGGAAAACATATCTCAGGAACTCGAAATCGGACTATAACTTTTCAAGGCCCGGATATTGAAAATGAAGAACTCAGTGGCTAAAGTAATTTTTCACCGAAAATACCGGTAAATTCCTCAGATATTCTATTGTAATTCAGGACTTTTTTCTTCTAAAAGTACATAGGTCTTTGTTCCAAAAATTATTAAAATCGGGTTATAACTTCCTCTAGCTCCCACATACCTAATTATAGGTTTTTCAAAAACACGGTGGGCTGTATTCGCATATATCGGTTAATATGTGTATAGTCTTGAATATAGAGTACCTTGGTGGTAAAAATAAGTGAAATCGGTTCAGGAAGTACCTCAGCCCTCATGGTTATGGGTCAAATTGTGTGTTATCTTAATAAAATTAAATATTATAAATAAATTGCGAAAATATACAATGTTCGTCCGATTTTAGTCTTTCCTTACTTGTTTTGAATGTATTTTTATATGACGAATGGGTGTGGTTATTTTTCGATTACACTAATTCTCACACTGTTTAAAGATTTTCTAGATAGAAATGTTTCCATTAAGTTCGATTGAGTTGTAAGATATGTGCATTTAATATATTAATACTTCTAAATGAACACCTCCATTATTAAAAATTTGTAAATTTTGTAATATAAGTGCTTTCATAGTTGCACGCTTTACTACGATTCTATAATGTGTACATATTTGGTTTCTAAAGCTATTTCAGTTATACATACATACACACACACATATGTATGTACATGTAATACAAACTTTACAAATTTCTTATTGCATTTTTTGTTATTTTCATTTTGAGTTTTGCAATTTTCGCTAGTTCAAGTATTGTTTGTGTTTTGATTTTGTAATGGCCTACAATGCAGCGCCAAACACCTGTTATACGCCAGCATACATACGTACATAGCCAGCTACAATTGTTGGCTTATATTACAAAACCAGTTGCTTGGACACAAACAAACATACATTCATACAAATATACAGAAATATAACTGCTGTTGTTGTTGCTGCTATTGTAACATTGTTGGTGGCATATTACATTGCAATGCCGTACAGTAGTTTGTTGTCAAATTATGACACGTTGCAACAACAACAGCAACACCCTGTTGTTTTCATGTGGCATGTTAAACGCCTCAAGCCAACAGCCATCAGCAGTCATCAGTAGTACAGTGAACCTTGTCATCTGAGCAGCCGCGACTAATGCAGTTGCATGTTGCCGCCAACGATAAGAAACAACAAGAACAACTACAGCACACTATTAATGCAAATATCAGCAACTTAATGAATGCCACTTTGGAGTGTGTGTGTTTGTGTGCCACCTACCTCGTTCATATTGTGACTTTGGGCGAAGCTTTCAACCTTTGCTTGTTGCTTGACCAATGATGCTTCTTATGTTGTCGGTTGTCGCAAAATGAGTTTTGCTCTTAAATAGCATAACACTGTTAGATTGTAGCGTAAATGAATTCTTGCACCACATTTATTATGTGTTTGGTAATTTGATGCCGTTGGCGTGCTCGAAATTGCATTTGATGGCAATTCATATAAGTCACCATATACATACGTATTTACTCGAAACTAATTGTATTTATATTGTAGTATATATCGGATATATTAGAACGCAAAATTCGGACTTTAATAGTTATTAAGGTTTGCGTATTGACATTCTGATTTAAGTAGTAGACCCTCGAAGGCATCTAATTGTGAGTAGAAGAGTAACTTGTTAAAAATTGCATTGATACACCGTTACTTGACTTAGTTGAAGAGTATCAAAGAGCATCAAAGCTTAACAAAGAGCCTCGAAGAACAACCTATTCGTAACATATAGGAATAGTGGGCATATTCGGAACATAATTTGATCACGGATTATACATGGAATATAGTATCAAATAACACAGTCACACAAAAAATAAAATTTGTTATGACCTGGTCTTACTATGTGCACTGCATGTTTTTGGGGTCGCTGAAGCCAAATCCGAGGTCCATTGTATCAGGGTTTTGAGATAACCTTATCCTCAGGAAATCAATATGGCGTACAGCGATTTTTAAAATCCATCGGATTCGCTTAAACACGTTATTCAGAGGTTTTCGATCTCGCTGATTACGAATGCGGTATCAGTTTTTCAAAATTCGAAATTGCAGATACAATATGGACGTTTTTTTTGAAAAAAACATCGGAATCGCTTCACAACTCGTTACTCGGGGTCGCTAATTACGAATTTGATGTTTCGTTCTTAAAAATTCAAATTGGCGAAACAATATGGCGGACATATTTTAAAACTTTCCCATATTGCATCCGTCATTTTAAATTTTGGTAAACGGACTTATGATCAGCGACCGCGAAAACCTCCGAATAATGAGATTCAAGCATATAGTACATATAGTATGAGTCCCAGGTTAATTTTTTTTGTGTGGCTGTTTAATTTATTCATCGAATTGTTGCTTTTCTCTTAAATTGATATATTCCTCATATATTCGGAGACTCTTCAGCATTCTAAGCTCCTCGATTTTTGATACATATGTCACCATTTCATGGAAATACGGATCATAAAACATAGTTAAATCGATTTGTCTCTCCCCTTACTACCAAAAATATCTCAAAATCAGATCTATTGGTTAATCGGCATGAGGCTGATAAAATAATTCTCTGCCGAATAGTCAAAAAAGAAAACTTTTTTTGTATTATCTCAAAGTCAGATCTATTGGTTTATCGGCATGAGACTGATAAAAGACTTCTCTGTCGAATGGATAAAAAAACTATTTTTGATACATATGTCACCATTTCATGGAAATACGGATCATAAAACATAGTTAAATCGATTTGTCTCTCCCCTTACTACCAAAAATATCTCAAAATCAGATCTATTGGTTAATCGGCATGAGGCTGATAAAATAATTCTCTGCCGAATAGTCAAAAAAGAAAACTTTTTTTGTATTATCTCAAAGTCAGATCTATTGGTTTATCGGCATGAGACTGATAAAAGACTTCTCTGTCGAATGGATAAAAAAACTTATTTTGTCTCTTCTTTGCAACATTCTAGCCAAATCAATTAGACCATCTGAACCAAATAATAAAGCTGATGAATCCACCGATTAATATTTTAAAATTTCGATCGAACTCACTCACTAATAGTTCCTAAAATAGACGACGAACATATATAAGAAGAAAAGCTGGCGCTAATAAATTTCCGGAAGACTTTCAAACAGAAATCATTGATTGTATGTGATTGGCGTTGAAACCATTTAACCGGTTATATCCAATTCAATCATCAAATCAAATCATTGATTAGATTATAATAGTATTTGCTAAATATGAGCCGAAAGTTCTGTTATCAGCTAACTATGACTCCATAACCAGCAACAACATTGCCGATCAATCAAGTTCGAGATGTATACGTAAATAGGTTCCCTACTAACTATAATAAACCGGATGTTTCAAAGTTCTAAACTTCATTAGTGTGAAGCCTATGACAAATAGGAAACTAATCACGATCAAACAAAGTTCAAGGCATAAACGTCATATCCGAAAAAGTCTGCATATAAAAGCTACTTCCTTCCTTCCCATATCGCACCTAGTAAACAGCAAGATAATAATTGATAACCTATCTCCTTTCTAGCTAAATTTAGTAGACCAATTCGAAAGCAATTTACAAAGATAAGAAGTTTTTGAAGTACCATGACGTGAAATGTTGTATTGTAATGAGTTGTACGTCATAAGAAGGTAAAATATTTCAAACAAAAAAGGGTTTCTGATAACTACTTACGCTTATCGGCAAGCTTATCATATTGTATGGTCACTTATATTTGGCAGCAAACAAAATGGTATTTTTGGTAAAAGTTGAATAATTATAGGATTGTTTATCGATATTTGATAACCGTCATACAGTTATGATTAAATTATTTTCAATTAGTTATAAATAGCAATTATTCTTCCGTTTAGTTTGGGGATTTTTTCTTTTATTTATGTTTACTTCCGACTGCCATAAAATTTTCGGCTAGCAACTAGTTTAAATAGATAACTAAACTGCTTACCAAAGCCCCATATGCAGTCACGTCCACAATTCTTAATGATTAATATTTCCTACTTGAACTATGTCTATATTACTGGCTAAGAACATTAAATTCACTTTTCACTTTGGAAAATCGGGTTATTGCCCATTTAGGCTCATTAATTACTCCTGAATTACCACTATATACGATGAGCAAGTTTATTATGACAAAACTTCAATATTTTTCAAAAAAAGGATTGAACAACTTCATGAAAGAAATTCAACACTTTTTCAACTATTAAACAACTAGTAACTTCTAGACTAGATGATTTGTGCTATAAAAAGCGCTAAATTCAAGGTAGACAGTTTCGCTATTTAGTTGAATACATATATCTATATCTTTATATATACTATACCAAATATATACTGCTTCTACGCATGCGCCCGCTTACATCAGTTCATTTAGCTATGCTCTAAACTGATTATGCACCGGCACAACTTCGTATAGTCGGCAGAAGATTTGCAAATTGTCTGTTATTTTGTCTGTAATGGGCCATTAGGTGAAGAATGGTTGTCTGTGTTTTTGTAACAACTGTAAGCAAAAGCAAAGAAATCGAGAGAAAACGTGTCAACATTGAAATCGCAAACTAAAGGGTGTACATATTGGTGATCACTGAAAAAGAGTGTCCCGCTTTTGCGTTAATATAAAAGCTAAAGCTAAAATAATAATAATAATAAAACAATATTATTAGTTTAAGGAGGTCATCCCATGTAATGGGCTCAAATTTTTTTTATTCATAGATTGCTTTTTTAACATGCCTAGAATACGGTAGTAAAGTGATTTTTATAAATTCGAAGTCGTTTTACAGCTACAGCAGTTAGAAGACGGAGCTGTACGAAGCGCTCAGTTGGCAGCTGGAAACTTTGAATGCGTTTTTCTCAAAACTGTGTTTTTCAAACATTTGGTGCACTCAGCACAAGTAAACGCATGAAACGTTCTATTATTATTTAAAAATTCCAAAACTTCGATTTTTATAGCAAACAACTAAAAAAACGGCAAATTCGCAATTTTTTTTTCAAATATGTACTAAAAGTCCAATTTTTGCTATACTATCTTGATCGTAGTGCGTTTCATGCATTTAAGCTTACAGATTAAAATGTCGCTAACTTTTTTTGTTTATGATAAGTCAATCAACCGGAATCGTGGAGGAAGTGCGAGCCCATTTTTTGGAGGCGAGGGTGTTCAGAACGCTGTAACTCATGTTCTACAAAATATGTTTAGTTGAAAATTGATATGTATATTTTCGAAATATATGTTAATAAATGATAATGAACTTAAATCTCTACCTACATATTTGCTGATCGTAGAAAAAAAAAGAAAATAATCACTAAAAAACAAGCCGGTGACATGGGATAACCCTCTTTAGTGGGAGGTCCCACAGTATAGATGTGATCACTGAAAGAAAAAGGTTTGGAAATTTCGATTGCTATTAAATTGATATTTTTCCGTTATAAATAGTTGATAGTTACATCTATTTGAGAGCTATCCATATTGGTATAAACATACTGTGATGAGTATTTATATAATTGGATATTCCTCTAAACATTTTGGATGAGCCTAATTCATAAATTTAGATATGGAAAATAGTTAGTCAGTTAAAAAAACTTGATAATTGATTAAATTAAATTAAAATAATTAAAAAAATATTATTTTTAGTTTAAAGAAATAAACATTTGTAATTTTTATTATTTTTAGTTTAAAGAAATAAACATTTGTAATTTTTTCGAGATTACATATTAGGTTGTTAAATATCCCTTACTCTTTTTTGCTCTTTATTCAATGCTTTATAAAAAACTGTAACAGTTATCGGATTTAGTTCAAATATGCGCCATTTCGTTCGATAATCTGTTTCCATATTGACTTCTACTTTATAATACCTCCCTCGTAGAAGCCCCCTCCTTATTTGCGAAGAACTCGGACTGACACTTTCACAAGCCACTTTTCAGTTCAACTTTACACCGCCAAGGACGTTCGCCATGGACAGGAACAGGTGGAATCACTTGACGTTATCTCCGGGCTATATGGTGGATGCGATAAAACCTCCCATCCGAGCTCCCGTAGCTTCTGACGAGTCATCAACGAAGTGTGTGGTCTGGCGTTATCCTGGAGGAACACTACACCCTTCCTGTTGGCGAATTCTGGACGCTTCTGGTCGATCGCCTACTTCAAGCGGTCCATTTGTTCGCAGTAGATAGTATGATTAAGCGTCTGGCCATATGGGAGCAGCTCATAGAGGATGATTACCTTCCAATCCCACCAAATACACAGCAACCTTCTTGGCCGTCAATCCCGGCTTGGCCACGGTTATGGACGATTCACCGGCCTTCGACCACGACCGTTTTCACTTGATATTATCGTATGCCATCCATTTTTCCCTCCCATCTCCTGGGCGATGTCACGAGATGCCACTGCCGGTCTAACTCGATGTTTTCCATGATTTTATCGGTATTCGTTGTCACAGGTCTTCCGCCGACTGGTTTATCCATGATGTCGTTTTCACCCACTCTGAGTCGAAACCATTCCACCGCAGTTCGAAGTGATAGTGTCCACCAAAACACATTTAATTTCTCGGAACGTTTCTCCAGCGGATTTGCCTTTAACGAAGAAGGCCGAATTTTGGCTTTAAGCTTAAGTAGTTTTCGGAGAGGTAGATTTGACAAATATATCTTTCAATGTACCTTATATTAAATGAAATTTTAAGCACCTAATTTTTTGGAAACGGATACCATTTTCTCTGAAATATTGAATAATAGGAGGTTCAACTTTATTTGCTTTACATATGAATATAATTTTATATATTTATATATATGTACATATATTATATAATATACACCCACTTAAGTGCATATGTGCAAAATATTTAGATATAAACGTAAAAAAAGTGTAAAAAGTGATAACTCAATTACAACAATTCCCACCAAGCATACATAATTTGTGAAAACAAAAAACTCTCCGCACGCACTACAACTACACAAGTAAGTGAATAATATAACATATTTATTTACTACAATTCGCCCCGCAGATTGCTATCCCACCGAGCGGCACAAAGCGCATCGTGTTTGGCTACCTTTTGCAACAGTGTTAAATTGAAATGTTGCAAGAACAAAACAAGCAAACAACAAAAAGTACAGTAAATAAAAATAAAAACAAAAAAAAAAATACAAATAAAGAAAATAAAATGAAATGAAATAAAACAACATTAAAATTGTACGGCCACGCAAACGACCAACATCATCGTCGGCATCCACCCGCACCGCTGGCAGCCTTGCAAGCTGTCCAACCGACTGACTGATGGCTCGGCCGCCTGCAGCCTGTTGGCTTAAATGAAAGCATGGCAACACTGCAGGACATCCGCCTCGACTGCCGCAGCCAAAAACGAGCGTTCCTCATTAAAGCGATGCTGCAACGTAGAAAGGAAAGAAATGAAACAAGCCAACAAAAACTACAATATACGAATTGCAAGTAACGCTTAGTTGCGAAGTGGAAAATTGCTTGTATTGAATATATATATATCCACACTGTATGGTGGCCAACAAAACATGGCCACACTGCGTACACCACGGAAGGACCGAGTGTGCGAGTGCAGCGATTGTGTGCGATTCTCTACGCTGCCACCAGAGTTGGTAAAATATTTTGGCTTCTCGTAACACGCCTATTTAACGGTGTACACCTACAAAGCAGCGAGCACGTGTGAGAGAGTGTGTGTGTGTTTTAGCTCATTTCACTGCCAATTGGCGTAGCGAATGCGGAATTTTACGCTCAATTGGAATTGTGATGCAGCGTGTAGATGCGCATGCGCAAAACACACCTCTGCTATTGCGACCTCAGTTTTTGGCCACAGTAGTGGCCATCTATACTTGTGTCTATGCTCTTTGAGACATTTGTGTGTGTTTGTAGAAATGCTGATGTTTGCTATTTCACGCTTATCTGATTTTATAGGGGTGCTAAGCCCAAACGATAGGCCTTCAATGCGTAAAATTCATATTATATATATTCGTATGTCAAAGAAGTGCTGTACTTACCTACTTTGGCTTGAATTACTTTAATTGCAGGTTCGATGCTGAGTTGTTTATTATAGTGGCAATTTGCGATTTAACAATTCATAAAATCTGTATGGGAAGTTGTTATAGTTTGGCGCGATTATATGAAATAAAGAGGTGTAAAGATTTAGTTTTGAGGCATTTTATGAAACTAGTGACTGTTAGAAGGTATATAAAATGAAATCCAAAGTCAATTTGGAGAATTAAATAAAAGGAAACTGATGTCATAAAATAATCTCAGAGATTAGCTATATAAATCTTTTACATCAATACTTTACTGAGGTGATCTATATATACAGGGTTTTCCACAAGTACGCTCCAAAAATAGACCAACAATAATATTTTTTCCCGCTCTTTTGACATTTCTCTTCAGCAAGGTTTGCCATTTCATCATGGAAAGATATACGATCCAAAAACGAGTAGGAATCCTAGATAGCGATGAGGCTCATTTCTGGCTGAATGGTTTCGTCAATAAACAAATTTTGCGTTATTAGTGAGGCAGCAATCCATACGTACTCCATGAGTCTCCAATGTATCCCGAAAAAATTACGGTTTGGTGCGGTTTTTGGATTGGCGCCGTCATTGGGCCGTACTTCTTCCGTGAAGATTAAGACCGGCACCTTACTGTGAATGGGAATCGCTACCGCTTAATGATAACCGAATATTTTTTGCACGAATTGGATGATATGGACTTGGACAATATGGAATGTACTTTCACAGGGAAAATGAATTTCAGTGATATCCCAAACCGTTTTTGTTTTATTTAGCGCTCTTCTTGAAAAACACTTTACATCTCTTCGCATCTTCTCCAGTAGTATATTTTACCTACTGCAGATTGTTGTGGCTACTATATAATGTCTAACTGATAGACATCGATAGATATTATACTTAAACCATTTAGAGAACTTTACGGGATTTTTGAATCTGTTTAGTAATCTTTCTACAGTCAGTTTCGTTCTAGCCTTTACTGTATTTCCATCTTGATTTCCACTATAAGTTATTCTGTAGATTTTAAGGTGTCAATTGCTTTATAGTACTGCAGAGCAAAAATCGAGACTCTCAAGCGAATGATCGAAAATCTTCTCTCCGGAAGAAGAATTAAATAACCGATTATGGATACATTACCCTTAACTGTGTGTCGAATGTGGGAAGATCTTGAAATTTTTTTTTTAACTAAACCATAAATTTTATTGAGAGTTCTATAGTTCTATAGCTTTATAGCTTTAAAGCCTTTATATATCTATATACTGGTAGTACCAGATAGATTAATCATATTCATTGTAGTACCGAGACTACGATTAGATTATACTCTATAGAATACTTTCATAGTTCGTTCAATAATTACTTTTTCGCATTGGAAGATATGCTCAACAACATTATGACTAGTCATCTTTGTAGGTTTGGTAGCATTATAAGTAAGGAAGTAGTTTTGATGATGTTTTAAATTTACCATGCAAATTGTACAGTTTAATATATAAATTGAAAGGAATATCGAAAGCTACGAATACTTTACTAGATCCAATTGTGATTTCTAACCCAAATTGAAGCTTTATTTAAAGGATTCCATATACATATTTCCATCAAAGAACTTCTAAAGATATCAGATTGAACTAGCTGTAGTAGTATATGGCTTGGAGTTGTTGCAACTTCCTCTTTTCAAAAATGAAAATAACGCAAGAACTATGTCTACTATATTCTCTCTTGTGTTTAATAAAAAGGCGGAGTCTCAGAAGTACATATATATCTACATTATACAAATATATGTGTAGTGAACGTATAACCAATTTGAGTTCCTCTTTAATTATTCTTCGTCGTCTGACTGCACATCAGCACCTTCTTGAGCACTGTTTTCCTGCATTCATTGCGTTCTTCTGTGCCTTTGAGTGTATACACAGATTATCCTTAGCACTTAAAATTGTTGGCATTGTCAGCACGGCCATGCTAGCAACCATTGGTGGTTATTTCGATATATATGTACATATGTACATATGCTTACATATGTATATAAGAATATAAATATATATGTATGTATATATATTGCTTATGCTCTTAAAACCAGTTTTTAATGGTGATTGCACTCAAAAATTCACTCAAATTTTTTGCATCGTAATACATATGCATTTACTTTCATATGTACATATATTGCCTTATTGGTATAATCTGGCTGGGCAGGTAATTATTGAATTTAAGGTAACTGTTATGAATTAATTATTCGTTCATGTTTTAACATGTCTTCGAGTGGATTACAGAGCAAATGAGGTATATAGTTGGATCGTTGTTACTTTACTTTACTTTTTTTAATATTCCAAATTAATTGGAAGACATTTTAATATATAATAGTTAAAATAACATTAAAGGAGCTATTTCTGAATACATTTAAAAGTACCATAAAAATACATTTTTCAATGTTCTAATAATAAATTTTACCATCTTTACAATATTCATATTGGGTACTAGCCAATAAGGCTCTAATAGACCAAGTGTTTTATAGGACATGACATCTACTTTCATCCAGAGATACATTGTTTTATTAAATCCCAGGCTTACCAGCCAATTTTTTGTTGAAAGAATATCGGAAAATGTTTATGAAACAGGTTTTGGCCAAATTGTTTTAAGATATAAACACTAATCTTTGCTGTTCAGGAGTTTAGTTTTAAAAAATCGGAAATATAATGTTTTATGTTTTCATAAACCCGACGCATATAAGATTGATTACAAAATGTTAAATTAGCTGATCTCAATTTCGAATAGCGGGGAAAATATTTCGTTTTTGAAGATTTTCTTTGAAAATGGATAAATAACTTTTTTACTTATGTATGACTCAATGCATGTATGTAATTGGCATAGGAACCATTCATACGATTATAGCCGAATCGATAATAGCGCGCCATTTTTCTCTTTCACTTGCAATTCGGCGCCAGTTGGAAATCCAAGGTCGATCTCCGCCTGGTCCCTCCAACGGAGTGGAGACCTTCCTCTTCCTCTGCTTCCACCGGCGGGTACTGCACCGAACACTTTCAGAGCTGAAGCACTTTCGTCTATTCGAACGACATGACCTAGCCACTGTCTCTTTATTCGCTGAACTATGTCGATGTCGTCGTATACTCATCGTTCCATCGTCTGCGGTATTCGCCGTTGCCACTGTTCAGAGGACCATTAATCTTGCGCAAAATTTTTCTCTCGAAAACTCCTAGTGTTGTCTCATCGGATGATGCCATCGTCCACGCTTCTGCACCATAAAGAAGGACCGGAATAATGAGCAACTTGTAGAGTTTGATTTTGGTTCGTCGATCGTAAAGTCTTCTTACTTTTTAATTGCCTACTCAGTCCAATGTAGAACCTGTTGGCAAGAATGATCCTGCGCTGGATTTCGAGGATGACATTGTTGTTGCTGGTTCCTAGGTATACGAAGATATGAGGTATGACTCAATACCTCGAAACAAATTGATTGAAAATCGGCACTGCCGAGTGTTGTGTATTTAGGAAACTATGAAGAAACTATTGGTTTATACATTATTTGGGCTCACAAAATTAAATTTCTAGGATTGGGCCGAACCAAAGAACAAGGTTAAGCATTATTGGAGGTTATTTTTATAAGATATGCAGAATGCTGACTATGAAATTTGCAGGTCCCCGCAAAGGCCTTGAGTATATCAAAAATCTTTCTCGTCACTTGCAGTCTTACTTAGGAAAGAATAGTTTCACTCTAATAAATATTATTAAAAATTGAAAAAAAAAGAAACTAATATTTTATTTATGGTATATTACAACAAATTCTAAACGAAAAGTTAATACAGATATTCTTTATACTAAATATTTCAAGCTTTGAGCTTTTTGTGTATTTATTTTTAGCTTATATATTTTCTACCATCAGTACTTACATAAGTAATTATCGCATCATTAACTCTGCACATTACATTTTTAATTCTACTCATAAAAACTGTTCCTTAACTACATACATATTTATGTACATGCTGAAGTATCAGCTCAATCTTCACTTTGAGCAACAACACCGAGCCGAGCAGCCACTGTAGCTACTTCAGCGTTCTTGTCATATGTTTTGTTTTTGTTTTAGCCTTTCATAGCCACAATAAATGTGACAGTTTAACAAAATGTTAATTTCCTTGCCACAATGTTTAAAGATGTTGTCCCATAAAACAGCTAATAAAATGTACAACCAGATAGATGTATGCAGACAGACATAGGCGGCAGTGTCGGCGGCGGCATCGGTGTCTTGCTATGGTAATGCGAGTCGCAGCGAATCCAACCATTGGCCATGAACACCGGCGAAATTTCCGGACACAAAGGGATTTATATGTACTTTAACGCGTTGATATATACTCGTGTGTGTGTGTGTGCATTTAAATCTCAAGTTGCTGTTTGTCTGTCTGTCCGTCCGCTCGTATTTCTGTGCCAATTTTGCTTATCATCTTACTTGCGTCCCTTCTTTGGTTTTCCAACATTTTTATTGTGTTTTTACCATTTAAGGTGCCGTGTTATTTCGTTTTGTTGTTGTACACTTATTACACTTTTAATTTGTCTACTGAACGACTTAACAAAAATATCGTAGCTTTGTAGTAACTGTTTAGTGGCTTGTTAAGCAAGATAAGATAATTTTAATTAAGCGAAGGTGGTTGACTAGAAATGTGTGTGAAGTAAAACCTGTCAGCTCACCGCGCGAGGTAGGTGTGCGATGTGTTGCTTGCATTTATTCTTTTGATAATCTTACTATGAATGTGCTGATTGTAACCATTCTTACAATTCATAGTAGGTTTCATGGATTTAAATATAAGATGGAAAGCTCGAATATGGTTAGACATTTCGTTAAGAAGCTCTAACGGAGAAAAATTAACAAATACTGAAGATACTCTAATTTTTAAAAGAAATTTGAATAAAAAATGTACAATACATTTTTAATTTACATCTCTCCCTCTTTCGCTTCGTTTAAGTTTTTCAGTAAAATGGAAGTCAAATTAAAATTTTTGTGAATATATCCCCTCCCTATAAGTAGGATTACTCGTTAAGTTAGGAGAAAAGTATTAGTTAGAAGAAATAGTATTATAAAGCTATAAAAGGAAAATTTTGTATAAAGGTTCACACTAGGAAGGGACATATCCGCCCCTGGTTCCGCCCCTAATTAAGTTTTCTTGAATATTTCGCAAACCAATACCCCCGTTATACAGTCTAAAAATTGATATAAAAAAATAAAAATTGATAATAACCACGCCCACCTCCCATACAGAGGTTAGGTTTAAAATTACTAAAAGTGCGTAAACTCACTAACGAAAAACGTCAGAAACACTGAATTAAAATTTTAATTTTAATCTAAATTTTACAGAAGAAATAGCACTCAGATTTTTTTACAAACTGGAAAATGGGCGTGGCGTCGACAACTTATGGGTCAATAACCATATCTCAGGAGCTACTCGACCGATTTGAATGAAATTCAGAATATACTATTTTCTTGACACCCTGACACGTGTGGAAAATGGATGAAATCGATTTACAACCACGACAACTTCCCATATATCTCAATTTTGAATTCCATCTTATTCCTTCACTTTATAATATATACATAAGGTACCAATGAAGATAGCGAAATAAAACTTTACACAAATACTGTATACGATCAGTGGCATCACTTGTGCAAAAATTGTCGAAATCGGACTATAAAATTTCAATGCCCCGGATATCGAATATGAAGAACTCAGTGCGTTATGATAATTTTTCACCGAAAATATCGGTAAATCTCTCAGATATCTTAATTTATAGTGTGTCTCTGTACCAGAAATGGTTAAAATCGGGTAATAACTTCCCATAGCTCTCATATACCTAATTATAGGATTTTCAAAACTACGATGGGCTTAATAGTTTTAAATCGGTTAATATGTGAAATATCTTAGCCAAATTAAATGGGCATATAATCTTAGATATAATGTAGCTTGGTGGTGAAAATTAGTGAAATCGATTCAAGAATTATCTCAGCCTTTATATACCATATATTATGATTTTCGTTCCTTACTTGTTATAAGATTTTTTTTTTTTTGAAAATTTAGATTTATTATTAAATGTCATAAATGGTGATACATTATTTTTCAGCTGTCAATGCAAAATTTGTGCCTCAGTCTCGGTGATTTATTTTTAGCGATCATTTTCTCTGTAGTCTAAGAGCGAAAAAGGTCACCAGAGAATAAAACCGATTCATACGATGGATTCGTTGACCTTTCAAAGTCCAATTCTTGCAATTTTGTTGTTGCTTTCATTGATTTGTCACAGAGTGAAACGGTCTATTGCGAGATTGCGCGGAATCCACTTCGCACAGGACTTTGGCTGACAGTACATTTCATGAACGATAAGTCCGATATGTTCCTTTACTATCTTCTGAGTGTCAGTTATCTCAATCAACTTAGTATTACGGTCTTCTAAATTAATTTCTGGGATTTTCTTGATGATTTTGGAGGGCACAGGGAACCTATTGTCTCTCGCGTGTATCGTTCTCAGTGCTCATATGGTGTGTATAGAGTTCGACAAACCACTTATGAATAGCCTGGCGCTATGTTGAATTTACAAAAACTTGCGTCATACAAAATTCGGTCTCTTTCGTTCCAATCGGAATGCGGACACGTAATTTTTCCATTCCAGTGTTATAATAAAATTTCTGTTAAAAAAATTAGATATTTTTTTTAGTTTTCATATTATAGACATTATATAGGAATTATTATAAATAGTTAATTATTTTAATAAATTTTTAACAAAATTTGAAAATTTGAAAATTTTCGAAAAAAACTTATTAATATTTTATCAGTTGCCACACACTGTGCGCATTTCATTTCTAAGCCAGCCGCTTATACGTGGGTGTCATATGAAATGAAGTGCAAATAAAATTTGAATTGAAAATTCGCAAACACTTGGGTGGCGCGTGGCTTTGATGAATTTCATTAAAAGATTTGCACCGTTAAAATAACAATAAATAAGGCTTAAAGAGATTAACGGCTACAAGCGATATTCGTGCATATTTAACGATACTTATCTTTTATTATTTACTTTCCAACACACAACAATAACAACACACTTCACTCATTGCGTGTAACGGTACAAATGTAAAAGAAATTTTCGCAGCAATAAACCATAATTAAGTGATAGCAACAAAACACACGCAACAGTATGTGATTTAATTTTTTGCGAAATTAAAATGAAAAAAAAAAGTTTGAAGCTCAGCTCTTACTCCCTCTCTACCATCCTCGTTTTGCATGAATACGTCACTTTTATTTGCTTCTATTGTGCTTGCTCGCATATAGTTGGGTGCGCTTGTGCGCGCTTTAATCGCTTTCGCAACAAGGATTAATGACATGAAATAACAACAGAAACAACAACAACAACAAAATGCTTACAAGTTGTTTCACTTAAGTATTCGCATTGTCTGCTTTTGTATCTGCCAAAGTGCTATTCACACTACGCTTTACCGTTTGTTGTTGTGTGTTTATATCATTATTGTTGTTGTTCTTGCTGTTGTAGCTGTGTCTTTGCGATCACATGTGAGCTTGGCGCCTGCGCATCGCCTTTTAATGAAACAAAGCGGGAATTTTAAATGAGCACCATAAAGAATAATAAAAACACAACAACAGCAACAATAAAAATAGCAATACAAACAAATAGAATAACACTGAAATTATATGTGAGAAATAGCGAAAAAAGCCAACAGTGTCGATAAAGATGAACACCACTGTCGTTGTGTGGCTGACTGACTTGCCAATCTGTTCGTTTATAAGCACATTTGTATGTCGGTATGTATGTATGTATATGCATATGTATCATCATTTGACCGCTTGTCAGCTCATTCAACGGCGGCTGTTAACATGTTTAACAATATCAATGTGTTCTACTGTGGCTCAGCGGCATTTTTGCCTTTTACCTTTGTACACACACACACACACCGGTGCTTGTGACACACAGAGCTACACACATTTTTGTGGTTTTTATTTTAATTTAGTGCTTTTATTGTTGTGCTGCCTTTCGCCGCGCAACCGTAATTGGGTGCTCGACTTAATGGCATTTAAACTGCCTTATCGTTATACTTATTTAAATGATGATTTTGTTACTACAAGATAACGAAATCATATCAAAGAGCAATAAATGTGTGCCAACAGCAGCCTCATTCAGCAAAAGGACAACATCTTATATACATATATATATAAATTTCGCGTATCTTTGAAACGAGTTCAGGAAATTGGTGTTTAAATGACTTTGCTCGTATTTGTTTATATGTATATTTGTATGCGTGCTTATGAGTTGTGTGAAATTTTCGAAATTGTTAAATGATGTGCTAATATACACACTTTTCCAATTATAAATGTATATATTTAATAATATACAGACACATGTAAGCATGAATGCACAGCCTTTTGCTTGTCGTTTCATTCAACTCTTGATTATTGAGTGCGAAACAAAAGACTTAAGCGCGCAACTCGCTTTTAATTCAGTTAATACTTGTCGCAAACTTACTTATGTAAGTATATATAAAAATGCGAAAAGCATGTGTATCTTAATTAATGCGAAATTAATTGCATTGAATTGCAAACAATTATATGTACTTTATATACATACATAGAGCAAAATTTATGGATATTTATAATTTAAAAATCGAATTTAAGCAGTAGGTTGAAGACGAAATATTGTTTACATATAAATATATGAGTGAACGAACAGTTTTTTTGATCTTTTTAGATTATAGTGCTGACTCCAACCACGGAGGTTATTTGAACAGTCAACACTGTCATTTGTGATACCAAAACTCCTAGGTGGGAACCAAGCGATTTCTTCTGACATTCCTGTCCGGTTTTTCCACAATCGAAGAAGCAGTACTAGCATGTATTAGCAAATCGTATCTGAAATAAATATAGATATTTTAACATATTTTTCTGTAAGTTGTGCAACCAAATGTCGGGAAATTTTTCGATCCGCTAATTTTTGTGACCCGATTAATATTGCCTTAATATACGAACATCGGGATTGGAGGATAGTCTACTTCGCTTCGTCTTCGCTTAGTTTTCGGCACGTAACCATACAAAATATAAGTACATATTCCAACTTGGTTTCTTATATTTTCAAATCATGTCAAAAGGATATGGTGAGAATCCTTTAAACCAAGTTTGGTTCAACTGTTTGGTGGAATAGTTTGCAAGATATGAATCTTGTCCTTAAAATCGGCGGTGTGGCTATATCTTGAACTGTTTCAAATCCAATATTCTTATATCCCAGTTAAATGTCGCACAATAGCTCTTTTTAGGAACACGTGCTTCACATAAAGAAAATAGCAATGTCATCAATACTACTATGCTTTAATTAACTCTGTATTTAATTCGAATAATTTTTGTTGTTATAAACAATCGTTATGTGAATTAAGTGGGTTTCAGAGGCTAAAAACAAAATGTTTTTTTTTAATATATATAATCATAAATTCCATTTAAACAATTCAGCGTATCAAAAATACATGTTTAAAAAGTATTTTGTGAAAGTTTTATTTAAAAATTCTAAAAACTCAGCCGTTGGCACCTCATCTCCCATGAAAAGTCTTGCGGTGGACATCATAACTCATGATGGGTTCAACCAAAATCAATAAAAGCAAAAATATTTCGATAGTGCATAGAGAGATCTACTTAATGAACGAAGGAAAATATTGAAATTTGTGTTTTTGACAGAATTTAAACCAAAAAACTCACTTTTTTATTCAAAATTTTCGCCATATATTTTCTCGAATAAAATAGTTGTAATAAAAAAATAAAAAAAGTCTTTGGTCCTGATGGGCGGAACTTCCAAAGGGTATATCTCTTAGAATATTACTCGGATTGATTTGATATTTTTGAATAATATTTTAAACTTATTGCATTATTTAATAAGAGATACACATTTTTTTTTAATTTTGAAACCTTAAAAAGTATACAAAAGGCATAAGGAGATTTTCGAACAAATTTTTCTATTAAACAGAGTTGCCACAAAAAGTGAAAAATTACATTTATTAAAAAATAATTACAATATTGAGGAAAAGGTTTAGTTCACTTAAACATACTTAATTGTAACGGTTTAATACAATGAAGATGTAAAATTAAAAATTTTACTGTATTTTTATTTAGAATTTTTCAATTCGATTTATATATTTTTTCTTATGATATCATCGCAATCTTATATGAGTATTTAAATATTTACTAAATATTATAAACTATTTTCTTTTTACAGCTCACCAATATTTGCCCAACTCTTGTTGATTGACAGGTATGTGTATGAGATAGTATATATGTATGTATTATATGCAGGTAAATATTTTACTTAATTTGGTATACTGAATTAAATATTGCTGCACTTGCACTAAAAATGCAACGATTATCTATTTTACAGTTATATTAAAGAAACGCATTGCCCTTATAGTCTATACAAAGCATTTTTAAGTATAGTGAATTCTGCATATTAAATTTCTGAACAACATTGAAATCACAATATGTTTATATTTTCAAGTATGAAAACAAATAATGAGATCTGTTAATTGACATATTATCGTTTAAGATTTAAGCTCCAGCTGCAGAGATTCAAAAGGTTATATACATATGTACATATGTTGAATTCGGTCAAAAAATCCAATTTTTTTTATTCTTTTATCTTAAAGTATACATTCTTAAGAATGTTAACTAAAATGTTTATAGAGATTTAAGCAGTAGAAGCGAAGTTATAGCGTTTTGCAGCTTTCTCCGCTACACTAGACAAAAGTTTACTTGAAACTTTAAACGCGATTATCTCGAAATCATGTTTTTCTGAAAACGTCGTTGTGGAAAGAGTTTTCAACTGATTCAATTTTTTTTTCAAATTGTTCGTAATTTATTTACCGTGTCCTTAAACGATTTCATATTTTCGTTTACATTTTCATATAAATGTTATGAATTTTTCAATACTTTTCATCAGATTAAAAAAGAGCATCTTTTAGAAAATCGTCCCTGTTTGCAGAAAAAAAAATTCTCATTTCAATGAATAATTCAAGGACACCACAAGTCCCCATACTAACGAAATTTGTTTGGTTGGTTACTTCCATTTGAGCTGTGTGTGATGTGGTATCGTAGTCGAGCCAAGCAAACGGGTTTTGCGTAAAATTACATTATTTTGACAAATATTAGTATTTTTGTATGTTCTTGAGCTGATTTTACAGATTAGACATTGTACCACGCAAGACGTATATCAAGTCCTCAATAAAATTATGGCTACATACCTCTACAGAAAATCAAAACTTTGCCAATTTTCGCGAAACACCTCAACATATATAACCCCCTTTTGATTGATTGGTTTATTAAGAAAAAAATATCCGAAATAATTTTCTTGATATTATTACCTTCAAAGTGACTAGTCTCACTTCATCCATACCAAAAAAGTGGTTAAAAATATATATAAGTTAATCTTGTCAGTTGTTACACAATTGAAGAATCTTGAGATAATTGAGGAAATATTCTTATAACTGCAATCGTAAGGGTAAGTTATTTAAGACAAGTATCAATCAGTATACTCTCTTAAAAAATATTCATTGCGTATCCGTATTATCTAATCGATGCTCATAATTATACACACTGACGCAAACTCCAGCATTCCATTTGAAGCATTCGTCATTGCTTCAAGCCCAATATTGAAACTCGTTACTTTCGATACTTTTGCAGAATGTTGCAACCTTGACATTCCCAAATATTCTCTTGTCATACATTTTCCGTATTTTCCCTTCGAACGGTATTGATACGTATTACCAAAAATATGCCAACAATTTCCTGATGACACATACACCGGTTAAACAGTTTTAGCCCAAATAACCGACAAGGTAAACGCACAAATCTCAAACAACAAATCTCACTGCAACAACATGCTGTAGCTAAAAAAATATTATTTTCCCACACGAATCACGCAAAAAGCGCGCGGAGAAGAAGAAATAGTAATGCAACGGAAACAAATGACAAATGGGGCAACAACTAATAAAAGTTCCGCAATATGCCACCATGGTAGTAAATAAAAAACTGACGACGAATATTTTTTATTACTCATACCCGAAATAGCTGAAACCACACATAATAAACGGCGTGCGCGAACACTCAAAGAAGATGCCGCCAGCTGAGCTACAGATGTATATATGTATGTATGTATAAATATGCGTTTTGGTACATGATAATGAGCAAAATAAATATGTAATAAACGCAAAGCGAGTCAATTATGAATTAAATGATGTAGCTCATACATTTTGTGGCGAAAAAAAAATCATGAAAATCACTTAACAGTCGGTGAGCAATCATGGTGTATGTGTGTGTGTGATGTGAAGTGAAATGTGTGTAACCGCAAGGCGAAAATATTTATGGCGAGCATTACACGTACGCTTGTGCTATTTGCGAAACGTGTAGCGGAAATGCCAAAGAAATTAAGTAATTACGCGCACGCGGTGGGTGGCGCATCAACACACAAAAACAACAATAACAAAAATATATGTAGAGCAAATTTTCGTTGATTTTTTCTCTTCATCCAATTCAAGCAATGAAGATGCTTACAAAGTACGAGCGAGTAACAAAGTAACAACGAGCATTAACGCGCTCGGTACTCTCTGGGCCAAACAAAAGACTTAAGACACAAACCCGGCTATGCGATGCTATCTGCTGCCGGCAATGGCGCAATGCAATTTTGTCGCAAAAGTCATTGACTTCGAGGCGCATACGAGTTGGAGGCATTTTGAAAAATTGACAGCATCAATGCAAATAAAAAATGCTAACAAGCGAAAAAAGCAAAAACAACAAAAAATAAAAAATAAAAAAATACAAAAAATGCAGAAAGCAAGAAATAAAACTTGCACAGCCCGTCAAATCACAGGCGCTTGTGCTGCTGATTATCCTTTAACACGTACGCCTTTCAGACTGCTGCAATGGACACTTCTTACGCGATGACGATTGAGTGTGTTGCTGTTGGAGTTCCTTTTATTGCCCACCAAAAAAACGCTACAATGCAGTGTGCATAAAATGCAACAACAACAATAAGAAACACACACAAAATTGCTTATAACAGCGCAAAAGTAACAGATTAAAAGCGACAGGCGGACAGACAAGCAGCGACGTGAAGACGAAATGCTGTGAGGCGCAAAGCAAAGAGAATCCAAAAAAAAGATATTAAAGAGTTGAAAAAAGACAAAAAAGCAAACCGCCGTATGCGCCGTTAAGCAGCACTCTCGACGGTTTAATCATTTAATAAAAGAAGAGCGAAAATGCGAAAATCCGTGACTTCCTTCGCTGCAGGCCAAAAAGCGCAGTTAAGTTGGCTCTTCGGCGGTGTCAGTGGGCATTACAAAAGCAACACAACACTATTGTTATAACTGTTGTGATTTTGGGTTGCTGTTGTTGCTGCTACTACAGCTATCACTGCTACCTTCTTAGCTGTTGATGGCTCATTGAGTATATGTACATACACACACACACTTGCAAGGCAGTGTGAAATAAAGTAAAGTGTTGCAGTCAACAAAAATAACAACAGCAACAGCAGTGAAGTAAGGAAGACAATGGCATTGGCAGAGTATGGAGCAGCAGCAGCATCAGCAGCCGCAGAAGCTACGATGGAGGGCATCGAAAGACGACAAAGGCCACCTCCCGCCATATTATTAACTTATTTATAACAATAACAAGGCGTTCGCCAACAAAGAGGCCAGAAAGGCGTGCACTCTCGTCGACACACACACACGCACATACACATTTCTCACTTTCATGTTGTGACTACTACAGGAACTGTACTTGCCGCTTGTTGCATTTGTATGCATGTGTTGATCATGTGTGTGTATGTATGTATGTGCTTTGCCGTAATGTGCCGAATATGTTTCCCACAACTATTAAGGTGCACGCAAAAAAAGCTGCTTGTAGGCAGCCCTAAATAGTGAGTGTGAGTATGAGTAAGCGCCGCAAGTTGTGCCAGCAAAAGGAAAAGTGTGAAGCACAAAACTTTGGTAAAATTGATGTGGCAGCCGTAAGGCATGCTTAACAAGACAGTGTTTTGAGAGATTTCGATTGTGGAGGAAATGTGCTAAAGTAGCGGAAGTGAGGTATGCTTAGAGTAAAAAAGACTTTTGAGCATTTCATTAATGACATGTCGAATTTTGCGTAAAATTAAAGCACATAACTTAACTTAACTGGACTCAACGTAACTTAACCTAATTTTTTTTAACTTAACTTAACTTAAAACAACTTAACTTAACTTAACTTAACTTTACTTAGTTTAATTTTAATTTTAATTTTAATTTTAATTTTAATTTTAATTTTAATTTTAATTTTAATTTTAATTTTAATTTTAATTTTAATTTTAATTTTAATTTTAATTTTAATTTTAATTTTAATTTTAATTTTAATTTTAATTTTAATTTTAATTTTAATTTTAATTTTAATTTTAATTTTAATTTTAATTTTAATTTTAATTTTAATTTTAATTTTAATTTTAATTTTAATTTTAATTTTAATTTTAATTTTAATTTTAATTTTAATTTTAATTTTAATTTTAATTTTAATTTTAATTTTAATTTTAATTTTAATTTTAATTTTCATTTTCATTTTCATTTTCATTTTCATTTTCATTTTCATTTTAATTTTACTTTTAATTTTAATTTTCAGTTTCATTTTCATTATCATTATCGAAATCCATTCATTTCTGGTGCGATTTTTTCATATCAAAACACTGTGCGACAACACCGCCACTGATGACGGTAGCGAAGGTGGTTCAAAGATTTGATGAAACAAACCAACTACTAACTAACCAGTTAAGTTTGTACGTGTTAAACACACATAACTACAAATATTAGTAAGGACATGTATGTGTGCGCGCATATTTCGTCCCTTTAGCATGTGGGCAGGGCATTGATTCGCATCATCAATTGCGTTTCTGCATGACATGACATGGCACTATGTATGTATGTAGTTATGTTTGTATTTGCATGCGCCGCTTTGCCGCCTCTCTGACAATGATGAGTTCACACAATACGCGCCACTAAATTGCAGATTGCTGGCATATCATACCTTACCTTAAAGCCATAGCGCATGCTTTTTTATTTTATTTTTCGCTTTTTGTTTTTTTTTTTTTACGGCAACCCTTAAGCAGCGTGTTTCTTTCGCTTCAGCGCCTCAAGATTTTTACTTACACTTTTTGGTGGTTTTTTCGCCGATTTTTGGTTAACTCTGGCTGATGCTGTTGCTTTAGTTAGCTGACTGCTCTGGCTGGCGGTACGGTTTACTTAATTCGGCTTCATCAATCACCGCATTTTATGGCGATGGCGGTGGTTGGCGCTTTTGTTGCTTTTGTTGTGGCTGCCTGCGCTTGTCGTTGGCTTACTGCTGCTTTGTTTGCCTGCAATCTCGGCGGCCAGCTATAGTCAGACGGCCAGTCAGCCAGCCATTTGGGCAGGATGATGCCTTGCAGCGGTTGCCACCACTGAGGAGTATCTTCATCACAACCGGCAACAACAACAACAGCAGCAGCAACAGCAATGAGAACATCCAGCGGCAGCTTAAGCAAAGCAGTAAAATTAATAAATGGGTTTTGCGGTATGTTTTCCCTTGTTATAGCCGCTCAAAGCATGTTGTTATACGCATAACTACTACTTATGGTTGCTTCTTGCTTGTTGCTGTTGCTGTTGTGTCTTCCTGTATGCATTGCCGCTGACACGTTGTTACTGCAAACGAAGTTGCTAATTTTTTAATCACCGCCTTCTTCGTCGCCGCCGTAGCCGCTTTATTGGCAAAAATTTTGCAAACCATCCGCCAAAATACAAAGCACGCACATACCGTCACATACATGAAACAGCGGCAAGCATTTTATAAGCTGATGTGTTAAATAAATATGTTTCAGGGTTAACTGGCGCTAGCGTTGCCTTTTGCGGCTGCATTTTAACATTTTGATCGTATTAATCTCATATTTCAAATTTCCGCTTACTCAACTGCATGTGGCATATGCGTTATTTAACATGCGGCCATATGCATATATAACCATTTATGTGTATGTTTGTGTGTGTGCGTGTTGGCAAATTATTGTCAGTTATTAATAATTTCAATAATTTCATGGCATTTGTGATGATTTGTTGGCATTTGTTTTCAAGAAACACGCCCACAATGCGGTTTAGAAATTTTAATATTGAAGTTTTGTTAAGCTCTTGTATCGAAGTCCGGCTTAAACGTGGGAGTAGCTATGAAAGAATGTGTTGCCAATATAATGTGGATCGTAAATAATTTACGGACTTGCATGCATTTTTTTGTGGTTGCTCTGAGAAGCATTCCAGTGTGTCCTATCTATCATAATCTTTCATAGTATTTTATAGTTTGTTTCAAAGCTTTTGTCTTAATTCCGATAAAGTTGAAAACCCCGATATTCCACTTATCTTAAGGGGTTATATATGTTGAGGTGCGGGAAAAGGAGGGAAATTTTGATTTTCTGTAGAGGTATATATGTAGCTAAATTTTTATGGAATACTTGGTAATCTGTAAAATCATCTCAGAAACATAAAAAAATACAAAAAGAGGCTTGCCTTGACTACGATTCCAGTCCATCAGCTCAACTGAAAGCATAAAACCTAACAAATTTCGTTAGTATGTAGTGTCTTGTGGTGGTGTGGACTTGTGGTGTACATAACCTATTCTTTGGAAATTTTTTCTGCAAACAGGGACGATTTTCTCAAAAAGTCTACTTTCATCATCTGCTGAATTGTATTGAAAATAATAATGCATAACATTGATATGAAAATTTAAACGAAAAAATGAAATCAGTCAAGGACAGTGCAAATAAATTACGAACAATTTAAAAAAAATATTTGAATCGGCAGAAAACTCTTGCGGCAATCCAAGTCACCATAACGACGTCTTCGGAAAAACATGATTTCGAGGTAATCGCGTTTAAAGATTCAAGTACACTTTTGCCTAGTGTAGCGGAGCAAGTTGCAAAACGCTATAACTGCGCTTCCACTGCCTCAATCTCTATACAATTTCTGAGATAACATTCTTAAGAACGTATACTTTAAGATAAAAGAATAAAAAAATCAAATTTTTGACCGACTTAAACATACATCCTTAATATAGGGTCTTACCAACTGTCCATCCGAGTAAATATGGTCGAGAACGCTCTGTTTAGCGCTATCTCTCTTTTTCTGAGTGTTAATTGACAAATGATTAATTCGACAGTATATATTTCTGGCTGAAGCAGAGTTTCATCAACACCTAATTAGCTATGAAGCTCCAAATCTCCAATAGAAAATCTTTCCTAATCTTGCACACTGATTGTAATTCTAAGGTATTGTATTTGAGGAACAAAATCTTTTAGGCCTAGCTTTCAGGTTGTAGTTTCTGCTATTTTCGGCTGAAGGTGAAATGTCGGAGTATTCCAGCCCTGTGGAATAATAAAATACGGAGTTTCGGCGTGAGTCGATGCATCATAATAATCGAAGATATCTCATTTATTCGCCGAATGGGTACCTTTTCTACACTTTGATGTACAATCGGCGCAATAATTCAACAGTAGAGCCGTGACCGATTTGTTCTTTTCAAGTTGTAGATGTTAATTATAACTAGTGAATCCCATAAAATAGGGGCCATCATCTCTCCTGCAGATAGAACAGCCGTTGCCGTCTTCAGAGCTATCCACTGTTTCCACTATTCGTTGTCTCTGTGGAGTGTAACCATGTTCGTAGATATTGATCATACGATGCAGAAACTCCTTCAGAATCCACACCCATTACTGCTGTAAATGTTTCTCACGTTGGTGTTTACAGCTTGCTCATGTCCAATATTTTACTATACACTAAAAGGGTTTTCAATAGAACGCTACAAAAGTAGACCGATAGGCACAGCAAATGTAAAGTTTGCATTTCAAGATATTCGAGTCAGTATCTAAAAAGCGTTGGGCATCTCTGTGACGTCGTTGTATCGAACATTGCGAAAAGATCTTAGCCTACATCCTTACAAGATCAAATTGACGCAAGAACTGAAGTCGCTTGACCAACAGAATCGTCGTGTGTTCGTGAATTGGACTGAGCAACATCATGAAAATGATCCGGATTTACTTCGATGAATCTCATTTCGGGCTGAATGGCTTCGTCAATAAGCAAAATATGGGTTATTGGCCATGAGTCACTATTGCATCCCTAAAAAATTACGGTTTGGTGCGGTTTATGGGCCGGCGGCCGTACTTCTTCCGTGGTGGTCACACACATTACTGTGAATGGGAATCGTTACCGCTCAATGATAACCGAATATTTTTGGTCCGAATTGGATGATATGGATTTGGACAATATGTGGTTCCAACAGGACGACGCCACAAGCCACACAGCGAATGTCACAATCGATTTATTGATCGGCAGTATCGGACGAAACCGTCGAAAATGAGTTCAGCGTCTGGACTTCTGCAAGTGTGCCTGTGGTGGCCATGCAAAAGGAATCGAGTTCCATACATAAAGGCTTGGAATGTACCTTCACTGGAATAAAGAATTTCATTGATATCCAGATCAAATCCGTCTGGACTTTTGGCAGCAGTCATCTATGAGAGTGTACTATTCGTTATGAAAACTATTTCAACAAAATTTCGAAATATTTTTTTTACCATTTCTTGAGCAATCTAATATCCTGAGAAGATCAAAAAGATGGCTACAGTTAATTTTTGTTTTGAGCAATTACTATTTATGAGATCTCACCTTTGACCTTAATCGTAGAAATTCAGCGATCTTATGCACCCACCACCCGCCGTTATAAAGCATAGACTGCAATTAATATTTGTATTCAACGTTAGTAGTGCAAAGTAATACAAAAGAACTATTGTTCTCACCGCCCACAACTTTCTCCAGACGACAAGGATTACACGCCGTCTCTTCGGCGCCAAGAAAACGATAAAAATGCATCTTCAACGCTTCAAAATGAAGTGCACGATGTGTTGCCTTTATTTCTTATTCAAAATCAACCAAAAAAAAGAAAATAAAATAAATAAGACATAATAAAATAAAATGAAATAAAGGAAAATGCGTATTGTATTGTAGGTTAAAAATCATAATTTTATTGCTTTTTCTCACCATTCTGCGGTGGCATGAAAAGTCGAGCGACAGGAAATGCACAGCGCACACACAGATTTGTATATGTATGTGTGTGTGTGCAATGTAACAACTTGTTCACATGATCTAATAAAATCTGTCAAAATACACTCAAAAGGCATGAAATCGATGAGAAAATATTTACGTTGGCAACACACACACACGCATACAACAATAGCACACAAGTGCATTGAAAAACTTGTAAGTGGAACAATAAAAATAAGTATAATCCTTAGCTGACAATTCACAGTTATATTTTCACTTGGTGAACGAAATGCAAACAAAAAAACACACACAAATAACAACAACAACAACAAGGAGAACAAAAGGCAAAAAGGTAGGTGAAGCTACATGTTTGCGTGTGACTATGCTACAACTCTATTGCCAGGACATACACACACAATAGAGGCAACAACATAAGCGGCAGCGGTAAAAAGGATCAACAACATGACCATGCGAATCCTGTTGTTGAGCCTACAGTGACGTTGCGCGCTGCTTGGTGCTAGCTATTGATTGTGTCTTTATTGTGTACAAACTGAGTGCACTGAGTGTGTGTGTTTGCGTGAGTTGGCCTATTGGTTTATTGGTTACTTGATTGGTATTTGGTTGGTATTGGTGGTGGTGATGGTGGTGGTGGTGGTGGCTACGACGGCGGCGGTTGAAATGAAGACATTACAATGAGTGAATTATGGCCTTGTCTAAATGCGTGTAAAAACCGGCATTGAAGATAAGAATTGAGAGATTACATTGTGTATGGCAAGGATAAGGCAAAAACCAAAGTAACAACAACAACAATACGAACAGGAAGAAATTGTGCTTAAGAATGAATGCAGCGTTACTCTGTATGGGTGTTGTTGTTGTTGTTGTACTGTTACTATAATGTTTGCATCCGCCTCCTTGTTGTGCTGTACGCTGCCTCCACACATTGCGCTCCTTGCATGTCCTTCGTCCGGCTGCTTTCACTACTGGCTGAGATTTTGGCTGTCAGCCGTTGTGGCTGCCAAACATCGGCTATGTGCTGTGACGTGCCAAGCATTTGCAGGCATTTAGACATCATATATTGTTCTGCATTTATTTTATTTTTGATTTTATGTTTTTTTATCTTTCTCCTTGTGTTTTATTGTATTTATATATATTTTGGTGTTGTGTGGCGGCACGCCATTTACAAGATGAAAGCGCAATTATTTCTACAATTTTCATTTATTCTTTGCAATGTAGCTATAAAAAGAAAGCAGCAGTAAAAGCAAGATGCTCGCTAAAGGTCACACACATACATACATACGGACGCACCAAATGTTGGTGTGCCATTGTTATTGTTGTTGTCTCTTAATGCAATTGGTAACTTGTTAGCAGCGTCCGCCAACACTGTCGATCAGGGTGGCAGTGAAAATAAAGTATATTTTCTTAGCTTCTTTACTCTTCCTCTCCTCCACACCTTTTCATGAACTACGCATGTATGTAGTTGTTGTTGTTTCAGTATTGCCTATTTGTTTCGTGTAATTTGTGTGTTCTTAATTCCAGTGAATTTTTTCGGCTCGTAAGTGGTTTTTATGTAGCAGTTTTTCTTCAACTTTTTACACCTACTAGCCGTTTTGTATCAAGAAAGTAATTTAATTTTTTTTTTGTTTTGTATTTTTGTATTTGTCGCTTGTCCTCTTACAGCCCTGGGAAATGGGAAATACTGTGTCTGCGCGTGTGAACCGTTGACTTATATACATACTCGTCTCAAATTTTATTAATTGGCGGACTTTTACTTGGCTCCACAGTATCTTGGTATCATCATTCGTGAGACGTGACAGGAAATTTTAATGTCCACAAGATGCCAATAAATTATGCAACCGAGTTGTATTAACCGGCTGACCAAAATGGTTTTGTAATCTTTAAAGAGTTTTCCCTATAGAAATATATAACAAAACGTATTAAATAAATAAAAAAAAAGATTGATCTGAGTCGAGCACGTACGATTCTAATTTTTTTTTCTTAAATTTTTAAGTCTTTCGTTTGTATCACTTTTAAATTTTTTATATTAAATGGGGTACAGCATTTGTAATATGATTGAGTATTTGAAGCTGGGTTTATGAATGAGCATGCATACTTATACTTATCTTCTGTTTACTGCATTGAGAAAGTAATTTTTTTGATATTTGAGTTAAGAGTGTCATCTTCTTGGTTTTCATTGATTTTGTTGCCAAAGCTTTCCAGACTTAAATTCAGTACAATTGAGTTTACATCGTTCTAATAAAACTAATACTTTACAAGGTTGGTCTACGAATAACTCGAACGTCCATAACACGAAGTTCTCCATAACTTGAACTCTTAAATTGGCAATAAACGTCAAATTTCATACAAATTACCTTCCATAAAAAGTAAGTATCTAAAGATTTTTTGTGGATTATGGTGATTCGAGTTAGTGAAGTTCAACTGTATATTTATATTTTATCCAATGACGGAAATCGGGTAAAATATATAAATATACCTTACCAAAATGAGTCGCTTTATCTTGAAGTCCTGAAAGTTGAGTTTATTGTTTATTGAGTTATAAACTCAATACTGAAAATATTTGAAATATCTTGTTATATTAGTAAGAAACTGTGGCGCATTCAAGATTACGGATTATCCATAATCTTCAAGTCTCAAGCTTTTTAAATAAAACATACACCTAATTATACTGACTTGAAATTAATAATAGATATTATACACACCGAGCTTTAATATTACAATTAAATATATTTTACTATGTATTTATATATGGCGATTTTATAGAATTTTTTATAGAAATATAAAGACTACTTGTATAAATATTATTACAATTTTATGCTTCCAAAATATTTGCTAAAAACCATTACACCCCGTACATAAACAGTAAAATTTCATTTAACACCAAAAATATTCAATTTTTATTTATTATATTCAATAAATGCTAAAATTAAACAGTATTTAACATTTCGCATAATTCGCATACGAATTAACTAATTTAGGAAGGCAAACAAAAGGTCCCGCACTCGTATATCATGCCATGAGCAAAATTACATCAACATAAATAGCATGCCACCAATAATATAATAATAATGTCATGCGATAAATTAATTGCACGACCACCTACGAATGAATTTGCATCTCCCAACAACACCTACCACCCACCTTTACACGGCGACGCAAATAAGTGCAGCATCAGCAGCAGATCAGTGGTCAATCGGCATTTTTCGCGTTCGGTCATCGGTGAAAAAACAAATAATTCGCGAACAGGAAAATTTAATTGATGAAGAAAAGCAAAATAAAAGTAATTTGTAAACTATTATTTGTGTTAAGTGTTTATTAAATCAAAAGTGTGTTAGTCTAAAGAAATGTGTAGTAAAAATGTATAAATTATTAGTGGAAAATAGCAATGGTTAAATGAAAGGTGTGTTGCTGTTGTGTGCAATGCTTAGTCGCTTATATTTTATGTGCTCGTTGGATTTTTTGCTTCAATGAAATTAAATATGTCATAAATGTGTGAAAATATTAAAAATGCAATAAATATATATGTATATATATTATATATTCTATTATGAAAAATGTGTGGAAAATTATTGCGCATTTTTTGGTGAAAATCTTAAAAGTCGCATGTTACAATACAAAAAAACTATCAAGTTGTGAGCTCGTGCGTTTTTGTTTTTTTTTTTTTGTCGGTGCGGTCGTTCGTTCGTTCATATTTCTTCATGAATTAAACTCTTGTTAATGACGTTTGAGGATAATTATAAACAATGTTGAAATGTAGTACTAGTACTATAATTATATAATTAGCAATCAAGCGTGGTTAATATGCATATATATACATATGTATATTTTATTAAAATTGTTATTAACATTTTCTCCGATCAGCACATTAATACTACTTGCATACATTTTATTATTGAACTTCCAAGACCTTAACGAAAATACATAAAAATATGTCACCACTTTCATAAATAGATAATTTAATTTAGTAGGTAGTAAAAATATTTAATTTTTTATTTAATTTATTTAAAAACATTTTAATAAAAAAATAATTTTTCATCTCGCTTAATTATCGCATTGAATAGGTCGCGCACTATTGTACCATGCCCAAAATTGCATTACCATAAATAGCATGGGACGAATAATATAAGAATATTTGCATGCTATAAATTAAATGCACGACCACCTAAGCATGCATTCGCATTTATGCATGCACGGACTTGTAACGAAACTTCCCAACAAAACCAACCACCCACAGCTACACGGCGACGCAAATAAGTGCAGCATCAGCAGCAGATCAGTTGTCAATCGGAATTTTTCGTAAGGTCATCGGTGAAAAGAAAATAATTCGCGAACAGGAAAATTTAAGTGAATAAAGAAAAGTAGTATTAATAGCATTAATAAATTATATTGTGGGTTTAGTGTTTATTAAATCAAAAGTGTATGGTGCAAATAAGTGTATAGTGAAAATGTGAAAATTATGAGGGGAAAAATTAAAAGGTTAAATAAAAAGTGTGGTGCTGTTGTGTGCAATGCGTAGTTATAATGCTTAGTTGCATATGCTTTTGTGCTTATTGGTTTTTCTTGCTCTAATAAAATGAAATGTGTTATAAATGATATAATAATAAAAATAATAATAATCCATTGTTTTAATAATGAAAAATGTGTGGAAAATTATTGCGCATTTTTTTGGTGAAAATCTTAAAAGTCGCATGCTACAATAAAAAATATATCAAGTGGTGTGCTCGTCGTTGTGCGATTTTTGTTCGTTTTTTCGGTGCGTTCGTTCGTTCGTTTGTTCTTTCATGAATTAAACACTTATAAATGTCGTGCGAGGACAATTATAAATAATATTTCAATGTAAGTTGCAATTCTATGATTTAATATTAGTGACCAAGCATAGTTAATATGTATATTTTTGCGTTTCTATTAAGGAGACTTAAATATTATTTGATGTTTTGCATAATTTTTGTCGTTAGATATTTTTTATACATATGTAATATTTTGTTGAGTAAAATATCGTGGTGTATTTTATTATGTCTCCTATATATACAACATCAATTGAGTTATGACTTTTTGTGTTGCATCATTTTTGTCACTCAATATTTTTTTGAAAAAGGTTTATTTTTTTTATTTCTCCTTGTACATATCTATTTAATTATGTTTATTTGCATTATTGTTGATGACATTATATAAGTTAATAAACAATAAATATAACGACAGAATATTGTTTAATGTTCCGGCAATTGCACGATCAAGAAATATGTTCAAGTTACAATACTCACACTTTTTTAATACCACATTCTCACTTTTCAAACTTGAAAGCCCTTTTGATATATATTTTCTCAAACAAGAAGTGTTACAAGTTGATAAACAAGAAGTAGTCAGCTAAGTAGAAAGTTTTGAATTGAAATTACAATTTTCAAAAAAATTTAAAATAAACGGTAAATCAAATTTAAAAAAGTGAACTTTGCAAAACTAAGAAAAGCAAAAAGTTGGAAGTTCTGATAAATTCTGTTTATACTCCAATATTGTTTTGGTATATTAAAATTTAATTATTGAGTTATTTATTTCTTTCAAAACTTTTGAAGAGGCGAGAGTGTTATATCGTTTCCTTGATGATGGCATCTCTGAAACTATAATTGAATATCAAGTTGCTTGCAGCCCACGTCATGTCTTTCATTTTATATCAATTTTGACAATTAGTTCTTGTGATCAATTTGAAAGCCAGTACACGATCAAGAGTGTAACGGCAGCGTAAGTGATTACACATATTTCTAAATTCCCTTCTACAGTACTCTCTAGTATTAATCGGGTCCTACACTGTTATACATCTGTATATATAGCAGCTAACGCCATTTTTTATTTAATCGCTCTTTGCTTAAGCAATTAATAACCGCAATTATGCCTTTTATTGAATTGTATTCAGGGTATTTAGCAAAATCGTGTTGTTACATAAGTGATTACACGCATTTGTAAATTCGCCTCTACAGTAATGTGCATAAAGCTTTTTCCCATAGTTCGATATGTAGTATGACGAGTGCGTATGAGTCAGTAGCGCCACAGCATGATGTCTGGCACTTCTGAAAAGCATTCACGCATTGTGCTATTGTGTGAGTCGCGAGTGTGATCACAATCAAGAAATGGCACATAAGAAAATTGTTGAGAAGATTTGAGAAAAATGTATTTTATATATATTTACATGGGTATATGTGTATATGTTTCGACCATAGTGGCTAACCGCAGCTTGAGAATTCCGCAATGCCAACAATTTTTTTTATTGGTTAAATCGCTTGACTTTGGCGCATCTTCTTCAGTGACAATGCGAACAATGCATAAATAAATATTACGCATACATAATCAGCAGCAGCAGCAGCAGCAGCAGTCAAAGCAACAACAATAATGTGTTTAATGTGTGCAATAAATGCAAGTTTGAATCACAATAAACAAACAATTACGACGCTGTGTCGCATCACGGCCATTTGTATGGGCCCGCTGTGCCGCCATTGTACATGCATTTGTATGTGTGTATGTTTGTATATCCACCACCCCTGGAAAAAATGCAGAGACACCAATGAAATGTGTACAACAATGGCGTTCAGCAAAAGCCAAAACAAAAAACTTTGCAACGCATATGCCAAAAACGATCGCCAATCGGTTAAAGTATGCGCGCCACAGGGTGCCCAACCAACCAACCAAGCAACGATGTCGTGCCGCAACAACCGCTGTCAACCATGGCAGGCTACTCGTAAGCGATTGTACTGCATGATGCATAAAGTGATATTGTGCAACATTCATATTCATTGTATGAAAAAGTGGTGCTCAGTGGCCAGTTGAGTGTGACTGAGGTGGTGTGTTCGACTACAGGCGTTGAGGGAGTTCGCTTGTTGCATGTTGCACACTTTGCGCCAAGGTGTCGGTATGCAAATTTTTCGCCACGCCACTGTTGCATCTTGTCTGGCACTTATTGAACTAGCAAATACATATGGGCATACTTAAGCAAATAAATGCTTGGAAGTGCGAAAAATATGGACTGGCGCTGAGTTGAGTCGCACACACAGGGGGTAATGTTGCAAATTGTTGGGGCACGCCTGCTGCAACATTATGGTGTACATTTAGTTGGGCTAATGTGGTAAGTTAGCTGTGCAATTCAGTGTATCTTTTCAAGGGTTTGTTTGTGTGGTAGTGAAATAAAGAGAACTTATTTTCGGCAAGCACAGAAGCTTTTTATTAGTCCTGTATATAATTAGTGATAATGTGAACCCAAAATCCCAAAGTAGACAAAATTAGGTCTAGAGATTGTCAACTGAATATCAGATAGTCAATATTCCTCAACCCCCATATAGGTTAACTTCGGGAGAGCGACTTTTTCTGCAAGTTCGTCAAAACCCAATATTATCTCTTAACATTGAAAAAATCTTTCATATATGAAAACTCGAAGAGCAAAAAACTTCAAGGCAATAGGTCCTTTAAATTCAAATTTACCACTGGTATTATCGAGGGCTTCAAAAAGACCCTTTAGAGAAAACAAAGAAATATTCGACAAATAAATGAAGAACTAAGATGAACATCTCACTATTCTCTAAATCATTCTGATCATTCCAAAAATAGATTATTTTAAATAATGCTCCGGCCATTGTTTCAAAAGCGTGTGTTAAAAAATTCTGTAAGTTTCCCCGCTCCGCAAAAAGCTTCATATTTTCAGAATGAAACTCCACCAAATACTACTATTGCCTTCGGACGAACCTCCTTCTCACAATTCGCAGCGACTAATGAGTGCTGATGGCATGCTGCGCGCCTGTTGTGTGGCAACACGTTTCCGTTTCTACTTAATTTAGTCGCGACACCCCCACAAGTGCGCGAAGCATGTTAAACAAATAAAGGAGCATGCGCAGCATTTATGTGGTGGCATATTCCAATTTGAGCAATCGCACCGCACGAGTCCTTAACGATCTCAACCGATCGACCGACAGACCGACCGACCGACTAAGCACAAGGCAGCCAGTCAGCGAGACATCAATCGACCGGATGTCGGCCGCATACCATAGAGTCCACTTTTGAAACGCGCGCGCCTTCGTCACTTCGTAGTATGTCGACAAACAAACAATTTTGTAGTTTTACGACAAGCTGCTACCCCTAGAAGATCAACCGCTCATCGTCTCCACACATCGCTTAATAAACTGAATACCTGTCTCGCGTATCCAACGCATCGCTTCGCATCCCATTCAGTTTAAGCGTCTTGCAAGGATCTGATGAATGATCTCATGTCGTTTTATGTGGCCAACTAGGCACTTTTATTGCCACTGCTGCATTGCTGCTGTCGCCGATTCATACCACATACAAGTGTTGTTATTGTTGTTGCTGCAGCTGTTCTTACTGTTGCAGCTCCAATGGTGTGGTGTGGAGATCGACGCTTTATGCTCTGTACTGCTACGTGTGCGCTCAACCTACTAAATGAGATCAAATGCGATAGCGCCATTCTATATGTTTGTATGCATGGCTGTGTAAGCAAATGATGGGCCATCCATGCAGTTGTTCTAGAATGAGAATATAGGTATGTTTGTATGTAAGGTGGTGTGTAGTTATGCGGTGGCCCTTAGCGTGGCGTTGAGGCTGACAATGAGCGGCGGTGATGATGGCGAGCGCCTCGTTTCACGGGTTCCCGCTGTTAATGCTTCATTGCCTGTTGTTATACTCGCATTATAACTATGTGTAGTATTTATTAATGCTGTTGTTGTTGTTGTGTGTGGTTGCTGCTGGCAATTGCTTACTTATTTGGTCAGCTCGTTTGCTGTTCGGTGGCTCTTGGCTATAATTCAAGCTTGTTGATGAATTCGTTCCTTTCTTTCGGCTTACTTACAACTGTAGTATTCAATTATTGCTTGAGGATAGATATATTCATATATGCTTTGGATTTTTCGGTTATGTGAAGGTGTTAAATTGTTTAAGAGTGGTCTTACAGCTAAGCTTTTGACTTGGATCTGTTTATTTTTTTTTAACTGTTAAAATATCGCAGGTTCGAAGATTAAATTTTTTCGTTATATAAATATTGATATAGATATATTCGATACCAGAGAGTATTGGGAAATTTCATTAAAATGGTATTACCACTATTTTAAATGCTACCAAGATTAGTTTTACATATTTTAGACATGTTTCACCATTGTGAATGATTCCAAGGACAGATTACTGCCCAAAACGAATACTTTACTACTTTACTTTTATTGGTTTTAACTTGAAATAAATTATAATGGTTTAAAGAAAACGTAAAGTATGGACTCGAACAATATTTGATAAAAAGTGTTTTTTGTTCAGATTAAGAGAAAGGGGGGGGGGAGGGTAAGGTTTGACAACTTTTGTTTTTCATTTTTTTTTTTTAATTTTTTTTCTGAACCATCAACATCTCAAGAATATTGCGTTAAAGTTTTAGGTCATTCGGAGAAAAACTAACGAAGTTACAGCAGGTTGAATAACAGTACCTCCAGCTACCTGCGCTGAGTGTACAAAACTTTGAATCGATTTTCCCAAATATGTCATTTTTAAAGTCGGTGACCAGCCTACAGAAAAAACTACTGTATCGATCGTTTTGAAATTTTGAACAAATATTATACATGTATATAGCTCTCGAATGACGTCGAGTTTTTAATTTTTAATTACTAACAATTTTACAATAACAAATAGGTCGATTTTTTCGTCTAAAATCGTCATTTTGGCTTGAAAATGGTACCAAAAATTGAAAAATTTAAAAATTAAAAAAAATCGACGTCAATTGAAAGATAAACTAATAAAATAAAGAAAGCATTTTGATTTTTTGGTTTCGGATGATCCAGTGATGCTGTAGGCTGGTCACCGCACAACAACTTTTTTTCGACGTGCCTGCAGAGATCGACGATAAATCCGTTATTGCTCGCTATTTTTCGATAAAACTTTTCTTTAAGTATCCTTCTAATGTTGTACTTTCATATAACAATAAGTACAGTAAACCTACAGCAATAATTTTTTCTAAAAAAATTCATGAAAAAAGGTCTTTTTTCGACGAAACAAACCTGGTTTCATTTGCACTGATCTCTTTAGTATTTCTTGAATTTTATTATTTTTGCGGTACAACATTTTTGTCGACATTGTCATTGGGGAAATTTATTGTTTGAGGTATATTTGAGAACTGCCAAAAATTCCACGGCTAAGCAAAAAACAATAGCATGCGCAATATGCGTTGTGCGATGCGCCGGTGCTACAACAAATCGATTGAGCTGACGCAATGCGAACGATTGTCTACCAAAATCCATGCAAATTCAATTATAAAACAACAACATACATATACAGAAAAGACAATTCCGATTTTGAGTTGCCGACGCACTCCAGCGACTTTGTAGGGAATTAAAGACTGGCAAAACCCTTTTTACATACTTTTTTTTATTTTATAAAAAAAAATTTATTTTATTTTTTTTCTGAATATTTGAATGACGAACAGTGGCGGTGGCTGCTCGATCATTGTCGGTGCGTAAAAGACTCGAAAAATGTTGAATAAAATTCATAACACAAATGAGAATTGTTCACACAGAGCAAGAAGAAAAAAAATGTTGCCCAAATCAAGAAAAAAGAATACATAATCAAAAAAAGAAAGAATTGCGCTCCCTGCCAAAACATGAATGAATCTGTTGAATGGCGAAATGCGATGGTATGGTGCTCGTAACCAAATTGGCAACACGCATGCGCAGACATCAACCGCGTCCGCCGCCTCAATGTTGGCGGTGTGTGATCCTGTCGCGCGCCCGTTATTGTCTCTCCTTCTTCTTCTTCAAGTGTCGAATTCACTTCGCCAGACCATTGTCGACGTGTCTTGTCGGTGGTTGTAGAATTAGTTGTTGTGGTTAGTAAAACATGGTGTAAATTCGCGCACCAACGCAACGACTGCTGAATTGAATTGCTCATCGGTAGAGCTATTTTATTTATTTTTTTAAATTCTTTTTTGACTGCCGAAAGTCGTCATGACTCGTGTTGTTGCTGTTGTTGAATGCTCTGATCCAATTTTTATATGAAAGCATCGGCGTTGAACTTCCTTTGGTGCATTTTTTCAACTTTTTAATTTCATTTTTGGCTCCACACTTTCTGTTGTTGTTGTTGTTTGGGTCTACGTGTGGTATTGTTTCAACCGCGTGCAATCTCGGTTACCCGACGCGGTCGCGTACCAAAATTATCTGCTTATCTTGTCTTGGCTCACTTTTTGATCGAAATGCAACTACTGCTACCTTTTGGGTTACTTTTTCACTTTTTTCTTCAATTTGTTGTTGTAGTTGCTGTTGTCGCCTGTTTTTATTTCGTAGTTATTTAAATTTATACGCTTTACGTGACACTTGTTAGCAGCTGAGCTGGGCACCAATGTTACGAAAAATCATATGAAAAAAGCAACAACAGCAGCAAGCACAAGTCTTCAGCCTCAGGGATGCGTTCGTGGTCGTGGTTTTCGCGCTTGTCATTGCATTCACTTTATGATCTTCGAATGCACATATAATTTAATACATATATACATATGTATATATGTATGTATAACCGACATTGCATATGTCTGTAGTCGTTGCTATGTAAATTATGCTCTCTGGCACTTTGATGATTTTATGCAAATTTTGTTGATATTTTTGTGACATTTATGTGCTCACTATGCCTCTTCACCCTTTTGTGAATATTTCGTAAATATTTTTTTATAATTCCACAGCACACCTTTAACATTGTTATGCAGTTAGTGGTATTTACTAGAATATATTTTCTTTTAATTTCAAAACAGTGAAGTTTTATGTAAAAGAATATATATATATATATATATTTGGTGTAGGAACCGCTTAAGCGACTATAGCCGAATCCACCAGAGCCCGCCTTGCATCTCTCCGTTTTGTAATTTGGCACCATTTGGAAATTCCAAGTGTTGCCAGGTCACTTTCCACTTGGTCTTTCCATCGAAGTGGAGGTCGTCCTCTTCCGCGGCTTCCACCAGCGGGTACTGCATTGAACACTTTCAGAGCTGGAGTGTTTTCGTTCATTCGTACAACATGACCTAGCCAGCATAGCCGATGTCTCTTTATTCGCTGAACTATGTCAATGTCATCGTATAAGTCGTACAGCTCATCGTTCCATCGTCTACGTTATTTGCCGTTGTCAATGTTCTGAGGACCATAAATCTTGCATCATCCAAGCTTCAGCGTCATATATCAGGATGGGAATAATAAGCGACTTATAGAGTTTGATTTTAGTTTGTCGAGAGAGGTCTTTACTTTTCAATTGCCTACTCAGTCCATAGTAGCACCGGTTGGCAAGAGTGATTCAGCTGTACACCCTTGTAGAATATTGTACCCCCCTCTATTTAGCTCTGCAACTCGTTTTGTTTTTCCCGGCAATAGATTGAAGAAGTCGCACGATACTGAGCCACTCTGTCTGAAACCTCGTTTGGTATCAAACAGCTTCGCAAGGTCCTTCCTGATATTGATGGAGCTTTTGGTGTTGATCAATGTCAGCTTACGCAGCCGTATTAGTTTCGTAGGGATACCAAATTCAGCGCAAATTCTAGCGAAAAATTCGCTTCGAAAAGTTTATGAAAATCAACTATCCAAGTTTTGTGACAAAAAATTGATGGAGGTTTGTATGACAAGTTCGAATAAAACGAAGCATATTTAACCCAAATCGGATCATTCTTATTAAGCCAAATTTTAGATTTCTTTTTATTAGAAATAGAAATTCCATTTTGTTACACGATTAAAAGAAATATAATGGGAATAATGTTACAAAAATTTGCTCCGATTCCTTTATTTAATTCATAGAAACATGGTTGCAGTCCGATAATAGTACAACTAGGTCAAACTGAGCATATAACTTTTTACTTTAAGTGCTAAGGTTCTTTTAAATAATTTTTCTTACTGGAATTATTTCCCAGTTAGCTTCATATAAGAGTTATGGTCTCCTTTGTCTTCTTCTTCTCCTCGTTTGCATCCTACATACATATACCACGTATCATTCTGTCAACCGTATTTGGTTACTGTTGCCTTATTAACACATCAGTAAACTTTTAACATCAGCTGCCACCAATCACTCTTAACAGCACACTCGGCCACATATAAGATACTGTCTCACCAACGTGAGGGGTTTTATCTAAAATGGCAACAAAGTTGGCAGTTGGTCAGGCTTCTTTCCGTCGCGATTAGATTTCACACGCGGCCCTTTTCGTCGGTTAGTCGTCCGCCTTCATTAATTTCCAAGTCATTGCTTGCGTGCGACTGGCGCTCGCAATATCAACCACTTGCTTGCGGTGGCGGTGTTCGTCGTTATTGGTGTTGATGACGAAGGTGATAGTAATGGTGATGGTTCTTTCACATATGGCGCCACTTGAAACGCTTCTTGGTTAAGCGTTGTTCGAGTGGTGTTAAATGACAAGTTCAAATCGATGACGCGCGCAATATTGTATGGGGTTGCCAATAGCTTATAAATATATAAGATTTTTGGTAGAACATAAATGTGTGTAACTCTGAGCAAAAAGTTTAGCGTATTCTAGAAATGTATAAAAATGGTGTTGGAAATATTTGAATTTCTCCTCTGTGAATAGTGTCATTTCTTACATTTGGCAACCCTTGAGACGGCCGCATGCAACCGCCAATCAATCCTTTAGATCGATGGAAATTTAATGAGAGAAACCTTCCAAGTCCGTCAGTGCATCAATATAAAAAAACAACAAGAAAAAATTTCTTGAGTTAGAACCAACGCCATTTTGTACAACAACATAAGGAAGCCCCGTCTACAATGCGAAGACCTCATATGCATATTCATGTGTATGTTTATGTATAACGTCTTCGTTATGCAAATGCATGAAACCTGCTGTGCTGTGCAGTGGTTTGTGGTCACATCAACCAGCGCCATCTTTACTTTGGCAATTTCGCTTTTTTGTTTAATCTCTCGCAGACAGCCAAAAATACCACCAGCAGGCATATTGACACATACACTAAACCGGAGGCTTCATCGGTCGGCAGGTCCAACAGTCTCTTGCACTACCACTGAGCTGAGCTCAGCTGAGCAGCCAAGTGTCGCGCACGAAGCCTCGTTGCACAGATGGAATTCTTCAGATTACCGCGGTATAAAAAAAAAAACGCAGAAGACAAATACACTTTTACTTAATCACTGTGATGGAAATATTTGACTGTTCTGACGCTGAGACCAAGGTATGCAGAAGAGCATGTGGGAGTTCATTTCGACTATATTTACATATACATATGTATATACATGTGTGTTCGATAGTTGCGTATGAATAACTTATTCCATTGCTTAATCATCGAGCATCGAGCCATCGCCCTGCAAACTCTCGTGAACTCAACGACGACCCACCAAAAGGATCACAACTCGCCAGTTATTCATATCTTCTTGGTTCCTGTATGTATGTATGTAGGTGTGTGGGTGTATTGCGGCATTCCTCTTGCCATTTTATACTGTGTTATGCCCTGTGTTTGATTGAACTTCTCAATGAAATATGCATGTTTGGATTTATTTACTTTTATTTGCACTCTCTGTCTGATTGCGCAATTTTTTGTGCTCTTTTATTTTTATATTTTATTTATTTGCGTTGCATTCACTTGTTCGGCCAGGCGTCATATTACTTGTATTACTATGCTCCATGAGCATATATATGGCGGCAATGCTGCTTCCCCACACATTAACTCACATATTTCGCAAGCCATCAGCTCAAATATCCTGCTGGTGGGTAAAAAAAAATAAAAGCGTCCAAAGAAATTGAATAATTTTCTTTGTCGACCAGTTTCTATGGCCACTAACCACTATCCACTAGCTACTAACATTCGTTTTTCGTTATTCATTCATTTGCAATGCTTCGCAATATCAGCACACACCGATTGAGGCATCGTTTTTACTGTTGTTTTTGTTGCATTCGTCATGAGTATTCCTGGCGGCGGTATGCAATTTATCGGATGCTGGTAAGTCACGATTTCATTGCTTCATGAATTCATCGTTTGGCAAAAATTTGCCTTGCATATGTTTGTATGTATATATGTATGAATGTAGAAAAAGCAAATAATCGCATGTCTATAGTACTTTTACGGACATAAGAGTTTGATATGTTGGATCATGTATGGTTACTAATGATATGTAGGAACTTTTGATTTCATTTTACTTAACTTAGTCGTTGAAAGTTTCAAAATGTTGAAGAACAAATATTAGAGTATTCCAAATAACAAATAGGCGCTTTTTTTCAGAAAATTGTAAAATTAAAGGAATTTGATTTATAATCGTGACAGTACATATTTCCATATCTAGTTAGTCATCTAGGGATTTTGATTCATTCTTCGAAAAATCGTAATAATAATTTCCTGTAAAGTCTCTAAATAAATATATTATGAAGTTGGTGGACAATGCTGATTCTTTAGTTGAAAGGAGAATTTCCAAGAGATATTTTTTTGTGACTAAAGTGCTGGGCATGTCTTAGGGTCTTAAGTTAAAATCTCAATAATAAGTACTCTGTTATGAAATTTTTTGTTTTTGTCTGTCATCAATACCAATCTAAAGTATTTCTGCGGTTCTGCTCGCTCGGATATTTCAAAACGGCGTTTGAGGGCGCAGCCTTGGAAAACCTGATTTCCTTACGAGAGTCAGTATAGGTCGATTTATCTGATTTAACTTCTACATAAGCTTGACTAGGCATCATCTTAAAGATTGTTTCTTCTTATATTCTATCTCATTTAAAATTAGTAGCAAAAGCTCTCAACGCTGTGTTTCATTAAGCTTTGATCCTTATAAAACTCTTTTACAATAATGAAAATGGATTTATATCTAACCTCTTCTAAACTGATGAGAATAATAATACCACTAATGTATTCTTAGGACATATCTAACCAGATAATTCATTGCCAACATAAGTACTATTACAACAGAAGTATCAGAATATTTTACCTACGCAAGTAATGCCAAGGTTCGCAAAACAAATTTATTTGCGATTATATTGGCTCTGCTATAAACATTTCCTGTATTATTTTATCAACTAAATATATCACACATGTATATGTATGTATATCTACCACTTACTGTTACATTGTATGAGCAAGAAAAATTAATTGCTATTATTAAAACGCACCATTACAATAACTATGTACATATATACATATGTATATATCTATATATCTATTAACAACATCAAAAGTAATCAATGAATTGCATACCATAGAGATATTTGCCGATATATGTACATACATATTTACAAATATTTATTTTTATTATTTGCCATTACGGTTTCAAGGCATCACAGTCATAACTGCTTGCGTCGCGACTCTAACGCTAACGATTGTTTGATCATATCGGCAAAACATATCTGATGTAATTATTATTGGCAATTGTATTACAATTCGCCGGTAAATACTCGCATACAAAAATACAAAAGCAATAGTTGGTTGTATCGAGCCTTTTTTTATGAAAAGCTAAATTAGGGTAAGCGCTTCACAGCTTTAAACAGTTTTTAAAATATTTTTTAATTTTTAAAGTATGACCCCTTAAGGTCATTATATGTGACGGCATGTTTTTTAGCGATTTTTTAGAATTCTTTTCTACGACCAGTAAATACATAGAGACTTATAGTTAATTTTAATTTAATAACATATATTTCGATATATGCGGAATAAAACTCACCGTATTTTTGAAAAACCTATAATTAGGTATATGGAAATGTTATGACCCGATTTTAATAATTTTTGGAACAGAGACACACTATTAGAAGAAAACAATTTCCTCTGAACTAAATTGAGATATCTGAGAGATTTACCCATATTTTCGGTTAAAATTTATCCTTAGGCGCTGAGTTCAACATGTTCGATATCTGGGGCCTTGAAAAGTTATGGTCCGTTTTCAACAATTTTTTCGTAAGTGAAGCCAGAGATGATATGCACTAATTGTGTAAAGTTTTATTCCGTTATCTTCATTGGTTCCTTATGTTTACATTATAAAGTGAAGGAATAAGATGGATTTCAAAATTGAGTTATAAGGAAAGTAGTAGCGTATTAACAGGGTGTCAAGAAAATATTATATACCGAATTTCATTCGAATCGGTCGAGTAGTTCCTGAGATATGGTTTTTGACCCATAAGTGGGCGATGCCACGCCCATTTTCCATTTTGTAAAAAAATCTGAGTACAGCTCCCTTCTGCTATTTCTTCTGCAAAATTTATGTTTCTGATGTTTTTCGTTAGTTAGTTAACCCACATTTAGTAATTTTCAACCTAACCTTTGTATGGGAGGTGGGCGTGGTTATTAGCCGATTTCAACTATTTTCATGTTGTGTGGTGGGGTATGTAAGAGAACCGACTGCAGAAAGTTTGGTTTATATAGCTTGATTAGTTTGCGAGTTAAATACAAATAACAGCCGGACGGACGGACAGACATCCGGATTTCAAATCTACTCGTCGCCCTGATCACTTTGGTATATATGACTCTATATCTAACTATTTTAGTTTTAGGTGTTACAAACAACCGTTAGGTGAACAAAACTATAATACTCTCTTTAGCAACTTTTGTTGCGAGAGTATAAAAATGTAAAAGCAAATTTGACCGAATTTTTTTTTTTTTGGAAAAACGTCTGGCAAAATTCCAACTTTTACTTTTTTTGTCTTTCTTTCGTAAAAGCACGAGTTTATGGTCTTACCTAAAACACTTATTTTTGTTTTTTCATTTTGGATTATCCTGTCAGGAGTTATGTTGACAACGCGGATGCACTTCTTTCTGAGGGGTCACCGGAAATGCCGTCACAATGGAGGGCTTAAATCTTTTTTTTTTAATTTAAATTTATTACATAATTATTCTTTAAATATGTATCTATAAGACAGAAAAAAAATTGAATCAAATAAATAATTTTTTTACATAGAAAAAAAATTTTGAAATAGGCCTTTTTTACTGACGAAACTCATTTAACACCTTAAAAAGTCTTTGAATTTTAAAAAAATCACTTTACTAGACATATTAAGTGAGCAATTTATGACTAAAAGTGTGTTTTTTTTTATCACATCATATGGGTAGACCGTTTTAACTCGAAGAGACTTTTTGGACAACTGTTGATTTAAGGCAAATAAAGAAATTATTAAAAATTTAAATTTCGTAAAGCTATTGAAATACTATTAATAAATCTCCCTAAAACTATTCAAACATATATTAATGAAATTTAAGATCAAAGCTTAAAGCTACTAAAATGTTCACCCTAATACATTTCAAATGTTGTTGTCTCAACGCATACGTAAAATCAGTATTTGATTGCGAAAGAGGCGTGACATACGCAATTGAAAATAGATCAACAACAATAATAAAGCGAGTTACCAGGGAGTACCATATATCCATATTGCTACTGTAAGTGCTACTTACTTACGAACATACAATGCCAATTAATAAACTCCAAACCGTCTGCGGCAATAAGACAATAATGTATTGGACGGTGCAACCAACTGACTAAGTGCACTCAAAGAGCACTCTGCTTCGCCGATATACTCATATCTATGCCAATTGTGCTACCGGTTGTTGGTTCACAATATTTTCATACAGTGTATGTACATACTCATATGTTACACAGATTACATAGTACTCACATTTCGCCAGTGGATTACAGTTGATAATATCATCAAAATAGTCTGTGTTAGACAGACTGGCATATATTTGCTTTTGTGGCGTTAATTACGTCGTCTTGTTGCTTTCTTGTCGTCGAACATATTTTACACGAATACTTGAAGTGATTTGAATTGTGATTTGTATAGCTTGTTTAAATGGCATTAACTATATTATGATATAAATGCATACATATGTATATCTGAAACTCAGTCAATCAAAATATATTTAAAATTTCACCACTCATTTGCCAAATAAAGCTTCATATTTCATGATAATATTTTCGTAAATTTATTGCAAAGGTGAAATGATGTCACAAATTCGCATACGTATTTATCTGATTGATAAAACAAAAAGTGGTACAAGACCACTGAATGTTAGCAACACTGTTTACATATAGCCATTATGTACATACGCTTCGGCAGCACCTACGTCGACCAACCTAACTATCATATATAATTACGTATATCAATTTTCTGCAGCCAACTCAATTGCTATGGTAGCCTAACGCCGTAGACGTAGACACGGCAGCAGTAAAGCCAGCGGCTATGATATCGACGTGTTATCAATTTGACGGTAGTTGTTTGTGTAGATTTACGTTAATAACGATTGATATATCTCTAACTTAACTCAGCATAGGAGATTATGGAGTACTAATTGGCCTGATACACATGATTTTTGGACTATAGACCATACTACTTTAGACTATACTAGTTTTTTGGGAGTTCCGCGATAATTTACTCAAACAAAATTTTTAAAATTCTTCTCATAAAAATGTTAAAATATTGTTTGCGGATAAAACAAAAAATTGCATAAAAAAATGTCGGTTATAAAATTTTTTTTTAATATTCCAAATATTTTTCTATTGGATCAAATATATTTATCTATGAATTTTTACATCCAAATCATATACGCAGTTGCAGAGCTAGATTTTATGCTACTATGACTCCACATATGAGTTCGCTAGCATTATTAAGCCATCGACGGAAGAAGTAAATATAATTTGCTTCGATCAATCTACATACAGTACGTGTGCCGGCGTATATTTACTATGTGAAAACAAGTTCAACTACCGAGCAATATGTATATACCATGAATATCATAGCTATTACTAACTACAACTATAGTTGAACTACAAACAAATTGAATTAAATTGGTCAAACAGCTGACGTGCATAGATATAATTATCGATTGTTGGCTGGAGAATATCTCAATAGCAAGTGGAGACTTTGAATTCGGTTGTCTTGTGGATCGTTCGTTTGAGATGCAGTTGTTGTAGACGTAATTGTAAGATGTAATGGAGTATTGCATAAGTTCTTATTACGTTTGCATTGTTAAGTTGTTTGTTTAGGTGGGATTTCCTTGTTTTTGCTTAATTCCGGTAGAAATATATATATTTGAAATAGATACAATTGTACTAACCTATTTGTGTGGCTAGAGTTATCTTGGTCATGGTTGTTGTAACCAGTTTTTGAAAAAAAAAAAATTGTATAAGCTATATTTCTGTTTATATTCTTCTTGCTGAGTGGCGTAGGCAACGCTTACGCGGTTATAGCCGAGTCCACAACAGCGCGCCACTCATTCCTCCTCTTGGCAGTTTGGCACAAATTGGTAATACCAAGTCATGCCATGCCAGGTCCTTCACCATCTGGTCCTTTCAACGGAGAACTTTAGTCTTCGTCTTTCTCTGCTTCCACCAGCGGGTACTGCATCGAACACTTTCAGAGCTGGAACACTTTCATCTATTCGAACAATATGACCCCTGCCCTTTTTATTCGCTGAACTATGTCAATATCGTAGAATAGCACATACATAGCTCATCATTCCATCATGTACGGTATTCGCCGTTGGCAATGTTTAGGGGACTGTGAAACCTTTCTTTCGAAAACTCCTATAGCCGTCTCATCGGCTGATGACATCGTCCACAGTTCTGCACCAGCTTTACACTCTTATAGAATATTGTACCTTCTATATTTAGCTCTGAAGCTCGTATTATTTTTTCCAGCATCGGGTTAAAGAAGACACACCTGCCTGAAACCTCGAACGTGTCGGATAGGTCCTTCCCGATCCTGACGGAGCTTTTGGTGTTGTTCATCGTCAGCTTACTCAGCCGTATTAGTTTTGGAAGCATATCAAATTCAGACATAGCGCCAGAGGCAACTCCTTTTCGTGCTGTCGAAAGCATCTTTAAAGTGGACAGATAGATGGAGTGTGTCGATACTCTTTTCACGGGACTTTTTCAAAATTTGACGTATGGTGAAGATCTAGTCATTTGTAGATTTTCTCCATTTGGGCTATATTTCTGATAGGAAGAATGAGATTATACTTTTTTATAAAAAAATCAAGCGACAGAGTTTGCGTCGTGTTAAGTTATGTTAAGATTTTAAGTAAAGTTCAGGTTCAATATTTTCATTTCACACTAACAAATTCATTCAGTGGAAATGAAGGCTTTATAATCACTGCATATCCTTCACAAACAACAACTGCTTAGCGCATTCCTCAAAGCAAAGGATATGAAAGTGTAGAACAATGCAAATTCCACAAGACCAAAAGCGAAATATTTCAAAAGTCTAGCAAGGCTTATTGGCTGCTGGATACATACACACACTTACATACATAGTCGCCAGTCTCTCTCAAAGCATTGATCATTTGTCAGTCAGTCCAAATGTCTGCGTCTCATAAAACATCGCCGTAGGTCTTCCGAGCGAAGATCTCAATTATATTTTAATAAACTGAAATGTCATGATTTCTTCCCTTCATACAAACATACATACATATAAACCGGCATACAAAACTTAAAAAACGCTCTGGTTCTCGTTTTCATTTGATTGTCATATCGCATTTATACTTTTGTTAATTTCTTTTTTGACATTTCATCCACATATTTGCTGTCATTTACTTGTTGTTGTTGTTGGTATGCTTCAACTGTCAGCTCTGGTGCGTTGATCCATTCCATATATCCTACTTATCCTCAACCAGCCGGTCGATCAGTGTCCGAGTAGCCGACGCCGCCGCCGCGGGCATAAATATCTGTGTAGTTGTTTTTGTGTTCTTATAACCTTTTCGTAGCGCTCTGCTGTGTTGCGCTTCATGTCAACTCTTCGCTTCCCTATGCGACCGCTGTTACCACTTGGCTGTCTTGGCTTGGTTGGTTTGTTGGACCCCGGAATTATGAATTGGCATGTTTTACATGTGCGGGAGGTCTCAAATTTTTCAACGTCTACGCTACGACGCCGATACTAGCGTTTGTTGTTGTTGTTGTTGCAATTTTTATTGTAATCCATTTATCAAAGAATCGTTTTCATCGCAGCGCCAGTATATCCTTGCCTTACCTGTTTGTGTATAAGCACTGCTCCTACTCACTTTATTATTTTTGTTAATTTTGTTGTGTTTTGTTTTTGTTTTCATTGTGATTTCATTTCATACCTCAATTGTGTCTGGAATTTGAACCTGTCGCATTGCCTTAAATGCTGTGAAATTGTACACTTAAAACAAAAAAATAAAAAGAACAAGAAAAAATGAAGGGCAACATATTAATGATTAACGAAACGAAACTTAAATCTAAAAAAAAAGAAAAACTGAAAGCGAAAAGACATATCATTGGAAATAAATACCAATCACTCAACTTACTTACCGTCTTCTACTTCTTTCCTTCCTACCTCGGTTCGTAATCAGAGATGTGTTCAAATGCCACCGAAGAAGGTTGTGTGCGCCGATCGCACAACATACTACTCGTCATGTGACAGTGTGAGGTCCTCTAATTGGTCTGCCAAGGCAGCAACATAACTACTTTGCTTATACATGATGGTGAATGTGAGTAATGTGAAGAAGTGTGGGTTGAACAGCATGGTTGGATATAATGTTCTGAAGTGTAAATGGTTCTGCCTCTGGTTTTCATATTATTTTTTTAAGTTTTTAATGCTGGTTATAGAATTTTCGATTTTTGTCTATTAATTTGAACTTATAAACATATAAATAAAGATTCTCTTTAGAATTGCCTGTCTTTGAGTTATATTGGTAAAGAGTTTCCTTAATTTTGGTCTTAAGAAAATTAATGATCTTCGGAAAAATCGTCCAGAACTATTCCTCATAAGAACTAGCTCAATATTTCACCCAGCGCTCAGTATTTTTTATAAAAAGAAAAAAATTTCTTGCTCTTCCAGAGTGATATTCGAATATTATGTTATATACTTAAGGGTCTTGAACACACCATATTTACATATATCAAGTCAGCGTCACCTACCAGATATTTGAAGATACTTAGCTCGTATGGTTTTCAGCACAGAGAGTCGTGCTCTATTCATGCCATTATATATATGCCATTGCATATATGCCATTCTATACAATATTCATATAAAAATTACTCCAATAATATAAATAGTGATGATACCACATTTCAGCAATAGTTCCACGACTATAAGCCAAATGACGTCACTTAAGCTGAGCGCCAAACAGATTTTGTAAAGTCGTCTTCAAAGTGTTAATCAAGGACGCCGACTGCTTCCAAAATTGGTTTAATATTATTATGCATTATATAGTACAGACATATGTAATTATATGAGCAATCATAAATGTGTCAGTTGAACAACAGGAATTTTTATGCCCCCATGGAATACCAAAATACTTTCACATAAGAATATGTACAAATACGATCCGTATGAGTATAGCACTCTTGATGAATGAGTTGACATTAATCCGCACACTAATCTCTGCCGGCAGCGTACAAAAACACCAAAAGACTGCATGAAATTGAAAAGAACAAAAAGAGAGAAAAGCAAAAAACACCATAAAAAGACAAATCTATCAAATGATTTAAAGATATAACATGAAAATCAGATATTGATCTTGTTCAATAATCACCCACATGTATACATATACATATGTGAAGATAGCATTTTATGCCTTTTTGCTGTGTAAGATTGTGAGATTGTGGATTCGGCAAAGGAGGTGAAAAATTATTAACAACTGATTTTTTTACTTGCTTATAAATGGAGCTTACATTAGTGAGGTTCGATGTTTTTGAAATGCATATTGGAAAACATTTTTATAAGAATGGCAATTTATAAGAATGGCACGTGAATATAAATTACTTAGTGATGTTCTTCAAGTTCAAAGAAGCTTTTGTGCCATGCTGCAGGTATAGCTAAAATCTGAAATAAACTCCAGGAACAACAGGTTACAATGCAAATTAAGCAGCTGAACAGTACAGATAATAATTACTTGCCAGTGTGAAATTAGTCGTCTATATACTGGTGTTATAGCCTTTTCACACAAATAAAATTTTGATTGAGAAACCAGATTTGCCCTTTACACTGCCGGCTACTCGATAAAAAAAACGAGTTGCATTTCATTTCGTTTAAAATTCAATTAAAAACATGTGTAGATTTTATTTTGTATGTTAAATCGATCTTAATCAGCGTTTTAATCGAGCAGAGGTCGGTTAATTGATCAATTAGCTTCTGTGTGAAAAAGCTGTTAGGTGAGGTATTTGAAAACAAACAAGTAAGGAAGGGCTAAGTTCGGGTGTAACCGAACATTTTATACTCTCGCAATTTATTTATTTACCTTTATTAATACTATATAATACACAATTTGACCCACATATTCGTCATATATATTGTATAAAGTCCATTGAAAGTTGGAAACTCTAATATTAGGTTAGAAGTACCGATATATGTGGCCTTAACAACCTATGGTCCGATTTCGGTGATTTTTAGAATGGGGCTGCCACACTATAAACGTAGTATTTGTGCAAAGTTCTGCATCGATATCTTTACTAGTGCTTACTTTATATATTGTAAAGTAAAAGATTCAGATCGTCTTAAAATTCTGGTATATAGGAAGTAGGCGTGGTTGCGATTTGGCCAATTTTCACAACATATCATTGGGATGTAAGGAAACTATTACAAACCAAGTTTCATTGAAATCGGTCGAGTAGTTCCTGAGTTATGGTTTTTGAACCATAAGTGGGCGACGCCACGCCCATTTCCCATTTTGTAAAAAAATCTTAGTGCAGCTTTCATCTGCCATCTCTTATGTGAAATTTAGTGTTTCTGACGTTTTTCGTTAGTGAGTTAACCCACTTTTGGCAATTTTCAACCTAACCTTTGTATGGGAGGTGGGCGTGGTTATTATCCGATTTCTTTCATTTTTGAACTGTATTAAAAAATGGCTAAAAAAAACGACAGCAGAAAGTTTGGTTTATATAGCTCTTTTGGTTTTGGGCCACGCCCACCCCCCCAAAAAAATTACATCCACATATGCCCCTTAAGGTGGGCGTGGTTTTTATCCGATTTCCTCCATTTTTGGACTGTATAAGGTAGTACCTAAAAGAAACGACTCTAGAAAGTTTCCTTGATATACCTTTAGTAGTTTGCGAGATATGTACAAAAAACTTAGTAGGGGGAGGGGCCACGCCCACTTCCCCAAAAAAATTACATCCACATATGCCCCTTCCTAGTGCGATCCTTCGTACCAAATTTTACTTCCATAGCTTTATTTATAGCTTAGTTATGGCACTTTAAGTGTTTTCGGTTTTCGCCATTTTGTGGGCGTGGCAGTGGTCCGATTACGCCCATTTTCGAACTTAACCTTCTTATGGTACCAAGGAACACGTGTTCCAAGTTTCATTAAGATATCTCAATTTTCACTCAAGCTGCAGCTTGCACGGACGGACGGACAGACGGACGGACAGACAGACATCCGGATTTGAACTTTTCTCGTCACCCTGATCATTTTGATATATATAACCCAATATCTAACTCGTTTAGTTTTAGGACTTACAACCAACCGTTATGTGGACAAAACTATAATACTCTCGTAGCAACTTTGTTGCTAGCAACTTTGTTGCGAGAGTATAAAAATAAAATGCCCAACGAATATGCTTGGACTAGAATAAAAGTAGCTTGAGAACTCTAAAAATGTTCTGATAGTCAATAATATAACAACTGAATTTCAACCCCATCCTAATATAATATATATTCTATAATTCAACACTCCCTGATGCGCCTGTCCACACAATTTAATTGGCGATGTATATTGGCACTTAATTTTTACTTCCGTCAACTCATTTCAAACTGTAGTTATTAAATATTAAAATTATAATGATTCATCGGATACATTGGCATGCTCCACTTTTTATCGGATAAAATTTGATTATATTTATTTTAAAAGATCATTTTTATATTATTGTTCTGGACGGAATCAGAAAGTGATAGCTTCTCATTTTCTCACTAACTTTCTTTTTATTCTTCTTTGATGGTGTAACTCTAAAAATCATTCTGAAAGTTGACAACACTTCATTTGATAAAGAGTTGACAAGGCCTAGATACCGGGACCGATAATCTTGGTTTGCTTTATATTCAAAGATCAGTTCAAAGTTACATTGGCTTTATTTAAATGAAATCAACAGCGAGTTTAAAGTAAACATTTTTCAGTTTTCTTGGATACATGATTTCATGAAGTCAAGAACTCTTTATTTAGAGAACTTATACATTACGTATAATATTTAACCCCTACGATCCCATTGTACACGTTTGGGTATAGAAAAAATGTCACAGAAAACCCTTGCGAACCCATTGTATTCGCTTGAGTAAAATAAATAGAAGATTTTTTTCTGTACCCAAGCGAGGATCGAAAAAAAAATAATAAAAAAATATTCTATACACAAACGAGTACAATAGGATCGAATGGGTTAAAGTCATACTTGTAAGATTCTATAAGCTTATGTACTTTATATTACTTAAGTAATATGTTCGATAGTACCTTATATGCAATATCATAAAAGGTTTTATATCTTTTTAATTAATGTGATAGGGTCCAAGGACAGAGCAAATGTCAAAATGCATAAACTGACTAAGTCAATCAGCTCTTTGACTTCATTATGTTGGCTTATTAGAATTTAATTTTGGACTTTATTTGCTTATTTTCTATCTTCTAAACACTGAGTCATCAAAGTTCAATTATTACCACCCATAGTACTTAGCAGCAACAAAAAGGCTAATTTATTCAATTACAGTTATTCATAAGTAAATTAATAAATAATAAAAATATTAATGGCATACAAAAAACTTAACTTTAAATCAATCATTAAACATACCATTAAATACGAAAAGTTAAGTTCGAAAAACCATTGATATCTTAATTCATGTGTTAACAGTAATTTGTATCACTCGCACTCCAATAAAACTCCTAATGAGTCATACTTGAGAAACACCTTTAATATTACTAAGTATTAATTTTTTTCTTTCGAAAAAAATTGTGTATAAACTGAAAGAATTTTTTGAAAATTGTCAGCGCATAATTAAATTAAAAATATTGTTTTACTTATAATATTATTTTATATATAATATTTATAACATGAAAAAAATATTTGGGCCAAAGCTTCAAATTAATAAATCAGAATTTCTCTAATCCAGCTAAATTGATTTTTTAATAAAAAAATATATTAAAATTTTGATTATCAAACATTACATAACAAAAATTCGTCACAGTAGGCCATTGCCAGCATATTTTTACGATAATTGAAAAATAATTTCAAATTTTTTCATGCATTCTTTATGAACAATGGGTAACTACGTGAACATACGATAATATAGATTATAGATAAGCGAATACTATAAAAAGTGTTGGAAGCGTTGTCACTTCAACGGTTAGAACGTATTATTCTTAGCCTAATGTTTGCTAAGTGTCGTATCATAACAATTTGTATAAGGCATTCAACTACTTCTGTGTTATGTTTTTTTTTTTTTTCGTGAATATGTCAAAAGAGCATAAATTAGGTAAATAATTAATATTTAATATATTTGGTGATATCAACAGGTGTCTTCATCTGTAAATATTTCGTCTGAAGTGCGACTGAATTTTGGATATATACATATAATATTTTTAATGATGTCTCAACTACATGGAAGTGCAAATATTTTTGGTGATATATTTTGGTGCCATAAAACCTTTAAAACATACATTTAACATTGGTTAGGTGTCCCAAAGTAATCCTAGAGCTCTGAGTTGCAAACAAGGTTTAGTACGGGTGCATAAACGAGAGAAATTTCTATTACATATCGACCGATATACACAATTTAAACCAATCTATTTCGCAAACTCTTAAAACTAAATCAATTAACATTGGTTGAAATGAATTTAATTGAAGTCAAGTGGTTCCTAAGATATGACATTTTAAAAATTTTCGGCCTCCGGAAATATTTTTTCTAGATTTTCGGGAAAAATCAACAGTTAATTGGTCGATCAGATGTATAAATTTCATTAAAATCTACTGAGCGGTTTTCAAGGTACAGCTGTCACCAGTTCAAAAAACATAGTTTTTGTGGTGGAGTGCCCGAGCGCTCTTTGTTACTTGTCTAATAACTCGAAAAGTAATTATCGGTTCAACTTCAAATTTTCAGAGAATATTTTTAAGATATACTTAACGATTGAAATATATTGAAATATTGAAAATCTTGACTATCCCTAAACCTTTTTACGATCAAATTTCTTAACTATTGTAATCCACTTATAAGGCAATCCGTCTTAACTATTATGTACCCTACGATATTTCATTGGCATAAAGAGCAGAATTTGAAGTGATAAGCAGAAGCTTTGCCAAATCAATCTACTCTTCTTTGATATAATATCTCAATAGCGATCAATTTCCTCGAATTCAAAGCGTCTGACGACCTTGTCCCTCTCTTCGTTTATCTCTCACTAGAGCAAATAAGTGTAATCCACAAACTTAACGGATTTCGTGCAAACAAAGAGAATCACGACGCATCGCTTATTGTGTTGTGTTTGCCATGCGCACGAATGAGTAATCGTTATTATGATGAAATTACACTTGACCTCTGAAGACGCTCAAAAAAGGTGTTGGCAATTGTGTTAACACAAATTATATTCGAATATTTATGAATCAAAAGCAAATATAATAAAATTAAGTTAAATGAAATGACGATAAAGGGAATTAAATGTAATAAAATAATAAAATGAAATAAAATAAAATAAAATAAAATAAAATATAAAATATAAAATATAAAATTTAAAATATAAAATATGAAATATAAAATATAAAGTATAAAATATAAAATATAAAATTTAAAATATAAAATACAAAATATAAAATATGAAATATAAAGTATAAAATATAAAATTTAAAATATAAAGTATAAAATATAAAGTATAAAATATAAAATATAAAATTTAAAATATAAAATATAAAATATAAAATTTAAAATTTAAATATAAAATATAAAATATAAAGTATAAAATATAAAATATAAAGTATAAAATATAAAATATAAAATATAAAATTTAAAATATAAAATATAAAATATAAAATATAAAATATGAAATATAAAATATAAAGTATAAAATATAAAATATAAAATTTAAAATATAAAATACAAAATATAAAATATGAAATATAAAGTATAAAATATAAAATATAAAATTTAAAATATAAAGTATAAAATATAAAGTATAAAATATAAAATATAAAATTTAAAATATAAAATTTAAAATATAAAATATAAAATATAAAGTATAAAATATAAAATATAAAATTTAAAATATAAAATTTAAAATATAAAATATAAAATATAAAATATAAAATAAAAAATATAAAATATAAAATATAAAATATAAAATATAAAATATAAAATATAAAATATAAAATTTAAAATTTAAAATTTAAAATATAAAATATAAAATATAAAATTTAAAATATAAAGTATAAAATATAAAGTATAAAATATAAAATATACATTATAAAATATAAAATATAAAATAAAAAATATAAAATATAAAATATAAAATATAAAATATAAAATATAAAATATAAAATATAAAATATAAAATATAAAATATAAAATATAAAATATAAAATAAAATAATAAAAAAATAAAATAAAATAAAAAAATTATTGAATAAAATATAAAATATAAAATAAAATAATGAAAAATAAAATAATAAAAAAGTAAAATAAAATAAAAAAATTATTGGATAAAATAAAATAATTTATTGAATAAATTATATATATATATTGGTATGAGTCTAGCAGTAGGTATCATCATTCGGACATATTTAATATTACACAATTCCAAAGCCATTATAATACTATAAATCGTGAAATAATTGAGTTTGAACACCTCGGCTAGGTGTTGCTGTTAACTTTTAAGAATTGCTTACTGCAAGCACGAATGAATGAAATGAATCAACAATTTGTACACACTTACATATTAACACACTTTCGCCGCAAGCGAAATGAAATTTATTTATGTACTGATTTATTTATTTACTTATGTGAAGTTGTAAGTAAATAATCTTGGAACTTCTGTATTAACTTGAGCAAGACTGACAACTACTTGACATACCCACAACAGCTAGAGGCGCATACGCTCTCTTAGGCATTTCTTTATGCTCGTTAGTCGCGGAAGTGAAGCACCTTTCACGCCATAAGGCTTCATCTTTGTAAATATATATGTATAAAAACTCTCTTTAGTAGCCTACAAAATTAACTCTTCGCATGATGAGTGAACCTCGCATGTAATGTATACATATAGATACAAAAGTGAGTAACCATCGACTTGTTTGTATGTATTAGTATCTAATTTCGCAAATTGGCAGTATATCAAGTGTATTGGCGGTGTAAACACACGCTATTAAGCCGGATAGTAAACGTATTTCCTTGCAAATTTACGTAAATTGATTTTTTAATTGAGAAAAAGAATATTTTGAAATTTTGTGAATATTGTATATTTTTGAAGAATTATTATATATCGATTGTGTTTGGTGGAGCATGGATGCTGGTGCGTATACTTAATTATTGAAGAAACGTATTTGAAGACAATTGGAATAACTGAGTTTTTTTCGTAAGTTAAATACTTTTGTAAGGCTACAAGTTAAGTGCACATGAAAATTGAAACAATTTCTAGAAAGGGTGTTACCCGAAAACCTATGCATGTACATTTTCATCGTTAAATTTATAGAATTTCACAAAATGTTAATCTTATCTAAGTGAGAACTTTCGAGTTCTTATTTGACGTAACTTCGATTGGCCCACATTAAACGAATTGCTATATACAAATGTACCTAGAGAAGGTAATAGAATGTGCCGTCTTACGATTAACATAACCGACAACAATGAGGTGTGTTTTGTTATCTTTATTGGCACTACCAATTGATTAAGTGTATAGATTTAATTGTTTTAAAAATATTTTACTAATTGTTTAACGTATGAAATATAATTTCGTAGATTAAATTTGTGACCGTGACTTTATTACTCGACCGATTTTCTGAAATGCGGTAAATAATATTTTTTAACACCCTGAGGTTAAGGACGGAATATGGGCGAAATCGGTTTACAACCTACTTCCAATATAACTCAATTTTGTATTCCATCTGATTTCTTCACTTTATAATGTATACATTAGAAACCAATGATGGCGGAATAAAATGTTAAACAAATATTGCATTTGAGCTGTAACATCACTTTTGGAAAAATTGTCGAGATCGGAATATATTTTTTCAATGTCCCTGATATCGAACATGAAGAACTTAGTGCCTAAGAGTAATTTTTTCAACGAAAATATTGGTAAATCTCTCAGATATTTTAATGTAATTCAGAAGGAATCTTTTTCTTATAATAGTGTGTCTCTGCACCAAAAATGGTTAAAATCGGGTCATAACTCCCATATACCTAATTACCTAATTGCACTCGAGCTTAGCCTTTTATTATTTGTGCTTAATCTGAAGTTACTTTATATGTAAGTAATCAACGGTTACCATTTCTATGGAATTACATACCCGATATAGCGCTCCTTATTGACCTTAATCGTGACTATATACATATACTTTCGAAATCCACAAACTTACTTACACAACAAATTTAAATTTTTATAAACGCAGTGTTAGAAACCACTTGGCAACTAAACAAATCCATGACCTGTCCACATGGCTTCGCCCATTGAAAACCGCAACGAACTCGTTACTATAAAACAGTTGTCGAGTTATATAATCGGCAAATATTTGAAATTTCTGGTTTTTAATGAACTAATGAATTACGTGGATATTATGACGTTTTGTTGGTGGCGGCATAATGTCTGGTACTGCCCGGTAAAAATAGAATTTGTAGAAAAATACATATAAATAGCAAAGAACGAGTTTGCTACGCTCGATTTACATTGAGCATTTTCTTATATTTGGCACGCTTCGACTATTTGAAATCAATTTTATTTCCATATAGTTACAAAAATAAAACAAACAAATATATATTTTCTTGGGAACAAAACCGCATAATGTGAATATATCAAAGGGTTGTATTATAGCTAAATACTTAGCAACAAGGCTAAGGCTTCTATCACGTTATCCACGTATTTCACGAGTCGATATAAATACGGTAGCTAGCACCATGCATAGACCCATTCATAGTTAATCTGTTGATTTAGCCGGTGTTGTGAAGTCAAGTCTCCCAGTTTCAATACAGTTTAAATTTTGAACGTGGTAAGTTATATTATAAAAAGTAATATTTATGGATGTTGCAAGGGATAGGAAGAAAGGACCAAATAGAATAATTTACGCTTGAGGACCAAATAGCAACATTCTACTATATTCGCAAGCCCTGTAAGAACCTGAAATAATTAAAGGTTAAACCATAAGACAGCTAAAATTCCTCATTGTTTCTGTAGTCTAGATTAAATTTGCAAACCAATTCGATTTTATATGGATATGTAAGTTGCAGTGAAGAGAAATTCACGGTATTCTGGTTATCATTGGAACTCTTGTCCCTATTGGCAAGGGTACGATTTTCACAAAATTCTTTTGAGGCCAAACATTCGCCTTAGACAGAAACAGATAGTAATCACTTGGTACCAGGTCCGAACTATAAGTTGGATGTATACATATCTTCCAATCAAGCTCTCCGAGCTCCTGTCGAGTCACTATCGATGAGTGTACTACTACTACTGGTCGCTTCTTCATGATTGTTTCCTTCAGACAATCCAATTGTTCATAGTGCAACTCCGAAAGAAATCGAAGGGAAACAGATCATTGTTGATGATTCCATGAACAATCCCACCAAAAATATAGCACAAGGTCTTTAACCGTTCATTCTAGCTTGGTTACCATTCGCACCGACACACCGCGATTCAACCAAGACAGTTTTGAGTTGACGGTATCGTTAGTGATTAAGTTTTCATTAGCAGTAACTTCCCGCTTTAGTAGTGGATCGATTTTGTTGCGAGTCCTAAATGGAAATTCGGTTCTTGAGGTTTCTTTTTGTTTCTAGCTTTAGTTAAATGCTTTCAAATGGAGACCAATCGAAATGTTATTTAAAAGACGATCTGAGAATTTTTTTAGTTTGAAATATTATTTTCCTCAAGCCTTATACCAACACCGCAAGAAACAGAATATTAAAGACATCTTGAAATCAAGGGTTATGAACTTCGATATTCCCTACTTTTTTAAAGGAAACAAACACAAACAATTAAAATTTAATGGGGAATGTTTATTATCATTCGAAAGAAAATTTTTGACATTTAATTTAGATTATCTCTTTCAAATGTTGGCGCGGCTACATATGTCTCAGATATTGCATCCGTTGAGTCAATTTGTCGATGACTTGTTAAAGCCTTTCGACTGGTAACTGCCGAATGACAAGCGTGATGTTTTGTTCCAAGGCCTAAATCGAATCACGCGTCGAGCCGCATATACTTTAGACTTTACATATCCCCATTATATACTAGATAGCTAGCTTACGTGTACTTAAAGTTAAATATTCAAAGGTTAATCAATTTTCCAATTAATTTCCAAATAGTAACTAACGTTTCTCGTTTTTAATAACTCAATTAAGTAACTGCGTAAGCAAAATCCTCCGATCGTTAAATATATGAAAATATATTAACGATCAATTGCGAGTGTCGGGGGAAAAAAATCCCCAAAAATTTTGTGCTTAACTTTATAAGCTCCTCAAGCACGGCCAACGTCAATTGTGAACGCAACATTTACAATTTATGCAGTTATTCTAGCTGTAAACCTCAAATATTCATAGAGCTATAGATACATATGTACATACATATACTAAGTCCAATATGGTACCCCACAGCTTTAGCACGCGCTTATGTGGAAATTCCATGCTCATTATGGGGTTTTCCCGCATACGATAGCTACCTGTTCACACAGCTTGCGGCCAGTAGTCGATCGTTAAATATTTTTTTTTACACAACCCATAATTGTTGATTTCGAATATCTTCGTTTAATTAGTTTGCAAATGAAATGTTGAACTCAACTTTGGTCGCGTGTGCCATACCCACTGTCCATTTAAAGTAAACAACTAAAATCAGTTAAGCTCTTCATTGAGCAAAGTTTATTATTGAATCGCATTAATTAATTGTTTATTTTCTGTTTAATTGCAGTAACTGGCGCTCAACATTCAACAAGTACTTTAACGCGTTTCAAGTTCAAGTGTGTGTGTGGCGCTCAATCATACGAAATGTGTTCACGACGTGTCAAGAACCTCAAACAAATAATGAATAACAGTAACACAAGTAAAACTACTTTGAAAACAAATGTACAAATGAAAGTGATTGAATTGATTATGGAAAATCTAGTGGAGCCTACCACGCGAGCTAATAAAGCGTGCAATAATTCAAGCTTGCCTAATGGGCGCATAGCAGTAACTAAAACGTCAACTGATACTAGTCCATTGTACAAGAAGCTACTCTCCTTTACTTTGTTAACAATGCTGTACTTCGTCTTCTCTTTGCTCGCGCCGGCTTTAATAGAAGCAGCTCCCGTACCTTGGATTAACGCTTGCGGCTATGAGCTCGCATATGACGGTGCGAATGAGCAACCTGCTAATACAACCTTGGGTCGTGAGGAAAGACGTGTGGTAAGTGATAATACATATGTATAAAATAACTGTGATAAAAATTGCTTAAGATAAAGCCAGTGAAGTCCTTAGAGTTTTTCAATACCATATTCCAACAAACAGCTGTCAGAATTCATATGTAGAAGCTTCGTGTGTGTTCATAAAATGCGCTTCGGACTTCTAGTATAAGCTCAGATATTTATAATCGATTATATATGGCACTGATTTTCCTTCCTTTTCCTTTACCTCGACACCATTCACTTTGCTGTTTCCAAAAATTTTTCTTCGTTAGATCATTTAATGTTTTTGGAATCAGTACAAATTGTGCTACAATTTAAAAAAAAAGTTGATTCAATCTTTTTTTCCATGAGATCAAAGAAACAAAGAGAGACAATACTCTATGGAATTGAAATTTCCGAACTCAGTTTTAACTTATTCGATATTAGGCAAAACTGAATATTCAAAAATTCGTTGAATTTCCTCTTAGTTTTTCTCTTTATTATCATACGATAAATATATTTATAAATACTTTCAGGTTTTATGCCAACTACGTGGAAATTTGACCAAACAAATGAGAACCCTCAAACCATATATGGCTCCTAAAAACTTTTCAGAAGTTTGGGATAAACACCAACATACGTATGAATTTCTCAAAATAACTAGAAAAAACAAAGTAAGTAATACAAACATATTTTATTTGTAGTTCTAGTGTTATGTCATCTCATTTGCCTTGTTGTGATGAATGCCTATCATATCATGCTTTTGCGTTAAAAACTTTTTCATCATTCAACATTTTCATTCACCAACTATGCTACTTCTTTCGCTTTCGTATTACTAACTTAATGTTTGCTCTCTGGCCTCTTAATGCGGCCTCTGCTCGATTAAAACGCTTATTTAGATCGATTTACCATACAAAATAAAAATCTACATAATTTTTAATTGAATTTTAATTGACTTGAAAAAAAAAACAACTCTGCGACAAAAACGTTTGATAAAAAAAGCTACGTTAGATGTCGTTGCTGAAAAACATTAATAAGGTGATGAAACTTACCAACTTCTTAAGAAAAGCAAAAAACAAAAATGATCGGATGAAAAACAGCTGATCGGTTATCGAGTAGACGGAAGTGTGAAGGGCAAAAACTGGGTTTTCAACCAAAATTTTAATTGGTCAATTAATTTGGCTGTCTAAAAGCTGTCAGGAGAGTCTATTTTGAAATAATTAAAGTTCAATATAAAGCACATTCATTGATATACGGATATCATTTCAAATTAGGTCACCAGGAAAGCTTAAGGATCTTACCCACGCCAATAATAATTATGTTAGTGGTAGGTCAGTAGATCATGTGAGCTCATATATCCTCTGTGCTGAAAAAGCTCACAAAAGCTTCGTCAATTGAAAACTTAAGCACCATATACCGTCTACACCATGTATTAACTATGTATTAAGTGTGAATAAGTATAATTTCGCATTTGTATTTATTTATGTACATATAAAGCACTCACTCACTCTAAACAATAGCTTCAAAAGCTTCAATAACGTATTAATAATAATAATTAAATAAAGCCCGTTAATTCATTCATAAACAACAAAAATTAATACCATTTGAAGCAAAAGCTTGCAGAAATTAATGGCAGTTCAAAAGCTTTACACACCCACTGCTCAAATTCTTATCAGCTTATCCTTCAACGGCACAGTGGAATTCTTTTATACATTTAGGCAATAAAAAATAATTTTCTGTGCAAAATTTTTTGAATATTGAACAAACGTTATATTACTTGCTTGAAAATCAAATCATACATTTTTAAATGATTTTTTATTTTATAATATTGAATTTTAATTTCAATAATTTTAATTTAATTTCAATAATTTAAGTTAAGTAAACATTTAATTTTCCACACGAAAGTCAGCAATTTTTGTTTTGTCTTTTTCGCTCATTACACAGGTTACAGTTCCATGGCACGAAGTCGATTACGACGACCAATTAAATGAGGTAACCGCATACGCTCTTTTATCGATATCAACTCGATAACTTTTGTTGCTTTTGCATTTAGTTTTTCTTTGAAGATACTAGTATTTATGTATTATAATTTGCCATTATTATATATAATACTGACACACTGTGCCAACTCAACTGCTTACACACGCATAAAGCTTAAATAAATTCGCACTTTTACCCATAGATGGCTCACTTCTTCTGCGGCACTTTTGTATTATGCAAATATAATTCATTGGCATTTTCTTGCTACAACAAATGATCTAATTGTGCTATTCCTGAACTGAGTGACTCGGGTTACATTACAATACGTTTAATTGCTTGACCAATTTCTAAGTACTTACAATGCATAAATTTGTTTGTACGAGGCGGCACAAACAATTCTGCAGAAAAATTGAATGCGAGAAAACTGACAGATCGATCGTCAGCGTCACTATGCCCTCTCGGTCACGAACTGAACATGCAGTTAGTGGCTGGTGTAGTGATATCAGTCAGCTGGGCTTTTCCCCAAAGCATTACATGCATATATGTATGTATGTATGTTTGTATTTACACTCATTATGAGCACATACAATCTAAATATAACAGATTTTCTGCGTGTCTAATGCAAATAAATATCAACAACAATATGTAAGATATGCATGACGGTTATATGTACAAAAAAAATGCATATAAATACAACAACAACAACATGTTATATTGACAATCAACAATCGACAATTGCCGCTAAGCGACCCCACCACCATGGCGTATACACATCATCGAAATTTCGTAGAATTTCAACAATTATTAAATTAAAACTTTGCAAACGTCACAAAACCGGAGCAAAAAGCAAATATTCAGCGAATCGTACGCAAATAAATTGAACTCTTCAAACATGCACACACAAATGTATAAATTAACAGCTAAAAATGCTAACTAAACACGCTGTACGCAGCTGATCGCTACCCAGTTGCGTTTGTTTGTTTGCCAGTGTGAGCGCGTTGCGAGTGGCGTTTCGAGCGTTTTGCCGCGCCTCTGTACCTAAAGTGTTCGTCGGCGTGCGCGCGCGAAATTTTATTTTCAGCTCATATTGTATATGAATCACTCACGCTGTGCCGGTGGAATCCCCGTTAGCTTAAGCGATTGCGGCCAACGCGTGCGGTAGCGGGTGACAAGGTCGGCGAGCCGGCAAACTCGGCACGTCAGCAGTAGCTATAAATGTATTCGAAAGCTTTCGTACATGTTGCTTTGTTGTTGTTGTTGTTTTTTTTTTTTTGTTTTGCTCGTATCTACAACAATAAACAAAATGTGTACGCTTGTACTCGGGTATCATAATTGTTTGCAGTCAAAATGAATTTTGAAAGTACATTTGTATGTGTCTGCTCGTTTAAAATAGTTTACTGTGTACTGAGTTGTACTCGGTTAAGATAACGGTGGTCATACAAATATGGTTGGTGATAGCGTAATCGAGAGATTATAGTCGGTATATCGGAAGTCGCGCCCACAAAAGCAAATAATCTATTTATATAATTTAAAATTTCTAAAATTGAGTTATAACACAGTTACTCGCCGAAAATATTTCTAGTGGCACATAATTGCTGAATGCACTTGTATTCGGTTGTGTAGACAGACTTGTAATAGAGGCCATACTTTTTTTGGGAAATACTTGTTGTTGTTGTTGTAACGATTACCTAGATTCTGCTTGGAGGCTCTAGATCAAAATTGATTGTCATCAAGGTCTTCTAAGTGAGGGCCGAGAAAGATTTGCCTATTTTGACAGTGTAGGAACATATCGTGATAACAAACAGGTGATAACCGAAAACCTATAAAGAGCTAACACTAAGCCATAAATTAAGCTATAAAAATGAAATTTGGTACAAAGGATCGTTCTATGAAGCTCCAACAAAGTTTTTTGTACATATTTTGTGAACTACTGAATCTATATCAAGGAAACTCTCAGGAGTCGTTCTCTTCAGGCACTTCCTTATACAGTCTAAAAATGACTGAAGAAATCGTATTATAACCACACCCACCTACCATACAACGGTTATATTGAAAGCTATTAATTCAGTAAGGAAAACTACCACTAACCTTAATTTTCATTATAAAGATGGTACAGAAGAGTTGCACTCAAAATGGTATACACAAGTTGAAATGGGCGTGGCTCCGCCCACTTATAGGCCAAAAAACTATATCTCCGAAACTACTTGTCCAAATCGGTTCACAACCACGCCTACTTTCCTTATACCAGAACTTTAAAGTCGATCTGAATCGTTTACTTTACAATATATAAAGTAAGCAATAGTGAAGATAACGGTACAGAATTTTGCACAAATGCTGCAATTATCGAAATCGGACCATAAGTATTCAAGGCCCGATATGTTGAACATGAGGACCTCAGTGCTTCTATTAAATTTTTTACCGAAAAATATCTTTCAGATATTTTGAAAAAAATTAGAGGGAATATTTTTCTACTAATAATATGTTTTCGTGTCAAAAATGAATGAAATCGGGTCATAACTTCCACTAGCTCCTATTTACCTAATATTAGAGTTTCCTACTTTCAATGTAAGTAAAATATGTGGGTCAAATTGTGTGTTATATTAATAAAATTAAATAAATAAATTGCGAGAGTATAAAATGTACGGTCACACCCGAACTTAACCCTTCCTTACTTGTTTTCATTAGTTAAATTCTTTGAAAATTGTTTTTAAAAAAATTCGGTGAACAAAAAAATTCATTGAGTAATGCAGCAATTTACGATAACAATTTCAATCTTAAAACAAAACTCAACACGTATCGTCAACAGAGAGCTCATTCCGTTTAATTTGCATTACTACTATATCTCAACCCGGCAAAAAATTCAGCGAATATTCTTTAAAAAGAGTACTCCCGAACTACTCACTAAGGGGTACATGCGAACTTAGTCTAAATTTCATGAACTTGTATGCTATTAATGAGTCCGAAACGAATATTTTTAAGGAATAATTGACCAGTCCGTAAAACCTTGTAAGGGATTAGTCTCTCCTTGCAGCCTTTTGGCTAGTACAATGGAGTTCAATTAGTCTCTTCATTAGACAATCTCGAATAAAAGAGAACAGTTTCGGTATATAAAAGCATCAAATTCTCGGCATTTTACATGGTTAGTTTGCGACTAATTACAAAGCCAACTCAGATTTGTCGCGTTTTTCGCATGCAATATAAAAATTCAATTTACTGTGTATTGTATGTACATACATATAGACATTTCCACACTTGCTTCTGCTGGGTGTTTTGTATTCATTAGTGTGTATATGTATAAGATGTATATTACACTCGCGTAATATCATTAGTATTGTTATTACTCGGCTTTCTGACTTGTTAAGTGGGCTATCGATGACTTGAAGCGAAAACAAAAACAAACGGAAAATATACAAATAAATACTTAATTGTATAAATGAACAAATAAATAAATAAATATGTATATATTAACGTCGTTTTCACTTTCTGTTTACATTTCTAAGCGACTTGCTGCCGTACACGCGAGTAAACATACACACTGTGGCTATTTATAGTGCTTACAGATTATTGTATGTATTATGAAATTATGAAATTAGTATAAATTATTATGTTATTTGAACTTTACAAATTGTTATTGTGATGTGGGGTTATCACTTGTGCTAAGAGGTCTGCACTTGATTTATACAAGTGATAAGACTCCTATATCTCATAAATATTAACAGAAAATTTATACTTTATATTTCCTAATAAGGAATTTGTTAAAATGTGACTTATTATATTCGCAGAAATCTCTTTTAAATCGCATAAAATAGTAAGTGAAAGAAATAAAAATTAGAAAAATATTGGAAAAGAAAATTTACTTCAAATAATATATATATTGCAAATGGGAATCCTTAAAAACCACACCGCCCAAGTAGCTGCACTTCCATAAAAAAGTAAAAACACTCGAAATAAATAAGAATTTAATTAACACTTAAGCTATCCAAACGGACGGACCTGATAAGCATACATAATTGTTTACAATTGCATTGTGAAATGTCAGAGACTCGACACAAAAAAAAAAGTCCCCCGTCAATTACACATTCAACGCACGCATTAGACTTACTTGACATATTGTCTAGAAAATTGCATATGTTGTCATTTATGAGTTCAGTATGCGATAATTGAGATTTATTTATTATTTACATGCGTACTTTAAATTCAATTTATTCGATCTTATTAAATAATAAATGTTTTTAAAGTACTCTAGTTGTTAAATCTCTGGATTATCAAGATAATGAAAAGTACTTAGCTCCATATTATATGCGACTAGTTATATGCGGGTGAGCAAAATAACTTATTATTTTCTGCGCTTAACGCTAGTGAGCGTCACGATATTTTGGGGGTTGAGCTAAAGAGGATTCGCTGGGAACAACAGACTCGATAATCTCACAAGGGATCATTTCATCTGATTTAACTGGGATTTTTGGTGAGCCGACCCAAAACGGAGGGTCAAGAAGATTTTGTAATGTGTTTGGTGGGATTGGTAGGGAATCATATATTATGAGCGGCTTCCCAACTGCCTAACTCTCAATTGGGACCTGTACTGTAAATCAAACGCCTAAAAGCGGACAGCTTTGGCCTTTAGAAGGGAATTATGTACTATGACATGGCTAACACATATCATCGATGGTGACACTTCAGAAGCTTCGGGAGCTTGGTTGAGACTTCTTCATTGTGGTTCTTTTTTCTGGGTCGAGCTATAGAGGAATCGCTGGGAACAATAGACTCGATGATCTCACAACGGCTCATTTTATCTGATTTAACTGGGAACATCAAAAAAATTGTGACTGGACAGCTTAGAGATATCCGTAATTGTACTCGAAGATCCATATTTAGGAGTTCTTGGCACAGGGCCATTACCTTTGTCTACGATCTTTCTCTCTCTTGTTGCCAGATTATTTTTAAGATAATCCTCAGCCTGATCGAAGCTCTTTTGTTTTTCCTAAAATTAACAAAATGGCGGCCTCAGGACATTTTTTTCTAGATTTTCGGGAAAAAATTCAACAGTTAATAATTAAAAAAAAAAATTGTTTAAGCCCAGGATTTTTAGAGAACATTTTTAATATATTATACTTAACAAAAGTGCAAAAAAAAAAAAATTATTGAAAATCCTGACTACCACTAATCCCTTAATCATATTTCTATGATTGAATTGGGTTTTGGGTACTTTTAAGCATTAAGGAATCTTATTAAGTATTGCTCTATGTTTAAATAGCTTCTGGTTATGGTGTTTATATCGGTTTCATATATTATGTCATTTTGGTTTTAGCTAATGGTATCAAAAAAAAAAATATACATATATACATATTTAAATTTTATACACGCTTATAACATCTACTTAAGAGACTTCATATTTCCACTTACTGCAAGTCCTCTCACAACTTTGCATATATCAAAATGATAGTCAAGAACTTAATGCTTTCCATCAGATCATCAATTATCATAACTATAATAATAACAATAATCCGTTAAGTCATAAAATAAACTACAAAAAAAGAAAATTAAACAATTCAACAAAAACAAATTCCAGATCGCTTTAGTCACTTGGCATAAGCAATTGCAAGTTTATGCTCTTACAGTTCGCCATTTACTTGATCGCGCTATAAATTATAAAAACTTACAAAGTACAATTATTCATGCCAATAAAAGTGTGAACCAAGCTGAAATAGATTTTCAACGGCTGCAACATCTCAATAACGTGATTCGTGGTATGCTCTGTGATGTCGAAATGACTGCCAGTTTAGTGAAAGGACCTGACCGTAATACAACAATAGATGTGATTGCCGCAGAAGCGCGTATACAACTTAAATCGGAGAAGCGTTCGCCTGAAGAAGGAATCGATCAAGTTGATATTGATATGGTTTATTCTAAATTTCGAACATCCATATTGAACATGCGAAACATTATAAATGAAAAGAATAAATGTGCTCGGAATGGAAAGCGCACAATAAAGTCTGGACGTAAAACCAAAAGAATCAGGAAAGATTAACAACGGAGAGCTAAATATGAGTTACACAGAATTCGACGTAAATTCTACAGCAAGAACAATGCACAAAATTTATTTCATGCACAAAATCAGTTATATATGCCATTATTAAATATACTTATCATAATTATAAGAAAATTTCTCGATATATTCGAAACTCAGGCATTATTATAGTGATGATTAGATACATCACAATCATTACAATTAAATTATAATATATTTAAAAGCATCGCTTTTCTAATTTTTAAAACTTTATAAATTAGTGCTTTCACTGACGATTCATTTTTCAAATTTTTTTTTTATTGAAATTTATCAATTTCGATTTTAAGTTTTATAATATTTGATTATAAAAAATATTATTTTTATTTTTAAATATCTACCACTAATTTCAACATTGTAGTTGGCGTATAAACTTTTTCGAATATTATTTTTAAAATAAGTAGGCAACATTTCTAAAATGTGTATGCAATATATTTCATTATCAAACGTATCGTATTTGACTGAGTTTAAAATATTTAAAATTTTGAGCAAATATCATAATTAATCACATTTTAAGTAAGTAATTTCCATCTTAGCCCACCATTTATTTTGCATTTGTCAAATGTATCCGTCTAAACGTGTCTCTTGAAACTTTCCGTATTTTTAGTAAGATTGTCAGACTAATTTATTATAAATATTTTTAAATTGTAATGTTTGAGTTCGTCATTAAAATTTTAGTTTACTTTTCCTTGCCACAAATTCGGTTTAGTTTTACGCATAATTAAGTATTCCTTTTCAAAAACGTACGTCGGCAATTACGCAGTATTATACTATATGATTTCATAGTAACTACACATCGAATTAAGTATTCTCATGAAAAACACAAAATTATATTAAATTGGGCTGTGAATTGTATTGTAATTACTTAAGTATTTATTACACTAATTTGTACCGTTAATAATAAAATATATAACAACAACATGTTAGTTTTCATTTGTGGAAAATTGAAAAATATGGTGAAAATATGGTCGTGGTCGTTTCGCGTTGAGCCGACGCAAATGGACGGTCAGAAAGATTTTGCTATGTGTTTGGTGGGATTAGCAGGGAATCATCTATTATGAGCTGCACCCAACGGACGAATTCTTAATTCAGAACTGTACTGTGAACAATTGGACGGCCTGAAGAAATCAAACGCTTAAAAGCGGCCACCTTTGGCCCTTAGAAGGTAATTGTATTCCACTATGACATGGCCAACCACACATATCATCGATAGTGACTCTCCAGATCCTCCAGCAGCTTGGAACTACTTCATTTATTCAAAATAATATCCGGAAATGGCACAAGATTTTACTACCTGTTCCTGTCTATAGCAAATGATTTTGCTGGCGAACAATTCACCTCAAGAGAAAATTTCGTAAATCAACTGTCAAAGTTTTTGTGAATAGGAACGGTGGTTTCTATGAGAATGACATTATAACAGTATTAACTTCCAAATAGTAAGAACAAGTTATCGAACAAAATGGTGTTTATTTGGCTCAAATCGGAATATTTTAGCTATGTTGTACAAAATTTTCAAGTTAATGCAAAAGTAATGGATTTCCATGTACTAGACCTAATATTCATTTATATGTATATATATACATATACTAAAGGCTTGAGTCGGACTCAAGCTGCAGAAATTTTGATTCTTACATTGGCATTTGAAATGAATATAAAATTTCAACAAGATTTTAGCTGGTCTAGTCGTTCGACCGACCTATTATATTATGCGACAAAATCGATTTTATTCTGGGTATTAGACCAAAAATTTTTTTTTCGGGATATTGAGTCATAACTAAATAAATTCGAAAATCAAAATCGAAATATTTCGATTCGAAGTTCGAAAAAATAACTTAAAAACAATATTATTAATTACAGGATATAGCATCTTAATACAATGGTGTATACACCTTTTTGGTCAAACTTATATGACAGATGCTATGAAGGGTCAAAATTTGATTTTCGAAAAAAAAAAATATTATATCGAAAAATACTGGACCGCTTATAGCATCTCTCATATAAGTTTGACGAACAAGATGTATACATCGTCGATTTAAAATGATTATTTTGGATTTCTTAGTGATTATATCCTATAATTTAAAATAATTTTTTAAAAAGTTCTTTTTTCGAACTTCGAATCCAAATATTTCGATTTTGGAGGCTAACTTCGAAAATCAAAGAATACACTTTTTTAGTTATGACTTCATCTACCGGAAAAAATGAGTGTTATTAAACATACTTATGAATGTATATTCCATTTTCTCCAATATTGTCAATTTTCTAAAAAGCACACAAATTTATCAGCTGCTTAATAATTTTGTCGTGTGATGTACATTTACAAGGTGGTACAGTCACCATACATCCGTGTGCCTAGACATCTGTATAACAACACCGCGCATGCTTGCGTTTACAAGCACATGGCGAAGGCACGCAACATTGCAACATAAAATCCAGATTGGTTTGTTCGCTTGCCACACATTGTCCATTCACGCATGCTGGCCACACAGGCGCCAGCCATGCCATTTATTTATTTATTTGCCGCCACTACTTCTATACGAAAACAATTGGTCTATTGTGTTGTGTCCATCCACTCCACCTTGTGTCCAGTACACTCGCAGCACCTTTGCTGAATTTTCACACACAATGCAGTCGCACATCGACGAATTAAACACTCCGCTAGGCATTTGTCATATGTGGACCCAACCAATTCGGCCAGCATTGGCTTGTAGTACAATAGTTAGTGTAGCCTCTTCAAAATGCCAACAAGCATTTTGCTCATAATGAGCGTTATAAATCTGCGTGACCTTTGTACTGTCACAAAGCAGCTTGGACAACATAAAATGATTACAACAACAAATAACAATAGGTGACATGCCACAAAATCATTTTTTGTTTTTTCCTTTCTTCATGCTTGTTGACCACTCCACTCGTTGGGTCACTCCATTGACAATTAAAAAACGAATTGATTTGAATTGAAATTGGAAAATGTGTGGAAGCAGAAAATAATCAATATGTTCATTATCATGCCAACACACATTTGAACTAAATACAATTGTAGTAACTGCAAACGGCCTACTTGCAGCCGCAATATCAGCTGCTGTTAACGGCGCGACGTGCCATTTCGGTGCTCGATCTGTATCGCACCCATCAGGGGGTATAGGTATGGGTGTTGCATGTTGAATTTATGAGTGTGTATCGGTACGCTTGTTGTTGTGCTGGATTTGAAGGTGTGCACAAAAATGTGCACTTTCACGCCTTTGATATTGCACCGACAATGGTCATATTTTTATCGACCAAATTGCCGTTATTGTCATTTTGACAATGAAGATTTTCGTGTTTGACATTGTAGAGTGAGAGTAGAAAGTGACTATAATTTATAATTAAATAAGGGCTTCTCATGTGAAATTGGCTTGGAATTCAAGTATGTATTTAGAGATTTAAAATTATGGGCGCATTAAAATGGTTTCAAAATTAGAGCAAAGCTGAACTTAGCTCATATGCGGACCCCTGAAGACTCCCTATTATCGTAGAATTGTTCAAAAATTTTCTGAAAACAAAAGCTTGTCTTCAGTAAATTTTCAATCAAAGCTGATGGGACTTTCAATTCTCGTAGAGCTATTCAAAAAGTTTCTAGAAGCGAATGCTTGGCTTCAGTCAATTTTCAATCAAACCTGAGCTTAGCCGACATGCTGACCGTCGGGACTCTCGATCCTCGGGAGCTGTCCAAAACTTTGCTGAACACGAAAGCTTGTCTTCAATAATTCTCAATCAAAGCTGAGCTTAGCCCACATCGGGACTTTCAATTCTCGTAGAGCTGTTCAAAAAGTTCTTAAAACCAAAAGCGAGCAAACCACGTGCTGATTCTCGGGAGCTGTCCAAAACTTTGCTGAAAATAAAAGCTTGTCTTCAATAATTCTCTATCAAAGTTGAGCTAAGCCCACATGCTGACCCTCGGTACTTCCAATTCTCATAGATCTATTCAAAATTTTGCTTAAAACGAAAACTTGTCTTCAATAATTCTTAGTCAAAGCTGAACTTAGCCCACATGCTGACAGTCGGGACTTTCAATTCTCGTAGAGCTGTTCAAAAAGTTTCTAAAAACGAAAACTTGTTTTCAATATTTCTCAATCAAAGCAGAGCTTAGCCCACATGCTGAACCTTTAAAGTTATTTGCTTACGATTACGCTGTCTAATTTCTGTTTTCAAACTGAAATTGTTAATTTAAGCGTTAATTTTATCGGATTCTTTTCGGTCAAAGCTGCTGCATTATATCGACAATTTCCTCATATTGCGCGCTGTCTTTCACACATTACACAATCTCATGGTTTCGTAAACAAGTGTCTTGCACTTAAAGCTTCTGATACATAACTACATATTTAATGGATAAATATATTTACATTAATTCCATTACTGGTGACAAATGGGAAATAAAGAATATTCAGCAATTTAGACCGGTGTTGAAATATCGCCATTAAATTTGATTGACATACGTTGCTGATGTTGACATCTCGCTATAAACATAAAGAGCTATATGCAGACACTTCTCAGCGTAAAAAATGTTTACGTTTGGCTTCAAATTCTTTCCCTAGTGAAAATGCTGTGTGGCGCAATTGTCATGAGAACATTTCAATGTAAGTATGTAGGTGTAGAAATTCTAGTGTCGCCAGCTGCTGTCCAAATTCAATTTTTGTTGAAAAATTCAGTTGAAATTAACAAAAATTTTGATTGTTTATTTTAATTTAGAAATGTTGTATACAAACCATATAAACAGCATAATGGGTTATAAATAGTTGCTTTTATATTTTTGGCCCATTATTGATATTATCTAAATAATGGAATAAAGCAATTATTGTCTGACAGCGAACACTTTTGTATATAAATTTAGGCATCTAGTATAATAGACATAAATTATAGTGTCTGTGTATCAGAGTCCCGATACCAATACGCTTTTCTCCAATCAGTTTACTAGCGAATATAGGGGTTAATAGCTTTTTAACTGCAAATCATTTACATCTGGGTTCCCGCAGTCCACACTAACAGTTTTCCAATGTCAAGTTCTTCTAACCGTTCTCACAACAATCTATTGTTAATTTGTCGCTCACTTGTTGGCACAGACCATTGACTTGACGTAGCCCCACAGAAAATAGTCTAACGGCGTCAAATAGCACGACCGAGGCAGCCAATTGACTGGGCCATTTCGTGAGATAACACGTTCACCTACTTGGTTTTCAATAAATCGATTGTGCCATACAGCTTGTGACACCGTCCTGTTGGAACCACATATTGTCCAAGTCCCATATCATCCGATTCGGGCCAAAAATATATGGTTATCTTTGAGCGGTAGCTTTTGCCATTCATAGTGACGCGACGGTTTTAATCATCACGGAAGAAGTACGGCCCAATGAAGCCGCGGCCTATAAACTGCCCCAAACCGTAATTTTTTCGGGATGCAATGGTGACTCATGGAGTGTGTGTGGACTGTTGCCTGACCAATAACCCATGTTTTGCTTATTGAGGAAGTCATTCAGTCAGAAATGAGCCTCATCGCTGAAGATGATTTTTCGATAATAATCCGGATCATTTTCAATATGTTGCTCAGCCCAAGTCCAAGATCAATGTGTCAGCGATTGATTTGGGTCCCGCTTCCTAAATTGATGCTCTAGCGGCAGTAATATTCTCGACACTACGGGCACTTCTTTGTCTCACTGGCCCGGGAACATTTTGTACTGTGCCTGTGGATTCAAATTTTTCACTAGACGCTCAAATGTTGATCTGATAGGGCGATTATGAAGACCATAAAGTGGATGTAGTTCTCTTAAAGTTGAGGCCATTGACTCCTAATTTCGGTAGTAACTTTTAATTATTTGGACTCGTTGTTGGATCGTATATCTTTCCATGGTGAAGGAAAGAGAAACGTCAAAAGAACGGAAAAATATGAATCGTTTGCTGTCCCTATCGGTCTACTTTTGTAGCGCCCCTTTTGAAACATCCTTTATAAAAACCAACCAACTTAACTCTCCGCCGGAATATCTTCACTGAAGAGGCTGTTTTGCTGAAAGTTCGCCACTAATCGTGTTATTCTTTAATGAACTGCTCCCTCAAAGTTTTGCCGCATATACTGAAAAAAGAGCACAATGGACGCGAAGTAAATTATTTGTATATGACAATCCTTTTCGGCGCCTGAAACTATTCAACAGTCAAGTGTTAACTAAAATTTGCCTAAACAAATAAAAGCGTATTTATACCATGCAGAAAATTATCGTGTCCGTAATTGTTGTATTTACTTAGAAGCTCACTGTCAAATGGGATTTAAAATGCAAATTGGCCCACCCGTAAGTGGAGTGACTGCTACTGTCAATATTTAGAGTTGTAAATATACGACTACTGTGTACATAAAAAAGCATGGAAATACATATACATATATGTAGTATTAAATATTATATGCACGACTCTACAGATATCTAAAGTCTACTGTTAATCATGTCCTATGTTGTTCTTTCCCTTCGAGTCGCAAAAAAGTGTAGAGCAATAAAGTAATACTGACTTAGTTCTTATTTCCTTACTCCTACACGCAACCAATGAAGTATTAATAATAACCGTGAGCCATTAGTTATGGCTATGAACATATGCTGACTTTCACCCATATTGCTACCACCAGTGACAACGCAGTGACAGCGTAAACGCCATCACCGATGTAGCTTCAATGGCCAATTTTGATTGATATGCCACCAATGAGTGGCAAGATATACTTTTATGACGTAATTTAATATTATTTGAGTCAGTGCAACAATGTTGTAGTTATTTGATCCTTTGCAAACGCCTCAGCAACCAACTGCAGGTGTTTGAGAACTTGATATGGCACACAATTTTTGGATAGATTGTTGTTATTGCTTTGTGATCATATTTAACATGTATTTGGTTGTTCTTATTTTTCAATATTCAGATATGGCGTTTAAATGTCCTTAACAAATACATTCGAAACTTAAATGAGATGGTGGATGTGCTGTTATATACTCTATCGAGTATATTGCATATATTGTAAGAGGACCTAAACTTTGCTCTTGATTACAGTTTGTTATCATGCCTTCTTTCTCATACTTTCAGAAAGTCATTATACGAATGTTCTTGAATGTTTTATAATTATTTATTTATTAGATGAAAAATAATAATACAATTATTATTATACAATATAAAGGAACACTAGTTGCGTAGACTTTCAACTCGCGGTTACAGTTGAATGTTACTCGGTTGTAGTAGGGTTACGAAAGTTTTCTAAAAATCAGCATTCCTCTGAAATATTCTTCTTCTTCTTGACCGAGTCCACAATTGCGCGCCATTCATTCCTCAGTTTTCCAATTGGTAATACAAAGTGAAGCCAGGCTCTTCTCCACCTGGTCCTTCCAACGGTGTGGATGTCTTCCTCGTCCTCTGTTACCACCAGCGGATACTGCATCAAACACTCTCAGAGCTGGATCACTTTCGTCCATTCGAACAACATGACCTAGCCAGCGTAGCCGCTGTCTTTTATTCGCTGAACTATGTCTATGTCGTCGAATAACTTATACAGTTCATCATTCCATCGTCTGCGGTTTTCGCCGTTGCCAATGTTTAAGGGATCGAAAACTCCTAGTGCCGCCTCATCGGATGTTGACATCGCCCATACTGCACCATAAAGTGGGACGGGGATGATGAGGGACTTGTTGAGTTTGATTTTGGTTCCTCGGACTTTACTTTTCAATTGCCTACTCAGTCCATAGTTGCACCTGTTGGCAAGAGTGATTCTGCGTTGGATTTCAAGGCTGACATTATTTTCATTGTTGATGCTGATGCCTAGACGAAATTATCTACAACTTCAAAGTTATGACTATCAACAGTGACATGGACAGGAAACAGGAAATGACAGGAAATATTTCGTCTTGTCCACGATGACCACCAGACCCATACGCCAGTAGCTGTACCTTTTATAGAAGATTGTACCTTCTTTGCTTAGCTCTGCAGCTCGTATAATTTTTCCATCAGCAGGTTAAAAAATACACACGATAGTGAGTCACCCTGTCTGAAACCTCGTTTGGTATTGAACGGCTTGGAGAAGTCCTACCCGATCCTCACAGAGCTTTAGGTGTTGCTCAACGTCAGCTTACACAGACGTATTAGTTTTGCAGGGATACCAAATTCAGACATATCAGCATAGAAGCAACTCCTTTTTTGCTGTCGAAAGCAGCTTTAAAATCGACAAAGAGATGTGTGCGTCGATCCTCTTTTCAAGGGTCTTTTCCAAGATTTGGCGCATGGTGAAGATCTGGTCAGAATTAGAATATTTTTCATCATGATCCTCTCCTTTCTTTTAATAATTTCCTGTCAAAATTATAAACAACCATGTTGCAGAGAGATAAAGCTAACATCCACCAGACAACTGCCAGCAAAAGCACAAAATGATTTTGCATATCCAAATATTTCGATCGGCGCACAATAAAGTCAGTCAAAATAATTAATCATATAGCGACATTAAATCAATCAATGACCTGACTTAGCAACTTTAATCCACTGACAACATAATTTATTCCCACATCAACTGCTGGATTTTTACACATTTTGCAACAACAACAGAAAAAAATTAACAGGCAACACATACAACAACTTGCGGCTCGTTATTGACGAATGATGTACATTTTATCACGGGCAATGTAACTGCAAATGATGAGCGTGCAACTGGCCAACGATATGTATAAATATGCAACTAACTGCGACACACACATACATATACATGGATTTTTTATATATGTATGTGTGTATGTATGTCATAAATATGCATCAGTGTATAGAGCGTAGCGATAATTTCAACCGCCTCTCGATTTCGCACACGATTTTCATATATTGCCTTTCATTTGGCTTTTTCACGGCGTTCCTTTCCAATTTGCCAATTGCCGCCCCAAGCGATCCTTCGTGGTGCAGCACATAACGAGCCGACACGCACACAAACGCCTGCACAGTAGTTGATGAGTGTGTATGTACGCATCGTACAAGCTACACAAAGCCACCGCGCCGCGCATTATTCCACGCCTTACCGCGCCCACTTGATGAGCGACAGCGCAAAGCGTAGTTTTACCACAAAAAATTATGAATGACTTTGGGCAAAGTGAGATCTCCATGCCGCAAACTGCTGCTGCTGCTGATGCTGTGTTGTGCCACAACAAGTCAAGCAGCAACAGCCGTGCGCCGACAAAACAAAAAAAAAAATTCAAAACAACCGAAAGAGATACTCGTATCGTAAGTAGTGCGCGGCGTTTTAGTTGCCGCATTCGCATTTGTAAGTTGACACGAACTGTTGCACTCAATGAATCTCGCTGAACAACATACTTCATCATAAATATGTGCAAAGTATCGGTGGCGCATAAGCAGCCACCCGGCGGCGGCACAGCACAACACACACAGATACTTCAATTTCAACGCACGTTGCCCACAACAACATGCAGCAGCAGCGGCATCAGTGGCAAGCGAACGCAACTCAAGCAGCAATTAAGTTGCGCCTGCGCCTTTGCACTAAGTCCGGCTAGCAGTGTTGGTGTTCTTGTCGTGGTTGCAGATCGCTTGTCGTATTTTAGCGCTTTGTGGCCGAAATGGCTGAAACACTTCAACAGCCACCGCCACCACCGACGCCTTGTGGCTGGAGTGTTGAAAAGTAAAGAAGCTTTAACAAATTACCGCCCAGACGCATCAGCGCAACGTACATATGACTGCAGCGCGCCAACAACACCAACAACAATAAGGACACACAAACACAGCGTATTAGTTTAAAACAACAGCAGTAGCTTAATGCAGACACACACACTGCGGTCTTTCGTATATGGACATTACTTCCAGCGCTGTGTCTTAAATAACAACGGTGCCGACAACGGTGCAATCAGAAAAGCACGAAGTTGATATAAAACAGTGGTCCAAATGGCTAAGTCGGGTTTTAAACTTGACCTTATGTATAGGGAACTCCTCAATATTTGTACTGGAAAATAGTTCGACACCTTATAATCTTACCTTAGTTATACTAGAGAAGAGTGGTTTAGGAAGGCACTCCAAGGATATCTTCATAAAAGGGCAGAGAAGAAGACTCTGTAACCCCTTTATGTATAATTCATTGAATGAACAAGAGTCACTTGTAACATATTGAACACTCGAGAGCTGTTCAGCATTCAAGAAGTAGATTATCACAGTCTTAAACTATATTACTAGAAGACCGGATTGTCCTGGTAGCGGAAGAAAACATTTCGCAAATCATTTGGGAATGCTAATGAGTTGACAGTTCTCGGTCAGGATTTCTGAAAAAAATGCCGAGAAACTAGAATTGTCGCGATCCTGGTGACGATAGGATGGCTACTAATAGCGGTAATGATAGCCAATGAAATCTACTAGGTGGCCCAAAGCGTTTGTGCCATTTCCCGTACGCACCCAGTCGATCCTCTCCAGGTCAGGTAACCGTTCCGGTTACGTAGACTCTACTGTGATAGGAACGGAAATAGTTGAATGTTGCAGCGTTGCTTAGTTCGGTTTGTCTGGAAAATTTTTTCCAGCCACCATGACTTTCAGCGACCACTTAAGACATTAGACATACCAATTTCTAATTGGCACGGAAACCACTTCTTCCGGAGATTTCTTCTGTATCCGAGAGTTCCAAAAAACCTACAACACAGAATAAATTGAAACTCTCTAAAAACTTGCTTTGATCTTTGTATAGCCTTCGATACTCTTCTATCTTGTTCATATATAAAGTAGTTCATTCCGATAGTCCAACCCCAAAATCAAATTCTAGACATAGTTGATATTGATTACCTCTCCCAAGCTCGTTATTGGTCGAAATCTGGCTTTTCATGGATGCTCGTCTATTTAGTTTTGGGGTTGAAATGGTGTCGATTTAGGTTTGCTGTAAGATTTATTCATCCATAAAATTTGTTGTAAGTAAAATTGGGCTTTTCAAGTTGTTCTGGTGCTGTGGATAGCACTTTTTCGAACAAAATCGAAGTATTCCTACGATGGAATCTTGAACGGATCATGTCAAATATAGGTTCTCGTATTTGGAAGATTTTAAGGTATATGATGCAAAGAAGTCAGGAACTACTTATGTATTTTTCGCCGTAAGCAGAATATTGGTTCCACCCCTTTGGACAAATTATTCCCAGAACACGTTCTTTATACTTTGGTTTCTGACACTTATGCTTCTTCTATTCTTATCAATTAAATTCGACTTCGGAAAACTTTTCTTTAACAAGTGCCGCTTTAATTTCTATAAAAATTTACAACTGCCCCACTGTACCTTGCCAGACAGACACGCACCGGCGCGGACAGACAGGCAATTGAAGAGGCGGAGAGATAGCGGCTGAATGGTGCATTTGCGCCCAGCGGCAACAAACAATACCCGGCTACAACGCGCTGAAAGCAGCCAAATGACGAACCGTCAAAACGACTAGCTGACTTACAGCCGATTTATTGCTGAGTAATTGCAGGAGATATTTATGCGAGGAAGCGTTTCGCTGCCACTATCGTCACAGCGCAGGCTCACGTTGATGATTACGCTTATGTCTGTGCTGTTATAGCCGTCACTGTTGCTGTAGCTGTAGCTGTAACCAAAGATCGGTTTGCCGCATAACAACGCATACCGCAAAAGAGCGGCGTATTTGCTGTCTTACGGAATGTAAATCATGCGCTAAGTGCCCGATTTAGGCGACCAACGAATGGTCGGACCTCAACTGCGGCTCAGGCTGTAAACTTGAAAATGTGTATGTTTGTCTGTAGCTGTATGTAGATATAAGAGCAGTATGTAACATGCGTGCAATAGCTCGGCAGGCGGAGAGCTTACAACAACAGCGCACGCAATGAGGAAAATGTAATGCACCGAACATAACTCATCGCACATAATGAGACTGCAATAATTCATTTGTGCAGCAACCAACAACAGCAACAATATTTGTGGCAGTGACAATAACAACAACAACAAAGTGAACGACAACAACGCATTCAGCGCACATCACAGCACTCATCTTGTTGGTGACACCAACCGTTTGCGACCAGTATTAGTGGAGGCTTCTTAGCCGAGTTGCGTCTTAAGCTCACGCATCGCCTGCAATGTACGCACTGCAACAGTGCATTCGTACCCGTTACTGTTAGTGTGTCTATTTTTACACACTTTTTCGCCTTCGCAGCAGCATCCTCCTCGTAGAGTTTGAGTTTGTTTAGCTTCGTCGGCGTTCGATTGGCTCGGTAATTAAGTATAATGAGCGTAATTGCTAATGTACTCGTACTACTCGTTCGCATGCGTACATACCACGGGCACATTGTCCATGCACGGTCCATGATGATGGTCCCCATGCCACCGCATTGTTCCGATTGCCACACAGTGTGTGAAGCGTGCAGCACACAACAGCGTTCGGCATGCGGCATGCGGTATAATAACGCTAGCGGATAGCGGCGGTAGTCATCAGCGACGTTACCGCCCCGGCATTGCTTAGCTCGTTCTGTAGCGAGCGAGTATAAATGAGCGAAATTAAAATGTATGACAAAGTGCGTGCAATAATTCGTTCAAATATTTAATGAAGCCGACCGCAATGTGAATAGTTGTCGTCAAATTACCGCCGATATGATACTTTAATTGAGGCTACGCCACGGCAGCTGGAGTATGAAGTTGACCACCAAAACACTAAGGTGTGAGTGTTGGTTGTTTGCTCTCGTGGAACTACATATCCGGGGATATATTACGATTTCATGCGGTAGAAAATAAACCATTAACACTACTTTATTCTTAAAATAATAATGAAGCGCTCATCGGTCCAAACATATACGAGTGTTACTTCGACTGGTTCCTTCCGGATACCACTTCCATGCTATAACATGTGGCCTACTTAATGAAGCGAACTCCATTCTCGCACTCGGCTAGGTAAAAGTGTTCAATAGTTTCGGAGCTTAAGAGTTTAATGAGGGATCTAAAAGATATAGAAACCAAAAAATTATTTGAATTTTGATTTTTGTACTCATTACATTTTTTTAAATAATCTCAAACATCCAATCCATATCCATATCCGTTTTCTGGATCATCGACGAAAGGGGATGTTTATAACACAGCTCCACAAACCAAATGTTTGTCGGCACCTAACCCCCGATATGGCGGACTGCATTTTTTAAACTTCATCGGATTCGCTTGAAATTTATCCGGTGGTTTTCGGGGTCGCTGATTATGAATCCGGTGTCGGTTTTTCAAAATTCAAAGTGGCGCATGCAATACGGCGAATTTTCAAAATGTTTTCACCATATTGATTCGCCATTTTGAATTTAAAAAAAAAGAACGTCAAATTCGTAATCCGCTACCCCAAGAACCCCCAAATAACGAGTTTCAACCGATTCCGGTGAAATTTTCAAAATACCGTCCGCCATATTGGGCCCGCCATTTTGAAACGACACCGGTTTCGTAATCAGCGAGCCCTAAAACCTCCAAGTAGCGACTTTTAATTGAATCCGATGAATTTTAAAAATCGGCGGACAGCGATATTGATTCCCTGGGGTTATGTCAAAACCCTGATCTGATGGGGTTTAATGGACCTCGAATTCGGATTATCTGAAATTTTTTTGATATTTTCTATTTTATTACACCACTTTAAATGGACATGTCACACACCTGCCTACTTTGAATAACTGCATTATTCACTCAGGTGCCTGCTTCAATCACTTATCTTTCATTCTGAATGCTTACAAATATACATGTCCAGAGTATACCATCAACACCCTGTATATGCTATGTTAATGTCTTATTTCGTTATCGGTTTTTGCAACTTCTTTTCAGCCCCGTTGGTTGCCAACTGGGAAAATGCACCTTTTAATTTGGCTGCCTTTACTTTTATGGCACAACCAAAACAAAACAAAACAAAAAACACGACATGAGGTTGCATGCAACACACAGCTTGTAATCTATTTCAATTGCTCGAAAGGTTTCTTTGTGTGAGCCCACAATTTTTCTTTTGGTCTCGTTGGTTGAATGGTTTGGTTTGATATCTTTTCTGCTCTGTCATGTCGTTTTGGCGCAGCTCAGCTGTTGCCACAGCATGCTGGTGTGGTAAGCAATCATTTTTGGGTGGTCCTGTTGACCTCTACAGACTTTTTGTCTGTTGTACGTAAACCTACAAAAAAATAGTGGCGAATACATGCGTTTACCTGTATAAATACATTTAAGACATCACTTGTTATGTATTTAATTGAGTTGCTTATTTGGTGCTCTTTCTACATTTTGTTCCGTCCATCTTTAGCAGGTCACTGTGTTAAGTCCATTAACACTTGTCTGTTGTGCTGTAGGTACCGAATGACAGTTTCGAGTTGGTGTTTTCATATTTATTTCATTAATAAAGCTAAGTTTAGCTCGGAATTTCGTGTATTTCTTCCAGAGCTTTTCTAGCCTCTTTGTAGTCAGAGAAGATTGTACAATATTATCCAGAGTTTTTCTTGCGTTCTAGAAAGCACACCTCAGTATTATTGCAGCCATCTAAGGTTGTGCAACATTCTGTCGAGTTATTAACCTTTGTTTTGCAGGTTTTCACTTTCTTCCTCATATGTGTTTCCTCCTCAATCAAACTGAGTTGCTCTGGCTCAAGGTCACGGTTTTTATTAACGACTTAAATTCTCTGAAGTATGGATGAAAATTTCTGGGAGACAACGTTTTCGTACAGAGCTTAATACCACCTTCCAGAGAACACATCTCGGATTCCTAGGATTCAGCCAAGTTTTTGCAAGTTCATATCGAATTATCACCCATTTATCTTATTTTTCTTTAAGAATAGCAATTGCAATTACCTTTTCGGTGTTTCTTAATCAAGCAAATGTGTTCCTAGTCATGGCTCCACGTCCATTTCCAAGTAGGTCGGTAGAGTGCTGCCATATAATTTTATGGGCTCAATTAGCACTAGATGTGCTCATTCCCCTTTAATTCACAGCCTCGGCAAATGTTATTATACCCATTTTTATTGCATATTCTCTAAATAGCCAATGATCCGTTATAGTTAGACTCGAGATCTCGTCTTATCATTTTTTGGCCATATCTGTTTAGTTATTTTATATTTTGTTGAATTTTTCCATCTGTTTTCGGCTAATTGTTCGAAATATAAGTTGAGCTCTCTTCTGATCGATCCTAGCGGGCATAGTTTCTGATTCGTCTAGAACGGCTCCTACCTTTGCCAACTCGTCTGCCCTTTCGTTACCGAAAAATGTTCCTGTGGCCGGGAACCCAGACCAAGTCTAATTGTACTTTGTCTCCTTGTAGTTATGGACTATGCTGTAGTTAGTCATTGGCGACGACAAGACCAGGAGCGCCACCTGACTATCTGTATATATTATTGCTGTTGTATCCTCTCGTAGTTAGCCAATAGAGCTTCACAGGCCTTATGTATGCCCAGTACTTCCGCTTGGAAGATGCTAGCCAAGTTCGGTAGACGGAAAGAGGGAGAAATTTTAAAATCATCGGAGTATAACCCTCTGCCTACTCCGCAGTCCATTTTGGACCAGTCGGTATAGACTGATATGGTAGTCTCTTCTCTCTTATTAGGCCTCTTCTCCATTCTCATCTAGAGGGTATCCTCACCTGGAAGCCACTCTTGAAATCTAACTTTGGGAGAATGTAATCCGATTTATTAGCGTTAACTTTAACTTTGTTTTGAATATCGCTAGGTCCATAGTTTTTCTGGTTCCACCTAACTCCTTAATTCTTATAGCAGAACATGCTGCTATTTTAAGGATATAGATGTCCATTTCCAAGTACAAGTCAATGCGCCTTACGAGGTGCCATCTCAAAAGGTTCGTTTCGATATGAATTCGACCTCTACTGTTTTTGTCTTTTTCATTCGAGTTATCAAAGTAGATTTCATTTTTCAAATCAATTCTTCCTAGGTCGGGCACGATACAACATTTCAATGATTGGTAAGATAAATTTGACCAAACTCTTATCTAAAAATACAGAAAATCTGTAGAGATCTCTGTGTCAATACTAAGACTTCGAATGTATTTCAGACACCAGAATCGTTTGCAATTGAAAGGATCTATAAGACCAATAAAAAGAAATATTCGGTTAAAATACAGTCTCATAGATATAGGCCTTAAAACGACCCCTGGCCGATCATAACCTCAACTCCTGACAATTTTCCGCAACAACTCCCAACACAGCAATGTCTTCTAGCGTTAAAACCACTTAACACCGCAATGCCGCACATGAGATTTTTCTTTCAAGTTTTGTCAAACAAAAAATCAAATAATTTCGATAATTTCGTGTATGTTAAATGTTAATGCAATACAAACAAACAACAAATAAATAAGAGAGCACCTTCACGCGTACTTTGTTAACGGCTTGAGCACATAAGAACTTGGCAAACACAATTTTGTTAACTCAGAACAAACATACACACAAATCTAAACATATGGTCCACAAAAGAAAAAAAATGAGAAAATGCGTACACAAATTTGAACAAATAACAAATCTGCATAATCATCAATGGGAAATAAAAACAACGAATAAGTCTTTTTCGGTAATGCAACGACAAAAAAGTGTAACAAGACATGCAAACAAACACAAACAAAACAAAAAAATAAAAAATAAAAACAAATACAAACAAATAGCTTTTGAGATAAAAAGATTAAGCGGCGACAAACTCTTTCAACGGCGTTGGAACGCAACACGAACTCTACGCCGCTGGGCTAACACATTCCAAATCGAGTTTTGGAGCAATTTAGCCGCCGTTGAGCGTACACGTGTTTGCATGTACTTGAACAAAATGGGCAGCTAATCCACATACGAGCACCGAAAGTGCACCGAAACTCGACTCATTCAGGAACGGCCCGGTCCGGTCCATGAGGAAATGCTGCCAAAGCGGCAAAGTGGGCAAACAAAGACGCGAGAAAGCACAATAAGCCACAATACAAGGAATACAAAGCAGTTATGAGAGTGATCTTTTTGATATTGTGTTGTTTTTGTTGTTGTTGTGTATATACATTTAACTGACTGCAGTACAATTTCACAGCAGCTTATGATACTTTGTTAAAAAGGTGCTACTTTGTGCCTTATTTAACTGCATTGCAATGCTGCTTACTTATTGTTATACACACACACACTTTTTTTCGTCTTTGTCGTCTTTTTTTTCAATTCTTCAACAATCAATATTAATTCTTCTTCGCACCCATAAGTATATACATAGGCATGTGCGTGTAAGCGTGCATCCATAGCGCCGATCATCATAATCGCCGCTGAACGATCAATGATCTCGATAACCCAACTCACGCTCGCACACAACACAACAACAACAACAACAACACCAACACCAACAAAATATGCGTACACCTCAGCCGCCATCAATTCAATTTGAATCAATTTTGTTTGCGAATGCAAGCAAAGCTGCCAGTTTGTGGTTGTTGTTTTGATTGAGGGTCCTCGAAAGGGTATAAACATCATATCAAATTATTTGATTTCTGTTTTTTCTGTTTCAATACGTGTGCATTGTTGCATTGTTGTGTTGTTTGTTGTTGCAAGTGACCGCTTTAACAAGCGGGCGGCAGAAATCACAGATACTACATATGTTAAACAATTAAATGTTGCACTTCAGAACAAAAAGCAAAAAAAATATAGAAATTGTGAAACTGCATGAAAACGGTGTGAGAGTGCGACAAGCATGACTTATTGCGTGATACACCGTAGAAATTCGGTTGCCTTATGTAATAGAAAGATTTATATTTAAAATGCATTTTTATTAGTAATGAGTTGTTAGTTCTGCATATTCAGTTCATTAGTGTTAATTAAGTAATTATAAATTATATTTTATTGCTTGAAAACATGAACTTACTTATAAAAAAAACCGTAATCAAGACTTACGGAGTTCACATTAAGTGGTTACATGAGTATCGTCGGGGAAACCGGCCTATTTTCAATGATTTGTTATTAATATAAATCTACGTCCAAATTTTTTCTCGAAGTTCGGTCTAAGATTTCATCGAGATCGGTTGAGTAGTTCTAGAAAAATCTTGACAACATAGTTTTGAGAAAACAAAGTTGAAAATTTTGAGTGACATTAAAGCTATCCCTAAGGGCGCAACTTCTTCAGTCTATATCTTCGAAACTCTTACTCTGATTTTCGGATGATATTTTAGAGATCTTGTAGAATTTAATAACACAATAAAAAATATATTTTTGAAAGCCGTGAAACTCACGCAAACCTTTAACAAGCCATCGTAAAGAGCATCTTACTTAAGGAAGAGGGACCATGATGTAGATGTCCAATATGGAGACATATTGATACATACAGATGATGCATAGGGGGACACCATTACTGAAAGCTCAGCTCTAAGGCAGCTTTAGGTGAACTGGTCGTTTTATCCCTTTTCTGTCGGAAGCACTCAATTAACTACAGTTTTCGGCTACCAAACCATTGCAGCGTCTTTCAGGCTGAGGTTGCTGCCATTAAGATAGCAGTGGATATACTGCTTCGAAGTGTTGCATCTGTCAGAGATGTGTGTATTCACTCCGATAGCAGAGCGCCAATACTGTCCTTGGATTCGATGACAGTACGCTCAAAGCTTGTAAGGGAGTGCCTAACATCGTTATCGTTAGGAATCGCTGTAAACTGCAAAGCGGATCAGCTTGCAAAAGAGGATACCCTAGCAACATTGACGCTGGACTGGAAACGTGTTATCAGTCCGTGGTCTACTTGCGCTGGAGTGCTGGACAGACTGTCTTCGAGTGAACTCTCCAAACGCTGGAGAACAACCATCACTTTCGCAGTAGCGAGGTCATTCTAACCCACAGTGGATCGAAAACGGTCTTTACAGCTGCTGCCGCTTAGTAAGGCTCATCTCTCCGCGATTATTGGTGTGCATACTGGTCATTGCCCAAAATCAAGTCAGACGCTCGTTGCCAAAGCTGTTTTGAGGAAAGCGAAGAGGAATCATCGAAGCACTTCCAGTCCAGCCAATGTCCAGCATTCGCCAGACTTAGGTTAAAGCACCTCGGTAGGAATATCTTCGGCGAATCCAGCGAAGTAACTAGCATCGATATTAGTCGACTTAAGAACTTTATTACGGAGTCCAAGGGCTTTGTAGCATCATAAGTGTCTTTGTGATCCGTTAAGTGTTTCTGGGTGTCACAATGGATAGCCGAAACTCTCTAAGTGAGATTCTCTGCATCTGCGGAGATCTATCCCTTAACCTTTCCTATCCCTTATTAGAGAAATCTCAGTGATTTCTCTCAGTGCAACGGTAATCAGTAATCTTTAAGGCAAACCCTAAAACGCACGCACTCTCCTACTTAATCAGTTTTATTTATTATGATTTTTGATTTTCTTTCACCTCTAGCGATGTCGGCGGCAACGGCAGCCACTTCGAGAACTCTTCTGGCCTGGTTGCCATAAGGACAATAATGCTGATGAGCGCTGATGTTGCCAAGTTGATGGCGATGATGATTATCACAATATTAATGTGCATACTCATAAGGGTACATACATACATTCATCTATATAGATACATATATATGTATGTACAAGCTTGTAAGAATGCGCACACGGTAGACATGAATACATCAATGCTCATGCGACACTTGCTTTGATCCGTAGCTGCCAAGCGTTGTGTTTGGCGTATTACATTTACGCGTCACAAGTACGCATGTAATCACCAATGCGCCTGCTGTCATGTTGTTGTTATTGTTGTCATTCGGTATAGTTGGCATTGTTGTCGGCTGCCGTTGCAGTCAGTGACTAGCTGTAGCCAGCCATTGTTGACTCGTCGCACTGTCAAGTGCCAGATTACACGCTCACATGGGTTTTTGTTGTGCATGCACTTATGGTGTATTTGTAAGTAAGTGAGCGGGAGCGGTGCGCAACCAGCCGGTTGATTGGTCTACTGGTGTGGCAACGATGATGAGCGATAACTTTGCATTAGTTTGCGTTGTTCTTGTTATAGTTGCTTGTTATTATTTTTGTTGTTGTTGTAGATGATGTGACTGCCGTCTTGCAGATCGCAACAATATGTCAAAAGTGTGAGAGTCTTAAGGCAAAAAACAACAACTCGCCCAAAAAAATAGTAGAGCCCATAAGCAATTTGAATAAGTAGAAGAAGTCGGCTTTTGATTCTTGTTTGTTCTTCAGATTTACTAAAATATTATTTGTTGCATTGCATTGTTGTTTGGCTTCCCAATATTTGGAACACCAATGTTGTTCCACTTGAGCCACATGATGACTTGAAATAATCGTAATAAGTTGATAATTGTCTGACCGAGTGTGTGTGTGTTCCGTGTGGGGATCAACTTTTATAATAGTATCTTTGGTTTTCATAACGTTTAGGGATTTTTATATTCAAAAACAATTTTTTTAATTATAGGGTGCTATGAAAATGTAACCTAATGTAGAGATGATTGCAAGTTACTTCGATCATTTTTAATGCTTAAAACGATATGATCATATATATGAAGCCTTTAAAGGATAGGATCTCCAAACTTTAACTTATTTAAATAAGATCAATAGTATCAAAAGATATCGTTAATAAAACATTAACAAAAACTCATAATTCCCTACAAACTCTTTTGGTAATTAATTTAATATTTGATTTCCAAGAAAGCGTGTTTTTTAAGGAAAACAATGCCCATATTCAAATCGTAAATTCGCCTTGAATGGTAATTCCGCCAGAGAAACGTTCCGTGAGATTAATTGTGTTTTGGGGGATGTACTCTATCACTTCGAACTGCGGAGGAATAGTTTCGACAATTCAGAATAGGTGAAAACGACACCATAGATAAGCCAGCCGGCGGTAGACCTGTGACGAAGAATGCCGATCAAATCATGGAAAACGTGGAGTTAAACCGGCATGTTGCGTCACGTGACATCGCCCAGGGGATGGAAGTTAGTCACCAAACCATTTTAAACCATCTGCAGAAGGCTGGATACCCAAAAAAGTTTGAACCTTCTGGACCGAATCAACGCCTGCAATATGCTGCTGAAACGGAACCAACTCGACCCATTTTTGATCAGATGGTGACTGGCGATGAAAAATGGATCACATCCGATAACATCAAGCGAAAACGGTCGTGGTTGAAGGCCGATGAATCGTACCAAACAGTGCCCAAGCCGGAATTGACGGCCAGGAACGTTTTGCTGTGTGTTTGATTGGATTGCCCAACAAGAAGGGTGTAGTGTTCCACCAGGACAACGTCAGACCATACACTTCGTTGATGACTCGTCAGAAGATACGGGAGCTCGGGTGAGTGGTTTTATCGCATCCAACATATAGCCCGGACATACCGCCAAGTGATTACCACCTGTTCCTGTCCATGGCGAACGTCCTTGGTGGTGTAAAGTTGAACTCAAAAGTGGCTTGGCCGAGTTCTTCGCAAATAAGGAGGGGGAATTCTACGAGGGGGGTATTACGAACTAAATCCGATCACTGTAAAACTTTTTATAAAGCATTGAAAAAAGCAGAAGGGCGATATTTGCCAACCTAATATATACAATTATTGCTACTTTCAGTTTTTGTGTATAAATAGGTGGAAAAACAAGTCTTCTATGCACTAGGTCGAAAAAATATACATACGAACGTAGGTAGGTCGTACAGAGCTATCCTTTTTCCAAATTCAGAAACCGTTTGCCCGTTGTAGCGCTCCATTCCTGTCTATCACTTGCAATTCGGAAATTCCCAAGAGTAACCAGGTCGATTTCCACCTGGTCTTTCCAAAAGAGTGAAGCCGATGGCAATGTGAAGAGGACTATAAATCTTGCACAAAACAATTCTCTCGAAAACTCCCAGTGTCGCCTCATCGGATGTTGACATCGTCCACGCTACTGCACCATAAAGTAGGACGGGAATTATAACCGACTTGTCGAGTTTGGTTAGTGTTCGCCGAGAGAGGAACTTACTTTTCAATTGCCTACTCAGTCCAGGTGTTATGCCCAATACTATTCACTCACGTTTAGCTAAAAAAAATTTATTTTACTTTGTCTTCTATTTCCGATTCAAGAGTTCGAGGTAAAGAAGTTCGAGTTATCAATGGATAATGTACTCTTTGAATTATTTTCGGCTTATCCTATTTTTAGCCACGTACCACCATAGTATTGGTCTACAGAAGTTATCCATTTACAATCTTAAGATCATAATCTTACACATCGTGATCGAAACGTCTGCAAAACTTTAGGAGATTGTTTAAGTGCTCTTCTATTTTTCTTCTTCTTCGAAAAGTTTTACACTTGTCATTAGGCAGAAAATTCACATTTTACTACTTGTACACCAAATTTTTATGCTGAATGCCTTTAGATATGATCAAAGTATACTTATTCACTCGGATAATCTCCATTTATAATCAAACAACATTAAACAAGATCGGTATACTTATCATAGATTATCAAACAAGGGAGCCTAGTTGTTTCGTATGTAACGAATGACTTGAGGTTTCTTGTGTTCAACTTGGCTAACACTAGAAGCTTAGCTTATTGACTAACACCAAGATCACCGAGTGTTGAAATAAAACTCCAAAAAGTATACAGTTATACATATATGTATCGGTATGTCTAACATATAAGCCTTTAGCGGTCTTTGCTCTTTTCACACATAATCACTAAGTCAATTAACAACGTATAAACCATAAATCGTCAAGTTTTTAGTTAACGAATTAATAAATGCAAATCTATTCGATATTAAATAGCGAGTGAAGAGAGCGACATTTTAAGCAACATAGGTAGTACTAGTGATCATATCACAGGTTCACTACACACTATATTTATATACATACATATACATATGTACAAGTGCGTACAAACTCTGTTACTCTCTGGCTGAGTCAATAAGTTGCAGACGTCAACGAAATTCAATGAATTTATCATAAAATTGCGAGAAATCGCTGCGAATTTCTGGGAAAATTTATAGTGCGTCTCCGAGGCAAACCCGCTAAGTTGGCGCAGACGCAAAAGCGAACACAATCACAATCGGACACATATTGCGGGCCGCTCCTCTCCGCAATACACCGCCGCACTCCAACGGATTTTGCCTCATTTTGTCATTGTCAAGTGTTTTCCCTCAGACAACAACAATTTGTATCGTACGCAGTAATAATAAAAGCAACAAAAAAGCCATATTTGGTAACATAGCGTATCTGCCATACATACAAACATCTGCATATGTACGAGTATATGTATGACTTATACGCCGTTGCTTTGCCTGTTGCTTTTTGGTGTGGAACTTTGGACTCGCTCATCACTGCGTCTCTGAGCGTTTATTGACTTTTGCAATGGCTCATCGGGTTCGTTGTCATATGTACACACACACATACATACATACACATGCATATACGCATATAAAAATGTGTTCATATTTATATATGTATGTGCTTTTGACGCTCATCTGTTCCGGTTACTTTTCGCTTGTAGCCCACTAAGCAGTTCGGTGTGAACCTTTTCATCGTCACGCCGTTAAAAAGGAGTTCACCGCAAATGCTTGTACTAAAATATGTGTGTAAATTGTAAACATATATAGTATATATACGAATCTGTATATATATAAGTATGTATGTATGTATATTTTATGTCGCGCTTAAACGTTGCTGTGCATATAATGTTGTCATTAAAGGCCGACCGCCGGCGTTTTGGCGTTTGTTACCATACATACAGGTCATACGCATAAACACATCCACCCATCAGGAAATGCCATGCAATATACATATGTATACTCGATTTTCGACTCATGTAAAATTTTATTTTTCATTGTAATGCTCTTTTTCGAAATGCAAGCCGAAATTCGACATGTTTGTTTAAAATTTAGACTAGAATATCATGTTCCGCCCTCCTATTGACAATTCTGTTCAACCTATGTATGAAACAGTTGAACTTTCATTCACACTCAAAGCCTCTCTAATTCGAAGTTTTTTGTGAATTGTCCCTTTTTTCATAACGGTATAATACATATTTTGAGTTGCTGCTCGAAGATTATTTATGTGGCCTCTAGAAAGGTAAGAAAGTAGATCTGAGATCTGTAATATCAGCCAAATTTTCAGAATTTTTCAAAATTTACCATTATCGTATTCAGCGTTACTCTGAACTTAGATCCATTTAAGGTCACGGGTTTCATCCAGAAAAACTTTTTCAATATTTTTTATATAAGAAATGGAGATATTTGGTTCAACATTTTTATAAAATGTGTATATATACATATATTACAGCGATTACTGAAATTAAAGAAAAACAAGTAAGGAAAGGCTAAGTTCGGGTGCAACCGAACATTTCATACTCTCGCAATTTATTGCTATATTTTTATTTACATAACACACAATTTGACCTGTATAATCGGCATAAAGTATAGAATAGAATAACGAAAATCATCATATATAGTATATGAGGGCTGAGATAATTCCTGAACCGATTTCACTATTAAGTCCATCGTTCTTTTGAAAATTCTATAATTAGGTATATGAGAGCTAGGGGAAGTTATGAACCGATTTTAACAATTTCTGGTACAGAGAGACACTATAAGAAAAAAAGATTTTCTCTGAATTACATTAAAATATCTAAGAGATTTATTCATATTTTCGGTGAAAAATTACACTTAGGCACTGAGTTCATCATGTTCGATATCCGGGACATTGAAAAGTTATACAGAAATACAGTATTTGTGTGAAGTTTTATTCCGCTATCTTCATTGGTTCCTAATTATATCAGATTTAGTTCAAAATTGAGTTACATGAGAAGTAGGCGTGTTTTGAACCGATTTCGCCATTGTTAATCCGTGTTATCAAGGTGTCAGAAAAATAAATTGTACCGAATTGCATTGAATTCGGTCGAGTAGTTTCTGAGATATGGTGTTTGACCCATAAGTGGGCGATTCTAAATTTTGTAAAACAAAGTTGAGTACATCATCCTCCTCTTATTTCTTATGTAAAATTTAGTATTTCTGACGTTTTTTGGTAGTGAGTTAACGCACTTTTAGTTATTTTCAATCTAACCTTTGTATAGGAGTGGGAGTGGTTATTGTCCGATTTCAACTATTTTCATGGTGTGTGGTGAGATACGTAAGGGAACCGACAGCGGCACTTAGTTTATATAGCTTTATTGGCTTGCGAGATATATACAAATCACCTATTTGGAGGCGCAGCCGAGCCCACTTCACCAAAAAAAAAATTCATCCAAATATGCCCTATACTAGGGCGATCTTTTGTAACAAATGTTACTTTTATAACTTTAACCGTTATGTGAACAAAACTATAATACTCTCTTAGCAACTTTGTTGCCAGAGTATAAAATATGGCGGTCTCGGAAATCAAAACGACAAAGCTTGTAAAGTGACTGAGTAGAGTTTTTGAACTCTTGGCTTTTCTGATCCACCGTCCCTTTGTTGTTTTTGTCAAACTTATTTTGGTCTTACTTAATCTTGTCTAATGTTGTTGTTATTATTTCTATTTATTATCCCTTTGTCTCTTTTATGTTGTTATTATTTACGCAGTCAATGTTGGTTCACAACACTTAAGCATTTAATTTCATTGTTTTTGGTTTTTTCTTTTTTTAAGCTTTTTGGTAGTCAAGTTGTCATATTTTTGTTGTTGCACTTTTAATACAACAAGCGACATAACTTGGCAACACTTAAATTTTTCTTTTCACATAGCCAGTGGTGCTGTAGACAGTGTAGAACCGGATGAGCGGTGTATGTCCAAATGCAGAGCCGTATTTGCGTGTACTTACGGGTCTTGTTGTCGTTGTCAATGTGCATGCTTTTGTTTTTGTTACTTAAATGTAGTCGCTCATATTTATTTTTTCTTGTTTATAGTTTTTTTTTCTTATTTCTTTGACTAATGGCAAAGACCAATATTTTCTTCCTGTTACATTTCATTCCGACCATTCTTACTTGCCATACATGGTCGTGTTATACTCTCGCTACTTTCATCTTACCTTTGATATTGCCCGGTCTACAGTGCGAGCGCAGTCAAATAACGCGTGAAGCAATCATATGATAAACAGTCGCACAGTCAATCAGTCGTCACCCGCGTCGTCAAACATTCAGTCATTTTGGGTAATATGCTCAAGCTATTGGTTTATAAGCTCGCGCCCATTGTACGGTCGCGCGTCTGCCACTTTAACCTTTTCACTTCAACGCATTTATTTGTTCTAGTCAAACGCACATTTGTATATATGTATGTATGCATGCAACTGTCGTCTGTGAAATCCGCCCGCTCTTTCTAGTGCGCCTGCGCGTCTGCTGTGTCAATATATATATATACATATGTATGTATGCCTGCACTTGCGCATATGGAAATTATTTGTTGCACTTTGTTGTTAATGTGTTAAAACAATAAACGCCGTTTTGCATATATTTACCAATCACATACTTGCGTTACATGTGCATTCAAATAGCTATAAGTACATACATATGTAAATGTCAAACTCGTCGCACTTGTTGCTGCTAAGCGTGTGGCACATTTATGCAGCTAGCATTAAATCGTTTACATGCCGCCCCAATAGTTGCTTGTATTGTTGTTGTTGTTGTGCATTGTTGCATTCTGCTATGCTTGTAACTGTATGTATGTGTGTGTGTGTGTGTGTGTGGTAAATCTCAATAATTTGTCATGGAAAAATTGAGCATAAATTACAAAATACTTAGTAAATACTTATAATGTTTGTCAATTCGGCATACATACCTATGCATGTGTATGTACGTATGAACAAATATGCATTTGTTAGTTTCCTTTAACATTTATTGACTTTTTCATTTAGTACGGATTTATTGTATTGTATTGGTCGCAACATTGTTGTTAGCGGTGGTTGCACGGTGGTCTAACAGACGGCATTTTAATTGCCTGGAGTGGTTGGTGAAAGAGTTTAATAATTGAATAATGTACTTCTTACAATTTAGTATAGAGAGGTGGAAACTCGGTAACCATTGATGTAGTCAAATGGTTTTAAACCACTTATAAGGACTTTCTATTCGCACAACTAGAAGTTTTTGTCGTTTATTTTCGAAAAAAGAACTAAAAGTTCACTCGATAATCTCACTAAGGCAGATTCGACTGTCCATTGTGACACCCAGAGAACTCCTAACGAATCACTAAGACCCTTTTGTTGCGACGAAGCGCTTGGACTCTATAATAAAATTCTTAACTCTAAGTCTGGCGAATGTTGGACATTGACGGAGGAAGTGCTTGGACGATTCCTCTTCGCTTTCTTCCAAACAGCTTTGGCAACCAGCGTCTGACTTGATCCCTAGTCTCACCGATTGTGTGCTTATTGGGCACTCCAATGATCGCGGAGAGATGAGCCTTACTGAACGACAGTAGCTGCAAAGACCGTTTTCGATCGCCTGTGGGCCAAAAAGACCACGCTACTGCGCAGGTACTTCGCGAAAAGGTCCTAGGATAAAAAATGCCTCTTTTTTAGTAGACTCAAGTCTACATAGTACTTCCAAGATGCAACGAACCCATCTCTAAGTCCATGCAAGATCAAAGTAATACATATTTAGATCACAAGCAGCTATTTTACAAAAGATTAATCGATTTCGGTGAAAATAACGGAGATCGCATATTGTTATAAACCAGTCCATTGCCGAGAACCAGTCCGTTGTGGCATCATAAACTCACAAACTCCTAAATATGGATATCCTACAAATCGCTTTGAAACTGTTACAATTTTGTTGAGGCGATTAATATCTATTTTGAGCCAAATCAACTGATCCGCCGACATTATTGCTACTGCGGTGTTTCAGCTTTAGTCTAGCAAAGGCTGGACAGTCCCTAGTAAGGACTCCTACCATTGTGGCAGGCTGAACCATACTAAGAGCACACTTGCTCTTGAACCTCCTAGAATCCACACAATTTTAAAACGAGCACACAGTCACGTCGATGCTACCAAGCTTATGCAAGGTCCACAGATCTAACGACAGACTATCACAAATACAGAGGTACACTAGCACATTCTCAATCTGATAAGATTATGACTAGACCACCTCTTCGTGCAAGCTCATCACCTCTGAAGATGCGAATGATTTCGCTGTAAGCCCGAAGCCCAAAGTAATCTGCTACGAAAGTAACCTGATGCTATTGATAGTGAGGTCCGGCCCACCTTGAGTTCAAGGTCAGTATTGCCGCTCTGAGTTAAAATGCACACCTCCGTGAAAGAGGCAGCATTTCGGATCAGTCCATTACATACATATGTACCACACAGGGGAGTAGTCTGGGCGTACGAATATCGCAAATTAAAATTTATTTTTTCTTCCCTTTTAAAATAGTTTTGTACATTACTAGTTAATATAAGATGAACAGAAGGTCAATCTAGACTTGGTTCCACTTCCCGCTTCGTCTTGGCGAAGAAAAACAAAGAAATATCTAGACTCGGTATATAGGCAAGAATAGCTACATATATTTATGCAAATGTGATCTTCTCATTCATTTTCTTGTCTTACTCGTCTACAGAAAAAACAGCGCTACGAGGAAAATTGGAAGTGAAAATATAGTATATATAAGTACTTATGTACACCAGTTGTTGAACCATCGACCTCATAAATTCTTATACAACCAACAGTATTCTGTCCAAACTAGACATTAATACCTATACGATTACCTTGCTACTTACAACGGCCTACCGAAGGTACTCCTCTAAATATGAACTTGTCTAAGCATTTTACGACTTTAGAATAAAATTTTATTACCTTCAAAACTCTTCATATCTATTGTTATTAAATTTTATCAGCAACAAAAAATCGCTACAACGTCTCAGCTGCAGCATCAGCATCCTTTCACCGTGCAGCGTACTTTCTCACATTCCACTACCCACCGACAGCAAAAAAAAAAAGCAACCACAACAATCGAGAAAAAAGTAGCAAAAAAAGTGAACAATAAAATAAGAAAGGTGAACATATTTAAAAGTTACGCCTAGCAACACGCACACACACACACACATACAAACAGTAAAAAGTTATGATAATAAAACAATGAAAGTATTGCAACAGAAAACAACACCAACAAAAAACCTTATCACACACGCATCAGCAGCACAAAAGTGACGGTCACAGCACAGCGACAACTGCTTGCAACAATAGTAAGCAGCAGCAGCAGCACCTCCTTTTTGTAAATGCACACCAATAAATACCCGCCTCTTGACCCTTCCTCAACTGGTGGAGGCTGTTCGCTGGCTATTTGTTTGTGTTGTTGTAATTCGTACGTGTCGCATGATTTGTCGCTTTGATTTTTATTTTTCCTCACCTCACTGTGGGCACCTTCATTGCATTAGCTATTGTTATTGTTATTGTTATTGTTACTGTTGTTGTTGTTGTTGGCGTTGATATTATTTTCGAGTGGTTGCGGTGGCAACAATTGTTGCAGTTGAACAATTTAATATGCAAGTGATGCAACTACACTAAAGATCTCTTATCAATTGCTCTGTGACTAGGGAGAGTGAGAATGATGCTGATGCGATCAAATTGGGTTTGTACGCTCAAAGCGCGTAAATATGCATTCAGTTACATACATGTATATACATATGTTCGTATGAATGTGTATGTGTGTAGCCTTAATTTCAAGTGCGTTGTGGTTCTATGAACCGCACCGCTTCAGCAGCATGGCTTACTTGTGAATCATTGAAGAAAAATTGTAACGCCACCATCATGGTGTTCCCAATTGTTGGGCAGAATTTTAAATACCATGCATGGATACGATATATATTTTGTGCTCAGGCGAAACTTTAGGTTTTTATACCCAACTCAATAAATTTAAATGGTAATTTTTGAAGTCAAACTTTTGACTTTTATGCTGAAATGTTTTGACTTGAAATCACGAAAATTTGAAAAAAAATATATATAATTTCCAAAGTTATAGCTGTTTGTGTTGACTCAGTTCCCAAAAAATATCCTTGCGGTGACAATCATAAGTCCTTGGAGATTCATCTAAAATCAATCGGATAAAAAAATTTGTTTTATAAATAGATAATCCTTGGTCTTTTTTGTTCTTTTTTTCAAAACTGATTAACATGGCAGTCTCAGGAATTTTTTTCTCTAGATTTTCGGGAAAAAATCTACGGTCAATCTTGGTCTTAAATAAACGAAATTTTTCGAATAATAAGAAAGCTTAGATTAGGCCCAGGATCATTATGTTTTTTAAGAGCTGTAAAAATTTCATTAATATATACTGAGCGGTTTTCAAGTTACAGTTGTCACCATTTCAAAAAACATAGTTATGAGAAAAACGCTTTTAAAGTTTCACACTAGCGTTTTAGAGTGCCCGAGCGCTCTTTGTTATTTGTCAAATTACTCGAAAAGTAATTATCGGATCAATTTTCAAAAATTTGTTTGCGATATTACACTTAAGGAAACCGCAAAGAAAAATTGATTTTAGAAAATCTTGACAACCCGAACACCTTAAATAGAAAATTCCTCTAAACCCAGGCAACACCAACCTAACAAATAATGGAAGCTTTCGACTATAATCAACTGTTTTAAAACATATCGATGAACTTATGTGAAAGCGGTGAGATTTCAATGACACGGACATCCCTTTTTGACATAAACCAGAATATTGGCTTGATCAGTTCTATATGAAGTTGGATCAATGTAAGGAATATTTATATTTTATATACATATGTACGTAGATCCTTCAGGCCCATAGATCATTGAAATTGGAAATGTTGGGTATTCAGCATTGACATTGATTCGTAAAATAATAACGATAAGAGTAAAGCTACACAACGTCATCATTATATTAGAAAATTATACTTAAGACCATTGTCAAATTTGTTGGGAATCTTCAGAACACCAGCCTAACATTTTAAGCATTGAAATGATTGGTCATTTATTAAAAAATCAAAACGACTATTTTAGGGTATTTTTACATTTTTTTTTTTATATATACAATCATATACATATTTTATTAATTCAGCGAAATTTGTATTTAAAAAAATCCGAAAACTGACCTGTTGGCACCTCAGCTCTGCTGGCGTGTCCAAAAAAAAGGTTTTGCCGTGGACATCATAACTCAAGATCGGTTCTTCTAAGGACAAAAAACAAAAAAAAAATTCGATAACACCTGGATAAATCTTGTTAATGAACGAAGGAAAATTAAATATTGAAATTTGAAGTTTTGACAAAATTTTAACGAAAAAACCCAACTAGTTATAGTAAAAATATAAACAAATTCTTCCTTCATCAACTAGATAATGTTATTCCATTTTGAGATGTCATGTCCACCGACTTGAAAAATTGAGTTTTGAGATAAATACTGGCATGATCGGCGAAACTTCCAAAAGGTATACCTCTTTGAATTTTACTCGGATTATTTGATACTTTTGAAACCCCCTTTCCACTTAAAAAAAAAATTAAAGAATCTTAAATATAATAAAAGTTTTCCTACGCAGATTCCAAAAGTGCTGTTACTATAGCTTTATCTTAATAATTTTACTCTATGCATACATACATTGGGTTCAAAAACAGAAAACGACAACTTAAAATGTTTTACAATTGGTTTTAACACATTTCTTCAAGCTGCATGTACACAGTACATTTTAGCTACTGCAACATTTCATTTTGGGTGCCACACGTACTGATGATTAGTTGTTGCCTCTTTTGCTCCAAAAAGCTTCATGTATGTCTGTATAATATCTCAAAATACATAACACACCATTATTATATACTGTTGGCTAATCTTAGCATCTGACAAATTTTTTAAACTAAATTTCACCACACACATACATACATACAAACACCTTTAAGTAGTGCAACATGCACACAACTGCTCCAGTACGTGTGCTCCATTGAGCGGATGTGATGTTATGTCGCTACTCCTCTGCCCATTTGTAATGGATGTATGCGCAGTTATTGTACGGTGGCGCTCAATGAACTCCAAACTACCAAACTCCAAACTACTGTTGCAGTTCACCCTTTTTTCCTGATTTTCACACAACTACCAGCATAAGTGGTACACTCTCTGTGTTTTCATGTTTCCTTTGCACCTTGTGCCCGCGCAACTGTGATTCTAATCTTTATGTTTTATTAGTTTTCTTTTTCATTAGCTGCACGGACGTGCAGTAATTTGTTGACATTTTTTTCGTTTTTGCTTTGTTTCTTCATTGTTTGGGTCTGCATCAAACAAAATTTGAACCAAAAAACCTAAATTAACTACATACAAATAAGATACTGCAACAACAACTTCCATCGTGGTTAATCTTGAGAATGTGCTCATTCGCCAACAATTAATTATGAATATCTTATTTTTATATTGGATGTCTCCATGCATGCGTATACTCCTATTTATACAAACCTATGTATGTATGTGCCCAAATTTTTATTATATGTATCTTTGGGGCACATGTAGCTGTCTTTCATTCATTTAACTTACATGCTTTCGTCTACCTATGTATGGATATGTACCAACACACGTCTTTTAAGATTTTTGAATTATAGTTTCCGCTACTGATTATACACCATTGATAATTTTGCTTTCTGATCTCTTGTTTTTTCCTTTTTTGCCTCGTCTCGTGTTTATTATTGTTTTTTATAGTCCTAAACATAAATGGAATTTTTATGTTCATTTAATGAACTCTAGTCCAGTCCTCATATAAAATAATTTTGACGGCGCATAGTTTCTTTTTAATTTAAATGCTAAGCATTCTTGACTTTACATTGATTATTAACACGATTAGTGAATATGCAACTTGAATATATATGGACTCAATATTAAGAAAATAATTCCTTTCCATGGTCCTTAGAAAAAAACTACAATCACAAAGAGTAATTCGAGACAATCCTGAACAATGTTCAGAAGAAGACTTGAAAATGAGACCAAAAATTCAACAATAGACAGGACCAGTGGCAAAGTTTCAAATTGCATTTCTTTGTGGCAATTTCGGTAAACATCATCACGAAAGAAGTACGGCTCAATAACGCCCCCAGCCCAAAAACCGCGCCAAGCCGTCATTTTTTCGGGATGTAATGGTGACTCATGGAGTACGTGTGGGTTACTGACTAACCAATAACTCATATTTTGCTTTTGATGAAGCCATTCAGCCCGAAACGAGTCCCATCGCTGAAGATGATTTTTCGATTTAAATCCGGATCATTTTCAAGTTGTTGTTCAGCCCTATTCACGAACATACGGCCATTGTGGTGGTCAAGAGGCTTCAGTTCTTGCGTCAATTCGATTTTGTGAGGAAGTAGGCCAAGATCTTTTCGCAAAATTCGCCACAACGACACACAGAGCTGCTCACCGCTTGAAAACAACGTGTGAGAGACTGATTTGGGTCTTTCTCAATTGATGCGCTAACGGCAGAATATAGCTCGAGACCACGGGCACTTCTTTGTCCCACTGGCACGGGAATATTTTGTACGGTGCCTGTGGATTCAAATTTTTCTAATAGACGCTCAACTGTTGATCTGACTGTACGATTATGACGACCATAAATTGGACGTAGCGCTCTTAAAGTTAAGATCACTGACTCCGAATTTCGATAGTAAATTTTTATAATTTCGACTCGTTGTTGGATCGTGTATCTTGCCTAGATGAAATGGCAAACCGTACTGAAAGAAATGTCAAAAGAGCAGGAAAAAATATGGCGTCGTTTGCTGTCTCTATCGGTCAACTTTTGTGCGGACGGTTGCAATGGTTGCTGTAGGAGCAACTCAGTGTTTGGAGCTCCTGCAACACGGGGCATATAGCAAAATTACTTAGGGATAGTTGTAATTGTAGACAGACTATATTTTGAGGAAAATCGATAATTATAGAGTCTCATAGGGATCATCAGGAGGTACTTACACCTAAGATCAGAATTTCAAAAACTTGCTCAAGTAAATTCGTTCAAAAGCAAAGTACGATCTGATGATGAGGTCGGTCAAGAAGGAACGCCTTTCATGACTAATGATATTCTAGTTTATAGGAAATTGGGAGGCTAGTATGGTAAACAAACTCAGAAGCTTTATCAAATCGATCGAGCTGTTAATTGGCGCTTAACTTAGTATCTATGGATGACTCCGGTGCGGCTGCATATGACCAGGTGCTCTTCCTCCCTCTTCAGCCAACCAACCGACCGAGACTTAAAAATGAATTCTTTATATATAACACCCCACAAAACTTGGTTGTTATTGTTGTAGCTGTAGAAAAATAATATCGCAAATAATTTTGAGGAATTACATATACCAAGTTAACAGTCAATGTCAGATAAGAATCCGGTTCCGATTCCAATTAAAAATCTGGGAATTCCAACATATGGAAAATTGATTGGAATGTGTAACAGTAATTTAACAAATTTATTATGATTTATCATGACTTCGGGAAAATATCTTACCACTTATGCAGACAAAAGAATCGCTCAAAAATGCCAATGCCCGCACACACACCTCAATTTCATGTGGACACATGGCATTTTGTATAACTTTATTTATACATATGAGACAATCCGCATGTTGAATGGTGCGTTTGACCAGAACGGCAATCCTCCGTCACTGCAGTGACACAAGCACATTCCCACACACGCACACATACACGCGCATATGAGGACAGAGGCTTTGTTCAAGTACTTATTGTTGTTTTGCCACGCCAAATACATATCGATGAGCGTAGAGACATGGCATAGAGCGAAGCGGAGCCGATCAAAGTCATTCAAACATGAATGAAGTTCATTAAAATCTGATCAAATCTTTTACTTGTGCAGACAAAAGAGTGTCTCTAACAAATAAGAATTACACGGCGACACGTTGACACAAATACGTACACACGCACGCACACACATGCGCTTTGTTGTTGGTTTTTAAAGGTATAAAGTGACACGGCAAAGCCACAGCGCATGGAGGAGCAGCAGACTCCATAGACCTGGCATAGATGAAAATTATTTCGATCGAACGCCTTTTGTTGCCAAGAGGAAGTTGTGTGTTCAATAAAAGCCGTTGTATGTTGTTGTAAATACAAATAATGCCACAATTGAATAGTTGTTAGTGAAAAGAAAGACTTTGACAACAACAAAAACAACAAATCAGGACATGTGTAGCAGCCAGCATATGGCAAGATGATTTTCTCCACCGGTTCGTGTGCAACATCTTGATTGTATGTCCTGTGCCTCCAACATTGCAGCTGCTTACAGTGTTCGATTTGCTTTCTAATGACATTTGGCTGCCACTGCTGTTCCGTTAAGGAACACTGCTTTTGGTTTCGTTGTACATACATGTATACAAATGTATGTGATTCTCCCATTGAAAGCACTTCCCGCTATTTGTGCGCTTGTCATTGACATTGTTGAGCCTTTAATGCCAACACCTGACAAATATTCATACAAGATAGTTGAATAAATACAACAACAAACATAATATAATAGTCAAACGTTGTTGACAACTATTGTTGGTGTGGCAAGAACAGTTATGTTGTCGGACCACACCGCACGCTATTACGCACTTCTAGCCTTTACTTAGCGACAATCAAACCTATTGAACACCTATGCGAAGACACAATTTAAACTTGAGGAGAGCTATTTTAAAGAGTGGTGCTATAATAACTTTTTACACTCTCGCAACAAAGTTGCTAAGAGAATATTATAGTTTTGTTCACATAACGGTTGTTTGAAAGTCATAAAACTTATAAGGTTATATATATCAAAATGATGAAGATGACGAGACAAGTTGAAATCCAGATGAATATAAGTCCGTCAGTACGTGCAACGGATAATTTGAGTAAAAATTAAGATATCTACTCGACCGCTTTCAATGATAATAATATTTTCTTAACTCCTAATGAACGAAATCGGTTTACCACCATGTCTACTTCCCTTATAACTCAATTTTGATTTACATCTGATTCTTTCACTTTATAATGTAAACATAACGAACCAATGAAAATAGCGGAATAAAACTTTACACAAATACTGTATATGATCTGTGGAATCACTTGTGAAAAAAAATCGCGTTCTGGCTTTGACTTTTCAAGGCCCGAATTTGGGAAAATCTCTCAGATATTTTAATGTAATTTTTATCCAATAGTGTGCCTCTGTACCAAAAATGGTTAAAGTCTAGTCATAATTTCCCTTAGCTCCCATATACCTTATTATAGGTTTTTCAAAAGTACGGTAGGCTTTATTCCGCATATATCGGTTAATATGTGAGATATCTTAGTAAAATTAATTAAGCGTATAGTCTTGGATATAGTGTATCTTGGTGGTGAAAATTTTCGGTTACACCCGAACTTAGCCCTCCTGTGTTTGTTTTTTTTTTTTGTTATAGCAGTTGATCGAAGTTTTATCCATTTTTATCTTTAAAGCCAAGTTTGCACCGCAAAAATAATTATCTGATTTATTGGATAAATTTACTCAGTAGTAGTTTATTTATCGCATGCATACCATAATATCAGCCTTTGTGGTTAAGTATTTTTATATATATGTATATACATACATATATATAAGAAATACTATAAAATTTGCATGACATCACAAATCTCCTAATCATTAATATGTGCTTATGTGCATTTATTTGATGTTTTTGGGTTGCATAACCTTTTCGGACCATTATCAAATGAAAATATGACCTTGACAAAAGTTTTGCATATGCGCCACTAAGATTTGTAATTAACCCTTGAATATCGACTTTGAAGTTTATTGAATTCTAAAGACATTTTGTGTACCAAATTTGAGCTCTGGTTGCATCAAGTTGAATAAATATTATTAACATAAAATAACAAATAATCACAATTAACATTACAAATGGAATTTTTCGTTTCGCACGTTGTTTACTTCCACTCTCATATCTAGTCATATTCACGTTGGCAAATTAGACGCCATAATCATCAAATCACGTGAAACTGTCAATCTAAATTCACTTTAATAATATATTAAGGGTATTCGTTTAAACGTGTAAAAGCCCCGTAAACCTCTTAAACCGTGTATATTTACGAATGCGTAAAAATCTGGCAGCAACTTATATGGAAATTCATTTAAACACATTACGCACCAATGTCAGTGTGTAAAGAACACTTGTAAATTTACGATATTGCAAAAGCAACCCTACCAAACGACCAGCTGATGAATATTATTGTGAAAATTAAAATGGAAAAGGTAAGAATGAAACTCGGAACATAAATTTTATTTAATTGTTGCAATTGTTTTATATTTCAGGATAAAAAGTTAAAGCAAAAGCGTCTACGGCTGAAACCGTCCCATCGCTGGACAGAGTCGCAGTCCCTGCAGCTGTTGCAAGCAGTATCCGACGCAATTAAAGATAGTCCAGAATCTTTTGAGGTAAGGGTTTTAGAAAAGTGAAAATGTTTAGGTACATATGTTTGTTTTAACACGAATTTACGCATATCTTCCAGAAACCGACCTCCCAAAGGTTTTACGAAAAATTGCAGCAAAATACACCGGCACTTCAATCTGTCGTTTGCGTAGCTATGAAAAGCAAAATGAGGTATCTCAAAGCGTTGTACGTTGCCGCGGCAGCCTGGAAAAACAAAACTGGGTCTGGACTACTCGCTAATGGTGACGAGTCAAGCGTATCAGCGCATGTCAACAAAATTTGTCCCAACTTTGACTTACTGGAAGTTATCTTCGGGCAACGCAAAAATGTAAATCCCGGAGTAATTTTTGAAAGCACTGACAGCATTGAAGTACTGGCTGATTCCCCTTGTGCTGATAGTTCGTTAAACGATACCATCGATTCCTACGACTTGTGTGCGCTCGATTGTGAGGATTTAGTTGACCCAATATTACCTATAAGTATAAGTAGCGATTGCAGTGCCGCCGCCGCGGCAACTTCTACACCACAAAGTTCGTTGGACTTTAGAAGTTCAACAAAAAAACCAAAAAGAAAGAGTGAAGCCCCGTTCAATAAATTGATTTTTATTCAGGAGAAAAGGTTGGAATTAGAAGTTAAGAAAATAGAATTAGAAAAAGAAAAAGAAAAGAATGAGGTCGAGTTGAAAAGAATTGAACTGAATAATCAATTAGAAATGAAAAGAATTGAAACTGAATCAGAAAAAGAAACCAAACTGGAAATTGAAAAACTGAAACTTGCTAGTGAAGAACGCATTAAAATGTTTGAAATAGAGTTAAAGTTAAAATCAAAATAAATGTGAAACTTTAAGAGATTTCACATGGTACTTTTTTCGCAGATTTAAAAGATCTCATAGCAAAATACATGTATATTTGAATGTAACTAAATGTTAATAGGCACAGAAGCACTTTTTATTTTTCTGTAAATAAAAGCATATATTAATGGATTTTAAAGATATGTAAACATGAGTTTCAATACTTTATTTTTAAGTTTCCATTAGTGATAACAATGAAAGGCGCTTAGATGCACCTTCAACTGTTGGTAAGTTTTGATCCCCAGGCTCGTCGACTTCACTGTTTTCACTAATGCTTTCTTCGTCAACATCAAAACCACCGTCGTTTTCTTTTAATATAATATTGTGCAATATCGCACAAACTAATATCCACCGGCATGCAAACTTTACCGAATTATCACTCTTTATTTGAATTTTGAGTTCTTTCAAGCTATTAAAACGTTCTTTCAATAAACCAAAGCAATGCTCAATTCTTATTCGGTACTGGCTGAACGTTCTGTTGAACAGAATTCGTTGATTCAAGGTGCCTTCCGTTGCGTTTATTCTAAAAGGAGTAATAAGGGTCGAAGTTAATTTATATGCACTGTCTGCAGCTAACCACTCTGATCCTGTTAGCATTTCAGTGGCGTTTGTGGATAGCTCGCAATTGTTGTATATCCTAGCGTCGTGAACACTACCGGGATACCCCAATACCATATGACGAATTACTAGTTTGTGGTCACACACACATTGAGCCTTAAGTGAATATATATGCTTGCGAGAAAAATATGCTTCGCAATCTACAGTGGGTTTTTCCGCCAATTTTATCTCCGTTCCATCTACGTAGCCAACACAATGTGGTAGCTCACTGAGTGTTTGAACAACTAAAGCTCTACGCTCTACAGGGTCCGGCCAAAACAGAAACTGAGTTTTCCTTTTAATAATTGCATCAAATACCCTGTTGGTCATGACCTATTGAGAAATTTAAAATACAGCTGAAACACAAATTTTAACCGATACATATGTAAATAGCTCACCTGTATTACTCCACCATCGCTAATACCAAACAAACTAGCAATTTTAGTAATTGTTGCTCCTTCTCCACATGAACCCAGTCGGTACATTACTACAGCCAATTGAATTTGGATAGGAAACTGTTTACATGAACGTGGACCATTGAACACTTCGTCATCCTTTATCAGATCAATGATAAAATCAAATGTGGTTTTGCTGACTCGCACAATTTCTCGAAACCTGTTTTCATCCAAATGCGGTAATACATCTATTAAAAAGTTGGGTGATTTTGGGACAGAATGATGAACAAATGTAGATCCATATCTAAAATATGCAGCAGCTGCCAATGCAAAGCTAAAGTCTTCCATAATTTCATCTTCCTTTTTGCGTTGGATTTCTGAAATCATTTATATATTTATGTATATATGCGCCTTTAAAAAATGTAGCATTGACGCAAAACAATTACCGTCATGTTTTCCAAACAGCTCCAACATTAACAAATCAAATACTAGTGATTTTTCGCAAAGTTGAATAAATTTTGCTTTTTCGCTAACTTTCGGCATTTTAATATTTTGACACCCAAACAGCTGTTTAATACATAAATAAGTGGCATTTACACAAAGAATTTGAAGTGCGTTCATGTAACACACTGCGTATTTGCATAAATTTATGCGATGGGTAACATTACACGTTTAAACGAATACCCTTATTATTTAGCTGTCAATAAGCACAACAATTAATCCATTCGTTGCGGTAATTGAATGCAGCGTGAAGGCAATATTGTTATTGGAAGCAGTCTACGAACATGTAAATATACCCATATCGATATGTGTGGGTATGAAAACACATATTTAGAGTTCACTGTTAAAAATATGAATTACACAATATATTTCAACAATTAAATGAATTACACTTTGAAGTGCTTATCTGTATTAGTTTTTTATGATGGAAATATTAACTGGAAGCTTTAGGCAGTTAGGCCAGTCTGGAAACCTCAACTAACTTTGTTCTTTCTTTTAGAATTTATGAAATATATATTTGATTGTATGAAATATTTTTACAAGAACATTTTGTTACAAAATAGCTATGATTGACCTATTAATCTTCGAAAACATCTTTTTCAAGAGGATCTTGATAGTGATTCTAGGGACTCATGGTATCTGAAAAAACTTACATAAGATTGAGAAGTAATAAGTTTTAATAAAGGAAAATAATTGAATTGAAAACAAGGTATCATAAGTAGTTTGCTCAGTATATACATAAGTATATGTATCAAAAACGTATTAAAGGGATAAATTTTGTATAAAAATTCCAGGTTGGGATCATTTCAAAAACGAGAACGTAAAATGAAAGAATCTGATATAGTTAAACGTGACCCATAACTGCAGCTTCTTCTACAAGGGATACTGACTTTAGATTCAAAATACAAAATTCGTAAAGTTCAACTTCCTAGGCTACTTTCGAACAATTTTAAATTTGTTGTTTATTTTTGTCCATAATGATTCTCTAAATTCCCTTCCGCCTTTTTGTCTTTTGAATTTCGCGGCTATGCTTAAAGCGCTACAGAGCTCATATCTGGCAATACTATACATCTTTGAAAGGTCTTGACATAACCTACAAAACGACGCTAACCATGAGTAGATTGGATATTGCGTTCAACAGTTATAGGCGTGTGAACATGGAGTTCACTAACCCCGAAATTCGCGCTATTTTAAAGTTTTCCTTCATTAAAGGCAAATTCGCTAGATAAACGTTCCGGCACTGGTACCCTATCACTTCGAACTGTGGAGGAATGGTTTCGACGATTCAAAGCTGGTAAAAACGACGATAATCCAGCCGGCGGAAGACTTGTGACGACGAATATCGATCAAATCATGGAAAACATCAAGTTAGACTGGCATGTGTCATCTCGTGCCATCGCCCAGTAGATAGGAGTTAGTCACCAAACCATTTCAAACCATCTGAAGAAGGCTGGATACACAAAAAAGCTTGATGTTTGGATGTCGCGTGATTTGATGCAAAATGGAACGAACTCGACTCATTTTTGAAGCGGATGGTGACGAAAAATTGATCACATATGAAAATATCAAGCGAAAACGGTCGTGGTCGAATGTCGGTCCCAAAGATTTTGCTGTGTGTTTGGTGGGAATGGAAGGGAATCATCCACTATGAGTTGTTCTCATATGGCCAGACGCTTAATTACTTAATTACATTTACTGCAAACAACTGGACCGCTTGAAGCAGGCGATCGACCAGAAGCGTCCAGAATTGGCCAACAGGAAGGGTGTAGTGTTCCACCAGAACAACGTCAGACCATACACTTCGTTGATGACTCGTCAGAAGGTACGGTAGCTCGGATGAGAGGTTTTATCGCATCCACCATATATCCCGGACATAGCGCAAATTGATTACCACCTGTTCCTGTCCATGGCGAACGCCCTTGGTGGTGTAAAGTTGAGCTCAAAACAGGCTTGTGAAAAGTGGCTGTCCGATTTCTTCGCAAATAAGGAGGGGGGCTTCTGTGAATGGGAATTATGAAGATGCCGTCTAGATGGAAACAGATTATAGAACGATATTTTAACTATATCCGATCACTGCAACACTTTTTATAAAGCATTCAATAAAGTGAAAAAAAACAGAAGGGAGATATTTAACAATCTAATATCAGTAAAACTGACGAATTAAATAAATTAAATAGATCATAGGTGATATTTCTTCGTGATATACCACCACTTATTGAGCTAATTCCAAATAAATTGATGAAAATACAGCGCTCGCAAGGGTTAAGTCAACACAGCGCGCGCATTTGTCGTGCTTAAACCCATAATTAAGTACCACTTCCAAAAGAAAAAGAAACACCCGCTTTATAGCTTAAATATCTTGCCACTTCTGGACTACCAGGAAACGCCATTGATACGTATGCAATACTTTGGCTGACGATCATTTCAATTAGTTACCACCAGTGGCAGCAGTAGCTATAGTAGTAGCTGCATGGACGCGGCGCTACCTCAGCGACTGAACAATGCTACGAAGTGGCGGTGCGCCAGCAGGCAATGAAGTCATCGTTCACGCGCACACAGCGGTCAACAGCTAACAGCGGGATTCATTTATATTGACTATTGTGGGCTAATCGGCGAAGCGCAAGAAGCTGCGCGAAGCAACTACTACTTGTGTCATGCGCGGTAAGCCATTCTCAATTACAACGATTGTGTGTTGTGGAAAGTGTCACAACAGCTTCTAATAACCGCTATGCTTTGGCCATATTATGTCTGCGATACACACACACACTTTCATATTCATATTTACTCAAGGTAACTTTGTTATTATTTTCTATATTTCCTCCTCTCTCAACTCACTGCAATATTTTTATGTGCACATTTTTACGGTTATTCCATCAAAGCATCATTGTATTTGTAAACATACTTGGTTCCTCAACCTGGACATCGGCTTTGTTGTTTACCTGTTGACGCATTCGTCACGGCAGCCGCTGAAGATGGCGGTGTGCGTTCTCTATTGATTATTTTCAAATTGTGTTCC